>NC_090817.1:24906730-25215994 GCF_000390325.3 Nicotiana tomentosiformis
TTGTCTATCTATAAAAAGTTAGGCATTCGAAGAGCAAGGCCAACATCTATGTTATTACATCTAACTGACCAAACGGTGAAGAGGCCCTCAGGTATACTTGACAATGTGCTTGTGTAGGCTGGGAGATTTGTGTTCCCTGTAGACTTTTTCATTCTAGACTATCTGGTTGATGGGGAGATTCCCATAATTTTGGGAAGGCCATTGTTGGCCATAGGGAGAGCTCTGATTGATTGTGAAACTGGGGAGCTAAAGATGAGACTGAACAATGAAGAAATCATATTTTATGTGCAAAAGTCCATGCGGTGACCTAGTGAGTTTGCTAATTGCTCTTTGATTGAAGCAGTAGATGTGATCATGGAGGAGGAAGATGAGACGCTTCATACAAAAGACCCTCTAGCAGCCTGCCTCATGAACTTAGAAAACTATATGGTGAGGACTTGGCGGAGTAAGTTTTGGCTATTGAAGGCCAAGGATACTGGAAAAGAGATCTTGAATCTGAGCCTTTATACTTAGAAGAGAGAAAGACCCCTCCGGCTAAGCCGTCAATTGAAGAGCCACTATAGTTGGAGCTAAAATCGCTCCCATCTCTTCTTAGGTATGTCTTCTTGGGACCTAACTCGACTTTACGTGTTATTATCTCATCAAATTTGTTAGATGCGCAGGTAGAACAACTTTTGCATATTCTAAAGGAGTGCAAGACTGCAATTGGTTAGACCTAGAGTTGTCTAAGGGGAAGGTATTACTCGTAACCGTACCAGTACCCGTACCGGACCGTACTGCTCCTGATTGGGGGTAGGGGTGAGGGATTCGAGTAAAGGGTAAGGTAATGGTAGGGTACCAGAAAATGAACTACAAGTACCAAGAGGGTTGGAAGGCTTAGAAGCTAAACGAATTGAAGAAAATAAGTTTTGTCGAAAGTCGACAAGTTGGGAATGTTATAACATGTATTTTTGTGGTGAGACTAGGGTGATTAACATAATAAGAAGGTTATATTATAAGTCATTTTAGTTGTATGATAGTCGTGTGTTACGTTTTGAAGTTAAGTGAGTTGTGAAACAAAAGTTGGGAAAGGTCATCACAAGTTACATTCATAAATGTACTAAATATTAGGTCAAATATAGCAGGGCTTTTATCTCAATATAATGAGAATTACGGGGTAATCCACATATCAAATTGAAGATCTATGAGTCTAGTTTCCAATGCATTAAACTGTTCATCGATACGACATCGGAGTAGAAATATATTTGTATTTTTGTGAGCCTGCGCAAGCAGCTCCCAATGGGACTCACTTTGGCGGTGGATGACTCTCCAACCTTTAAAGATCAGGGCAAGGCTCATTTGGGTTCATTTATTCGACCCAAACAGACCCTATACTCCCCCAAAACACTCTTAAATCAGTCTCCATGATTCTAGAGTGAAAATCAAAGATAAAAACATGCATCAAACGCTAGAAATCCCGTTGTGCTAGTGAGTTTCTTGTTCTTCTTGTGGCTGCTGATTTTGGTGATGTTCCATCTCGTGTGGGTGGTTGTTTTAAGTGGTATATGTTCTGGAAAATACTCTCCTGAGGGCCTCATATCAACCCTAAGTGATTTCAAGTATTTCAAAGCGATTCTAGTGCCGAGAAACCCGAAGTGCTTGCTAGTTTCTCTTCCTTGTTCTTGTGGATGCAATGGAAGGATACTTTGTGGTGAAGTAATCTCAAATTCGAGTTGATCCATCTTTTTGAAGGTAAGGAACCTCTTACTCTACATGTATTTGAGTTTATCCAAGTTACGGCTAAGTCGTTAAAGCTAGAACTTGTGAGATATCGATCGAAAGGCTTGTTAGTAATGGTGTTGATTGTTGGACTATTTGGGAGGTGTTCCTGCAGCATTTTATGGATGGAAAATTTATGGAATAACATGAGTATTTTGTGTTGTTATTATCAACATCTTTCTGAATATAAATAAGAGGGAAAGGGTTCAGAATATAGTGTTATTAGACATGAACCGAGCTTACCGCTCGACGTGTTATTGTGCTAGTTTTGTTCCATACAGCTACTGGTTGTTGTTTGGGTTATTTGGTGACTTTTAGTAACTTATGGTATGTAGTAAAAATAGGGGAGGTGCTGTCCGTTTTCTTGTAGAATATTAGTTTTGAAATATGAGAGTTGTAATGCTTATATGATGACGACGAAGTCGGTTTACTCATTGTAGACGTAAGAAGATCATATTGATCTTGGTTGACGATTGGAGAGAAGATTGAAAAGGTATGTTAAGGCACTTCCTTCTTTCTTTTGGCATGATCTAAAGTTAAATGAACGTAAATGATACGCTATTTCATAACGGATCTACTCCTAGCAACTAAGGTTGTCAATGTTGTTCTTTCCTTATAAGTTATTCTAAGCAAGTATGTATGATCCTTGAATTCTATTGAGATTCATATTGATGGTATGGATGTCCATAATGTTAATCGAAGGTGCAATGACCTTACGTCACTCCGAAAGGTTTAGAATGTGATTCCATGAATCCAGCATGCATTATATATATGTATATTTTTTAACTCTACCGAGCCGCATTGTAGTTAGCCGGGTACAACACCTACTATGCAACCACTAATTAGTTGGGTTTTACTGAGCTCCACGTGGCGGGTACGATTCTACCGAGCCTTATGATGGCCGAATACGTTTTTACTGAGTCCTCTTCGAGGCCGGGTACGATATGATGATGATGCCCATAGAGGCATATATTTTTTAAAAGTGTGTGTGTATATATATATCATGCATTTTATGCCAGTCGCCCTCAGAGGCACTCAGATGTTATAGGTTGTATCTTCTCTATCTCTCTTTACATTACTATTCTTATTTATGATTTCCTGCATTACATACTCGATACTTTATTCGTACTGACGTCCCTTTTGCCTGGGGATACTTCGTTTCATGCCAGCAGGTCCCGATAGAGAGGTTGACAGTCCTCCTAGTAGGTCATGATAATATGATAAGAAAGATATGTTACATTGGTACTCGGTTGAGTAAGACACCGAGCGCCCGTCACGACCCACTGATTTGGGTCATAAAAAACTTGGTATCAGAGTAGTTCTGTCTTAGGGAGTCTACAAGTCGTGTCTAGAAGAGTCTTGTTTATGGGTGTGTTATGCACCACACTTATAAGCATGAGGCTACAGGGCATTTAGGACTATCACTCTTTCTTCTTACTCTAGATCGTGTGGCAGAGCTCAGTTGTAAGTATTCAAAATCCTACATCCAGAAAGACAGTTGGTAAGAGATTGAATGTGGTTGTGGAAGAGTTGAGTTAGAGGAACTCGATTTTGTATCATGCTTATGATGAGTAAATGTGAGATCTTCAGCAGATCATATATGTACTAAGATGTGTAATCTTGATAAGGAGCCCTAAGACATGGATATCTATCCACACATATGGTAAAAAGCAACGAGATAATCAGAAGGTAGATACAAGTTTTAACAAATAAAAGAAGCAAGGTGAAGAAGGGTACGAGGTACCCAGTTAGTGAAGATGATCAACATTTACAATTCAGGCAGAGAAATATAAGCATTCTAAGTTACTTTCAATAGTAACAAAGATATACACAATTGACCACACCCATCTCAGTTATGCCCTATGTGAGCTAACATATATAGTTTAAGAGAAGGTTGGGATATCAACATCCAGCTGAAGTTAGAGTAACCCAAAATAGTGGATGGATTGTTAGCGTTAGCTGATATTTTCGAAGGATATTGCAAATGTGGTAATAGTTCTCCTTGTGAGACACCCAGATGGTGCACTCTAGAATAGTACAGTTAGATATGAATACTAGAATATTCAAAAAATTCAAAAAATAGGCACTAAAATTCTAGAAGGAATAAATATCTACCTTAGTATGGCTCACGTCCCTAGTAAAGAGAGAATGTTAGGCGACCTGAATAGCCAGTGGATGGAGCAAGGGGAGCTAAAAGCAAAAGAATATTTTGTTGAAGTTTTCAGAATAAGGTAATAGACGAAAATATTAGCAAGAGAATAAGAGGAGAGTAAATGAAGTATTATGAGTAAGATGTGATAAATGGCTGATAACAGTAAACCAAAATATGATATGATGACAGAGTCTATATTCATTGAAGGAAAATACAAAAGGAGACGGGTCTTGAGACAATAAAAGAGTATAAGCCATAATGTCATATCCTCATTTTGAGAAATGTGTTGGTAATTCCAATGTGACTACCAGAAGGCTCAGTTAGAACCCCAGAGTAATAGAAATTAATATGGGCTAGTAAACAAGATGAAACCGAACATGAGTTATGGATCATAGGATTTGATAATAGTTGACATCATGAGAATTTCAGAGATCGCATTCTGGCAATAATAGAAAGGACAAATAGAAGAATAACCTTTAAATGTCATTCGGGAAGACGCTTCCCTAAGGCAAGCAATGTGAGCAGAGTTAAGCTTAAGGGACGAAGTGTGCCAAGTACACTAGGTGTCACCCTCGTGCCTAAGAAATTCAGTTATCCTTGGTACAGAAGGGTTACCTCAAGGCGAGTAAGATATCAGTGAAGATGTGAAAGAGACGCCAAAGATGATGAGGTAACTATGGAATAGTAAAGGAAGAATGCGGCAAAAAGGAGAAAGGAATGAGATTGCATTTATTCAGATCCTACAGATATGCTATGACTCTAGAATATTATGCAACCACGATGCCGGGGAGAGGCAGAAAGGTTCCCTCCCAGGATGTTATTGATAAATAAGTGCGAATGAACACTTGATACATATGGAGCCAGTGTGAGAGGTAAGTTAATACAAAGGAAATAACCCAAGAGAGATTATGCGGAATATAGATATGAGAATGGACCAACGAGTAGTTAGTAACTAATTCAGGAAGAGTCTAGTTATGGCTAGACAAGAGGATATAGATAAATCAATAGATCGTGCAAGATAAATGTAGTGAACCCCAACATAGGGAATTCAGTCTCACAGATATGACATCGTGATTCTTGAGAAATATTCAAACAAGAGTTGGGGTAGTTAAAGGTACCGCATAAATGTTTTGAAATTAAAAGAGAGTGCCACTAGGGAGACAATCAAAATTTTAGTTCAGAAGTTACCCTACGAGCACAAAGGCGTGGTGGAAAGTAACTAAGAATAATTATAGGCGAGAAACAAAATCAAAAAGATTTTCCTTCGGGTATGCGATGTAATAAGGTCGCAGCTTTACAGGTGTCAGAGGGTCTCCCCTAAGTATTACCACGAAAACTTCCTGAGAAAATAAGGAAAAAGGCTTCAACCTAAGCATAGTCACCTAAAGAACAAATGATCTTGTAACAATAGTCTCACTACAACATCGTATGCACTCTATAAGAAAGTGGCACCTATCGTGACTAATGAATGGGAAGTAAAATCAAAAGTAATATTCAAGATCATATGGGTTGTATGGAATTCCAATATGTGTGGGCACTAAGATAAGCCAAGTATTCATGCAACAAGTGGCAGAACGACCAGGAAAAGTAATTGCTTACATTTAAAGACAACTGAGAAAGCACGAAAGGGAATCTATGGTGCTAGTAATTTAAAGGAAGGTTGCGCGTAGCATAAATAGATAGGTGTAGGTTGCAAGCTAAAGTTTGGTAGAGCGACAAGGTTTTAGGTAGATAGGAGTAAGAATGAGAAAAGGTGAGTGAGAAGGTGACAAGCATAGGTAAGTCCTTGGGATTAAGCCCATCAAAACAAGAGAGTTGATGGTTTCCGTAAGTTATAGAAAGCTCAGTATAGTCTGAATGAACTCAGAGGAGTCTAAGACTAGGAGCACTTAGAAATGATGGAATGTTTCCTTGGAAGTAGAATAAAGGTATAATTGTGATTGATAAGAGGATAATGTTTAGGCCTTCGATTGAGTAATGATTCAAAGAAAAGAGATTTCATGAGTTGCATGGGATTAGAATACCCTCCATAAGATGAATCACGTTGGGATGCTATGAAATACAGTTATCGAAGTACAATATCGTCCCTAGGGGGATCAGGCAAATAACTTCAGATGTTCCCCAATGAGATGCAAGCCCTAGTGAAAATATAGTACGTAAGTGGTTTCAAGCCATCAGTGGTAGATTATAGATCAACAATAAGGTGAATTAGCAATAGATGGATAATTACAAAGTATGAGATGAGATTAGGTTGTCATAATTAAGATGAACAGTAATGAGGAAGCATTAATAAACTTAGATTTATACATATAGGATAAGCAACGAGAAAGTAACCTGGTGTTGGGTAGCAGACCTCGATATTAATAAATCGAAGTAAGAGTTATGGTATAGTATGACCTACCTAGATATAGTAAAGCCATAAGCATAGTTAACCGAGGCTATTAAAAAAGATATAGCAATAGCCGTAAGTTCGACAAAGTACCGAGCGAAGTACTTCAGTACAGCTATAGATACCCAGAGGGACAACTTGTCATAGTTATGTATATGTTCACAAAGTGAGGCCTAGAGATTGGCTAAAAGCTGGAGGAAAAAGGAGAGAGCAGTTGTATAGGCTCACATACAAGGACAGATTCGTACATGCTACATGACAGAATGTAGCAACAATTATGATATTGGAGAATTCCGACCACAAGTCGTCTTATGAGAAAGAGACCTAAAAGGGGGAATGCCTTAGTTTGGATTTATTCACAGAACAACTGCCTAGATGGTAGGGACATTATTAAAGTATTCATAAGAGCTATAGGTTATGAGATTGATAAGTGTATCAGTCAACATTTGAGGATGAATGTTCCAAAGGGAGGAATGATGTTATACCCCATGTTTTCATACGTAAAAGTACGTCATAAGTCAATAGATGTAAGGTCGGAAATGAGATCATCCTTGAAAGTACATAAAGTAAGTTAAGCATGTTACCTTGGAGGTTACAAATATTTAAGATCATAAACTGCAAGTACCAATAGGGTTGGAAGTCTAAGAAGCTAAACGAATTGAAGAAAATAAGTTTCGTCGAAAGTCGACGAGTTGGGAATGTTATAACATGTGCTTTTAGGGTGATACTATGGTGATTAACATGATAAGGAGGTTATGTTAAAAGTTATTTTAGTTGTATGACAGTTGTGTGTTACGTTAGAATTCAAGCGAGTTGTGGAACAAAAGTTGGGAAAGGTCATCACAAGCTACATTCATAAATATGCTGAAAATTAGGTCAAATGTAGCAGAGCTTTTCTCTCAATATAATAAGAATTACGGGGTGATACATATATCAAATTAAATATCTACAAGTCTAGTTTCCGACGTATTAAACTATTTATCGATACGACATCGGAGTAGAAAGACTATTACATTTTTGCGAGACTATGCAAGCGGCTCCCAATGGAACCCACTTTGGCGGTGGATGACTCTCCAACCTTTAAAGATCGGGGAAAGGCTCATTTGGGTTCATTTATTCGACCCAACCAGACCCTATACTATCCAAAACACTCTCAAAGCAGTCTCCATGATTCTAGAGTAAAAACCAAAGATAAAACACGAATCAAACGCTAGAAATCCCTTCGTGCTAGTGAGTTTCTTGTTCTTCTTGTGGTTGCTGATTTTGGTGTGGTTCCAGCTCATGTGGGGAATTGTTTTAAGTGGTATATGTTTTGGAAAATACTCTCCTGAGGGTTTCATATCAATCCTAAGTGATTTCAAGTATTCAAAGCGATTCTAGTGCCGAGAAACCCGAAGTGCTTGCTAGTTTCTCTTCCTTGTTCTTGTGGTTGCATTGGAAGGATACTTTGTGGTGAAGTAATCTCAAATTCGAGTTGATCCATCTTTTTGAAGGTAAGGAACCTCTTACTCTACATGTATTTGAGTTTATCCAAGTTACGGCTAAGTCGTTAAAGCTAGAACTTGTGAGATATCGATCGAAAGGCTTGTTAGTAATGGTGTTGATTGTTGGACTATTTGGGAGGTGTTCCTGCAGCATTTTATGGATGGAAAATTTATGGAATAACATGAGTATTTTGTGTTGTTATTATCAACATCTTTCTGAATATAAATAAGAGGGAAAGGGTTCAGAATATAGTGTTATTAGACATGAACCGAGCTTACCGCTCGACGTGTTATTGTGCTGGTTGTGTTCCATACAGCTACTGGTTGTTGTTTGGGCTATTTGGTGACTTTTAGTAACTTATGGGATGTAGTGAAAATAGGGGAGGTGCTGTCCATTTTTTTGTAGAATATTAGTTTTGAAATATGAGAGTTACAATGCTTATATGATGACAACGAAGTCGGTTTACTCATTGTAGACGTAATAAGATCATATTGATCTTGGTTGACGATTGGAGATAAGATTGAAAAGGTATGTTAAGGAACTTTCTTCTTTCTTTTGGTATGATCTAAAGTTAAATGAACGTAAATAATACGCTATTTCATAACGGATCTACTCCTAGCAACTAAGGTTGTCAATGTTGTTCTTTCCTTATAAGTTATTCTAAGCAAGTATGTATGATCCTTGAATCCTATTGAGATTCATATTGATGGTATGGATGTCCATAATGTTAATCGAAGGTGCAATCACCTTACGTCACTCCTAAAGGTTTAGAACGTGATTCTATAAGTCCGGCATACATTATATATATGTATCTATTTTACTATATGGAGTTGCACTATAGTCGGCTGGGTACAACACCTACTGTGCAACCACTGTTCAGTTGGGTTTTACCGAGCTCAATGTGGCCGGCTACGATTCTACCGAGCCTTATGATGGTCGAGTACGTTTTTACTGAGTCCTCTTCGAGGCCGGGTATGATATGATGATGATGATGATGCCTATAGAGACATATGATGATGATGATGTATATATATGTATTATGCATTTCATGCCAGTCACCCACAGAGACTCTCAGATATTACAGGTTGTATCTTCTCTATCTCTCTTTACGTTACTATTCTTATTTATGCTTTCCTGCCTTACATACTCGGAACTTTATTCATACTGACGTCCCTTTTACCTGTGGACACTGCATTGTATGCCCGCAGGTCCTGATAGACAGGTTGACAGTACTCCTAGTAGGCTATCAGCTCAGTGAAAGGTGTTGGTGAACTCCACTTGCTCCGGAGTTTCCTATTTGGTCAGTATGCTTTGGGTATATATTGGTTCATATGGAGGGGACCTGTCCCGATCTTTATAATGTTTATGTACTCTTAGAAGCTGTTAGACAGATGTTATTTATATAGATACTTGTATGGCCTTATCTGCCTATGTTTTGAGTGTACAAATGATCTTGTCGGCCTTTTGGCCTGTGTGTCACATGTATAAGTTTGTATATCATGCTGGGTCGTCCTATGTCGAGTATTCCCTTATGTTTTATTCTGATTATCTCATAATGGACCTTTTGGCCCATTTACCTATGATGATATGATAAGAAAGATATGTTATGTTGGTAGTCGGTTGAGTAAGGCCCCTGGTGCCCATCGCGGCCCTCTGATTTAGGTCGTGACAAAAAATGACTATTTTTGCTTCCCTAGCCCCCTACACCCTAATTTATGTTTATTAACCTCTAAATTTGTTAAAATACACTTTGGCCCTATTTTAAAATTATAAATACGCCATTTCATTCTTTTAATTTTCACACAAAACTCTCATATCTCTCTCTATCTCTAATTGCAATTAACGTTCTAGCACTAATATTAATTTTGCATTTATTTTTGTTATATTTATGTTGCTATTTGTTGTAATTTTAATTATTTATTGTTAAAATGGCTCCTAAACTGGTAAAAAAAGTGTATAATAGATTGACTAAGGGTAATTCTAAGGAGAAGAGTCCTCATTTTGAAACAAATCCTAACTTGTTCGGGTTTAAGCGTTACATACTAGAAACGTATAATCCTGACTTTCAAGGTTTTCCTAGAACAACTGTTAGAAATAATATTTTCGATGATGAAATAAATGAAGACTTGCTGAAATATTGGAAGAGAAAAAACTATGGCCTTCAAGAAAAAACTCAAGAAGACGACGATGTGTATAGTGAAATACTATTTACCGGAGACAGCAGGGACGCAGAAGAACAAGTGCTATCAATTTCAAGCGAAGAACCAATAGAAGTTATTAAAAAATTACATAAATTATAATTTTATTTTAATAAGTATTGAAATAAAAGTATTAAATTTTTTTCATCCATTAAAGTTTGTTTGTTTTTAAATATAATTTTTTTAATTTAAAGTTACCCTTAAGTACCGATATCGCACCCCTAAGTACCGCACCATTAGGACCGGTAGGGTTACTGGTAGGGTACTAGTAAAAGTACCCTTACCTCGTATCCTTAAATCTCCTTAAGAAAAGTACCTTAAGGAACCCTTTCCTTACCCTTACCATCCCAATACCCTTAACCCTTAAGAACCAATACCCTCCTCTTAGACAGCCCTAGTTGGACCATTGCAGACATAAAGGGTATCAACCCATCCTTTTGTATGCATAAAATTCTACTAAAAGACCGACACAAACCTTCTAGAGAACATCAAAGAAGGTTGAACCGAAATATGACAGAAATGGTGAATAAAGAGGTGATCAAGTGGTTGGATGCACGAATCATTTTCTCCATCTCCGACAGCAACTGGGTTAGCCCATTTCAGCGTGTTCCGAAGAAAGGTTGAATGACAGTAGTACAAAATGAGAACAATGAGTTTATTTCAACAAGAACAGTCACGGGATGGCGAATCAGTATGGACTACAAGAGATTGAATAAGACCGCATGAAAAGACTATTTTCTCTTGTCGTTCATTGATCAAATATTAGATTGATTGACATGGAGGTCCCACTTTTGCTTCTTAGAGGGGTACTCAGGGTATAACTTGATCTCTGTTACCCCTGAGCATAGAGAGAAAATGTTGTCCATCTTTCCATATGGCATCTATGCTTTTTAAAGAATGTCGTTTGGCCTATGCAATGAACCTTCCATTTTCCAATAGTGCATGATGGCCAACTTTAGTGATATATTAGAGGATATAATGGAGGTTTTCATAAATGATTTCTCAGTGCTAGGGAACTCATTCAATGACTGCCGTATAAATCTGAGAGGAGTGCTGAAGAGGTGTAGGTATATGGAGACTAATCTGGTATGAAACTGGAAAAGTGTCATTTCATGGTACATGAAAGTATAGTCTTAGGACAACTAGTGTCAAGTAAGGGTATTGAAGTAGCCGTACTAAAGCTGACATGACAGAGAAGTTTCCACCATCCACTTCCGTCAAAGCAATAAGAAGTTTTCTTGGTCAGGCCGACTTCTATAGGCGATTTATAAAAGATTTTTTTAAAATTTCTAACCATTTGTGTACATTTCTTGAGAAAGATCACCCTTTTTTATTTTCTTATGATTGTAGTTACTTTTGAGAAGTTGAAGAAGAGGCTGGTGACTGCATCCATCATAATTGCAATTGACTGAGAGCAACTATTGAGCTGATGTGCGATGAAAGCGACTATGTTGTGGGAGCAGTTCTTGGGCAGCGAAAAGAGAAGGTCATGCATCCAATATACTATGCACGTAGAACCTTGAGTGGTGGACAACTAAACTTCATAATGACTAAGAAGGAGATGCTAGCAGTGGTGTTCGCATTTATCAAATTCAAGTCATACCTGATAGGCTGGTAATTGTGTACACTGACCATGCTACTCTCAGGTACCTAATTGAGAAGAAGGAGTCAAAGCCATGCCTAATTTGATGGGTGCTACTACTGCAAGAATTTAACTTGGAAATTCGTGACCGAAAGGGAACGGAGAACCAAGTGGCTGATCACTTGTCCAGGCTTGAAGGATATGAAAAGAAGGATGAGGTGGAAGAGATCGTGGAGACCTTCCCGAATGAACAACTATATGCCACTAGCCTTGAGGTAGTATCATGGTATGCAGATATTGCAAACGACCTGGCGAGCGGTATTATTCCCTATGACTTGTCCTCTCTGCAAAAGAAAAAGTTTTTTCGTGATTGTCGCATGTATTTCTGGGATGAGTCATATTTGTTCAGGATTTGTACTGATAACATAATCCGGAGATGTATCCCCGAGACAGACTAGTCTTCTATTTTGCAAGAATATCATGCTTCACCATATGTTGGCCATTTTGGAGAAGTAAGGACAACTGTTAAGGTGTTGGATTCAGGCTTTTATTGGCCGATGTTATTTAAAGATGCATGTTTTTGGGTGAAGGGTTGTGATAAGTGCTAACAGACTAGGAATATTTTCATCGATATGAGATGCCCATGAATCCAATTCAAGAGGTAGAAGTATTTGGGGAATCTACTTCATGGGACCATTTGTAGCTCATATTGCAATAAGTACATACTGGTAGCTGTGGACTATGTCTCAGAATGGGTGAAAAATGTGGCACTCCCAACGAATAATGCAAAGAGAGTCATTGGGTTTCTGAGAAAGAATATCTTCACCCGATTTGGCACTCCAAGGGCAATAATCAGTGATGGAGGCACCCACTTTTGCAACCGAGCCTTTGCAAAATTATTAGAGAAATATGGTGTTCGCCACAAGGTTTCCACTCCGTATAACCCACAAACTAGTGGACAAGTGGAGGTGTCAAACAGATAAATCAAGAGTATTTTTACTAAGAAAGTACCTGCTTCTCAGACGGATTGGGAAAGAAAATTCGATAATGCACTATAGGCTTACAGCACTGCATTCAAAACTTTGATTGGTAAATCGCTGTAAACATTGGTACTTGGAAAGGCATGTCACTTACATATGGATTTAGAGCACAGAGCGTTCTGGGCATTAAGCAATTAATTCTTGTCGTTGAGGCCGCTGGTACAAGTAGAGTCACATAGCTGCATGAACTTGATGAGTTCTGTTATCATGCTTTTAAGAGCACCAAGTTGTACAAAGAAAGGATGAAGATGTTCCATGACAAAAATATTATGGAGCAAAATTTTAAGCCTTGAGACGTGGTACTATTGTACAATTCAAGACTGGAATTGTTTCCGAGAAAGTTGAAGTTAAGATGGTCAGGACCATTTCGTGTGCTAGAGGCACATCCTATGGGAGCAATTGCAATTAAGTCCGAAGATGGAGCTTGAAGTTCACATTCAATGGGAAAAGGTTGAAATATTTCCTTGACATGGGCAATGAGGAAAATGTTGTGTCATTGATTTATTTGAAGGAACCCCAAGTGTTGAGTGAACTCTAATCGTGATTGATTGCGTCGTGACGCAACATTAAATCGGGAAATTCCTGGGAGGAAACAAATGGTTGTGTATTACTCCCCATTCCATGACATTAACTGATGCGCTTATTGGGAGGCAACCCAATTCATAGAGTAGACATAGTTTAATTTTTGCTTTTGTTTTTGATATAGAGGCAAATTAACAAGTTAATTTTGTGTGAATTTCATGTGTTTTGCTAGGTTTTAGAGCTATTTGGAGGAAATATGTGCTTGGGGGTCCAAAACAAGCTTAAAGATTGCAAAATGAACAAGGAAACATCGATCCATCGTGGGGTGAAGTCTAAAGCACTACCTTAGCGCGCTTCATGCGGCCTAGCATTAAAATGGCCCAGCCTCGCACTGAAATTTTAGCGCCCCACGCACAGCCTCGTAAGGTCCAGTGCGCCATGGTTAGCGCACCTGTTGGTGCCTCGCATACCTCTAATTTCACGCCTCACTCGGACTCGCCTTGTCTGCTGCGCCAAGCTTGGCGCACTAGCCACTTCCTCGCGGTCTTCAAGCGGCTCCCCTCACGCTGCCTTGCATCGTCCAACATGCCAAGGCCCCAAGTAAGTCCCTCAATATTTCTTTTGTTTTACCATTCAACCTAACCCCTAAATAAAACCTATCTACCCTACATAAAATCCCCCACGAACCCAGCCCTACAAAAACACTACACCCCATAACCTCCTACAAATAAAACAACTCTGCCAATATCACAAACCAACCCACAGTTCCCCTTACCCAACACAAGTTCTCACACATACTACCCCCATCTGCCCCACTTATCTCTCTGCCTTGCTTCTCTCTCGGACAATAGGTATGTCTCTCCTTTCTTTTACCTTTAGTCTCTCTTTCTCCAAGGTAAAAGAAAAATTTGATAGTTTGCATGATTTGCAAGGTGCAACGATGGTGAAATTGCACTAAAATTTCTCCCAACCCCTCATACCCCATAGGATATCTTGTGTTTGTTGTAAGAGTGTTTCACACACAATTTTTAAATCGACTTGGGAGGGTGACGCAATCATGCACCCACAAAGAAACTCACGCACAAATAATGCATGCTAGGTATTCGATAAATTGCCTCATTGGCGATTTAGTCCCAATTGGAGCCTGAGTCTTCAAAATTGATTGACTTTGTGATCATGATTGACATGAAAAACTATGTGTGGGGTGACTCCACAGAGTCGAGATGGATTGATGATGTGTTCTTGCAATGCATACGTGCTAAGTGTAATGTCGAAATTTAGATGCTAATGCACTTACCTGATAATGGCGAAGTCTGAGTAGCCTATGATTCAGTTAATTAGCATATAGTGGAGCTTTAAGTGTTAGGTCACTCCGACCTTATTTTTGTGATATCTCCTGGCCTTGAATTGACAATTGGTATGGTTGATAGGTACGTACAATATGGTTCATCCAAAGCCTAGTGCTAAGGCCAAAACACCGCCAAAGGCAAATGCTACCCCGTCAGGCCCACCGCCAAAGAAAAGGAACAGAGTTGAGGCTACGCCTGGTAGTCACAGTGGCAACAGAAAGTAAGTGGCTTCTGCTTCTACCAAGGAGCAACTGCAGGAGAAGGCAACTCGAGAATATGGTATCAAGAGCGTACCCCCATCTGGGAGGACATGATACAGGAAGTGTCGTCCAAACATATATCACCCTAATTTGGCAGTCGATGAGCACAAGTTGAAGTTCCGTGACACTCAAATTTAGAAGACAATACTTGATCTGGGATTGAGTTTTGTCTTTAAAAATCCAGGAGATGCAAACTTTAGCTTAATTCGGGAATTTTATGCAAGCTGGGACCTCCAGGATGAGGAGCAATTAGTGCCAATTTTTGGGAGGCTTATTGATACTTCAGCGAGTGTGTTATGTATATTTTTGGATGTCCCTAATGTTCCAACGGGGCCATTATGTGACTTTGTTGTGTGACCTTCTTACACGGATATTAAGCACACATTGTGTGGTGTTAATTTGAATACTGCGTGGACTAGGGACAAGCGATACAACACCCGTACATCTTTTCCTTAAATAAAGTTTACAAAATTACTAAAGTGTGGTTGTGCCTGGTGAACACGAGACTACTTCTGTGATCATGATACTAATATTGTCCAAGATAGAGCAGGTCTTGTGTATTTTTTATGACACGTAAATATGGAAAAATTGATGCTTCATCATATGGCACAAACTAGAAAAGGCATGGTTACCAGGACATTCTTTGGGAATGTGCTTACACAATATTTGTGTCAGGAGAAAGTGGATGAGGAGCCCAGGTATTATATGATTATTCCAATTGTACTTCAAGCTACTGATATTGCTTATATCCATGGGCCCGATGAGGAGGATGGTACTACATTGAATATAGCCTAGCATCAGGCTCGCGATGATAGCATTATGGTTCATTTGTATGGGATTATGAACTTGCAGTTGCGGATTGGGGGTAGACCTGCTACTCCAGAGGAGAGTACTCAGTTGATTGAGCGATTCCCTCTCACCACACATGCTCAGCGGTTGGTTAGTATAGCTGAGGGCTAGGGGTGTCGTCGGATGAGGATGTCAACACTGGAGCATTCTGTGCATGGCGATGAAGAGCGGGTGGATCCAGAGTTTGATACCACTGGTGAAGATCTGGGCAATGATGCAGATGATTGGGAGGGTGCTGATAGAGCCTTCTTCGATGAAGGACATAGTCTTGAGGATTGACCATGGAGTTTCTTGTTCACCCTTACTATTTTAATTATGCATTTAGGACACTGTATATTTTAAAGTGTGGGATGGGAGACTCTCTTTGTGTATAGTAGTATTATATTAATAACAATTTTAGCTTCTTATATTTTTATTTCTAGCTTCTTGTGTTCTTTTACAGTTAGCTTCTTGTTTTATTATTTTAGGGTACTTATATAGAGTAGTATAACCATTAGTATAGTATTTAGCGGTGTAGTATTTTTAGTACGAGCTTGAAATAAAAAAAAATTTAGAAAAGGAATGGACTTTTCCTGACGGTGGATCTCCTAGACAGCTTTCTTCAGGGATAAAGTCTAAACAAAAATACAAAAAATAAAAATTTTAGAAAATAGAAAAATACAGAAACAAGTCTTTATTTTTCATAGGTAGTAATAATCCCTCGTATTTGTTTTTGTGTCTCGATTCTTTTCCATGGGATGTCACTTGAACCGGGTAGTAAAGTAGTTATTTTTAGAGTAGAGTAGTACTTAGGAAATAAAGGAGAAAGAATGATGTGATTCACATCGTTTGACTTGTTTGATGGTTGCATACTTAGGTTTTGGCAGGTGTTCCACCTTACCTTGGTTTTAAATATATGATGATTCCCTAAAAAAAATGAATAGCATATGGTATGACTCTTATGTCTCGTTTGCTTGACTTGTGTCACTTTGTGCTAAATCCTTAATATATCTCTTGGCTTTATGAATACTTATTTGATTGAGAGTCGGAATGAGACCGTCCTTAGTGAGTCATGTGCCATGTGTGAAGTGAGTTCTTAGTCTAGTCCATGCTATTGCATTTGAGTCTAGAACTTACCTAGAATGTGAATTGAAGTGAAATCCTAGGTGTTGCTCGGTTTGAAAAGTGATGTTAGGCTTTCTTTGATCCTTTTGAATTTTGTTGCTTATAACAAATAAAATCATCCAAAGTTTAACTTTTTGAGCCTATAAGCCTTTATTTTGGCACCCGCATTACAAGTATATACCCTTTTATTCTTAATTGAATCCTTTTGATCCTTATTCCTCGTAATGCACTTGAATTGTAAAGAGAGCGCTAGAAAAAAGTAATGAGGAAACTTGGGATAGCTGTTGAGTGGAATCAATAGAAAGAAGAAAGGTGCACTTGTATCTTAATAAAACACCACTAGCGGCAAGGGAAAAACACAAGAAAAATAAATAAATAAATAAGGAAAAAAGAGAGAAAAAAATGGGAAAAAAAACAATGGCTCTTGTTTATGCTAGTGAGTGTGAGTTATAATAGTGCTGGAAAAAAAAGGGAACATATTTTGGGATGAGCTTTCTTGTGATAATTAAAGTGGATTGAAGAAATTTTGCGCTTAAAGTTGACTACGTGTTGTGTTAAAGTGCTTGGGAGATTTAGCTACTATTTCCTAAATATATCATACCCGTCAGTTAGCCTAAATTACCACCATAATAAAGTCCTGATTGATTTTGAATCGAGCAGACCTACATTAGTAGAGGTTTACATAATGGGCAAGCCTATAGTACCTTTTGCGTGCATGTGACTTCTTGTGAGTGATTTCCTTCATATATGTGAGTCCTTAAAATATATTCGATCATTTGATTTGGATGTGTGGACTGCTTACTCTCTTGATTTTATTGTGAGGGCACATGATTTCATAATGGATTGGTAACGTTATTAGAGTTCTCTGTTAGATTAAGTATTCAAGCCTTTAGTGCATTGTGACATTGGGTTAGTTTTCGAGATAGGATTGTAATGTGCATGTTATTCATGTGTTGGATATTTTGACATTTGTCATAAGTACGGGAAGTGTGTATTAACTGCATATGCTAGAGCTTAATTATTGCTATCAACCATATTCATGGGTGTAGTGTATTTTGAATGTGTGGCTTCTTAGGTACTTGAAGAGGAAGTGTTTAGTTGGTTGACTCAAAGGCGATCAATATTTAAGTGTGGGATGTTGATGTCGTGCTATAATTTCATATCTTTTGACGTTATTCACCTTACTTGTTTGTTGTATTGATGCTAATGCGTGCGACATTTGAGTTTAGGTATTTTATGTGTAGGAACACATGTATATAAAGTGGTGAAAAATTGTATGAAAAGATACCTAGATGCTACAAAATAGAGCACAAAAATAAGGCATCACAAGGCTCATATGGTGCAAGGACATAAAAATTCACAGCCTTAAACGGTGCAATGCCATAAAAACTCACAGCCTTAGACGGTGCAAGGCACTGTCCAACGCGCTAACTTTGGAGCCCCTAATGATGCAAGGCAGAGTAGTTTTGGCGCCTCTAATGGCGCCTTGCACTGTAATTTTGGCGCCTTTGATGATGCCCCCACGCTGACGTTATCTATCCGAGCCACTTTTGTTTCCTCCTCAGTTTTGGACGTGGATAATTTAGTCCTATCTTATAAATACCTCTTAAAGTTAGTTTTTAGAGGGTTAGATATTATTGAAAGCAATGAATCACAAGAGTTTTCTCTCCGTTCTCCCTTAATATGCAGTTTAATGCTTTCGAATATTATTATGATTATTAGTAAAATTATAAGTAGCTAAACTCTTTTATCTAGGGTTTGATGGAATTTTTCGAATGGTGATTTTCCGTTGCGTTTAATATAAGTTTTCCATTGCCTTTTTTCTACTTGTTTAACTACGTGATTATTGTTGTTGATTGAATGCTCCTCGATTAATTGTGCCTTTTTAGTATGTATTGCTTGAAAAATGATACATATTTAGGTAGTTGTTGAATAACATCACTCCTAGCGTACGTGAGAAATCAATACGGAGGGTAAAAAGGTGTGTTTAGGAATAACAAAACTTTGGTGCGATCTTAGTGAGCCGTAAATTAGCGTCAACTAGCGTAGTTCGGGAGAATACATCTAGTAAATTGTGGTAATTGCTCGAAAGAGAATTATGACACTTGAAGTGCTCACGATCGGTAAAGAATACTTAGAGAAATTTATAGGAGACGCAACGGGGAGGATTCCGATGATTGGGGAAATTATAACTCTAGACTTTTCCAATCTTATCTACAAGCTTTGTTTTACTAGTAATAAGATTATAGCATTTTAATTACTTGAATTCTGTAATGACCCGATCGGTCATTTTAAGCTCTAGCGCGTCGTTCCGCGGTTTTAGGCCTTGAGTAGTTTCACTTCAGGTATTATGACTTGCACGTATGATCGGAATTGAATTTCGGGAAGTTCGGAGTTAATTTGGGAAGAAAATTCTAATTTCGGAAGCTTTAAGTTGGAAGAATTGACTAAGATTTGATTTTTGAGTAAACGACCTCGAAATCGGGATTGGAAGGTTCCAACAGGTTCGTATGATGATTTTGGAGTTGGGTGTATGTCCGGATCGGGTTTCGGATGACCCGAGAGCGTTTCGGCGCCTATTGTGGAAGGTTGGCATTTTGGAAAATTTTCATAAATTTGGGTTGAAGTGCATTTCAATGCTATTGATGTCCGTTTGGGATTCCGAGTCTAGGAATAACTCTGTATGGTGGTTCTGGTATTGGGAGCGCGCCCGAATGTGGATTTGGAGGTCCGTAGGTCATTTCGGGGTTATTTGGCGAAAGTTAAAAATTTGAAGGTTTTGAGAAGTTTGACTGGGAGTGGACTTTTTGATATTGGGGTCGGGTTCCGATTCCGGAAGTTGGAGTAGGTCCGTAATGTCGAATGTGACTTGTGTGCAAAAATTTGAGGTCAATCAGACGTGATTTGATAGATTTTGGCATCAAATGTGGAAGTTCGAAGTTGTAAAGTTCATTAAGCTTGAATTGGGTTGCGATTCGTGATTTCGGTGATGTTTGATGTGATTTGAGGGCTCAACTAGATTCGTAATGTGTTTCGGTACGTGTGGTGTAATTGATTGAGGTCCCACGGGCCTCGAGTGGATTACGGATGGCAAACAGATTTAGTTTGGGCTTGGAGGAATGCTGGGGCTGCTGTCATCTGGTGTAACCGCACTTGTGAGGTTTTGGCCGCAGGTACGGAGCCGCAAAAGCGGCCAGGAGGGTCGCAGAAGCGATGCTGTGTAGGAGTGCAGGTGCGGGGGAATGTCCGCACCCGCGAAGGCGCAGATGCGGAAGGAAAGGCGCAGAAGCCGAAGCGGGCAGCTGGGGGCATCTCCGCAGAAGCGGAATATTTGCCACACCTGCGGAATCGCAGAAGCGATCAAGTGACCACAGGTGCGAGAAGTCGCTGGGCAGAAGGGTTCTTTAAGAACGGGGACTTGGCCCATTTTCTTCCATTTTTCACTTGGTTGGGGTGATTTTGGAGAGTTTCAAAGAGAGATTTTCATCAAGCAACACAAGGTAAGTGATTCCCACTTATTATAAGTTAAATACATGGTTTGTATGAGTATTTAAACATGAAAATTACTAGAAATTGTGGGGGGGTTGGTAGAAAACCTAAAAATTTATATTTTTGGATTTTGACCACGAAATTGGACATGGAATTGAGAATAAATTATATATTTAAGTTCGTGATGTTATGGGTAAAGTTTATCTTCGAAAATTTTCGGAATTCGGGCACGTGGGCCCAAGGGTAATTTTTATCGACTTTTCGAGCGGAGTTGAAAATTATTGTAAAATGGATTATAATGAGTATTAGAGTATATATTTATGGATTTACTCATTTATTGGTTAGTTTGGGAGCGTTGGGCATCGGTTTGAGTTGTTGGAAAGGTTTGGGAGCCGGCTATGGAACTCTAGAGCGAGATAAGTCTCATGTCTAACTCTGTGAGGGGGAAATTACCCCTAGGTGTTGTATATTGATGTGTGCTACTTGTCGTGGGGCTACGTACGTGCGAGGTGATGAGAGTCCGTACGTAGCTACATTTATGTTATTGTCCGGGTAGGCTTAAGTTCACATCATGCTATAGCTGTACTATTTGAGCACCCTCTCGCCTATTAAATTCCTCTGTTTTACATTACTACTTGAGACTAGACTTGCTATTGTAGAGACTTCACAAGTTCATAATTAGTCACTGAATAATTATACTCCTCTTACGATATGTTTTCGTGATATATATGTTTCATTGAAAGGTTTTTGTTTAAGAAATTACAACTCACACGTTTATTTGTGAGTAGGGTCAAGGACCCGTCAAAGCTCCTTATTCTAATGGGATCGGGCCGTTCGCCTCGGCAGGATTATGTACTTCTTATTCTAATGGGATCGGGTTGTTCGCCTCGGCAGGATTTATGTACCACACTCTCATGGGAGCGGGCCGTTCGCCTCATCGGTTTAATAGATGTATCTATGGTTCGTGCCGTTCGACCCTCGGCAGTGCACAGTTTAATATTTATGTTGGATCGGGTCGTACGCCTCAGAATTTCTATAAAATATCCTCACGAAATCGTGCGTAACATTTGGAAAGAAGCCAGTGTATCTGTGAGTTCTTCCTAATTTGAAGTATAACGACCCATTTTGGTGAGGTCCACTATATATCTATATATATGCTCCGATTGAGGAGAAAATTTTCTAAGTGAGAGCTTGAGCCTATTGTAAAGAGGAGAATTTTAACATGTATTTATACTTGTTTATTTTATTATTTACTCTGCCTCATATTTGTTCACCTCCTTAATGTACCTGATATTATTGGACCACTAGTGAGTGTTGATGTCGACCCCTCGTCACTATTCCTCCAGGGTTAGGCTAGATACTTACTGGGTACACGTGAATTTACGTACTCATACTACACTTGCTGCACATTTTTGTGCATGTACTTTTATGTCTGGTGGTCCTTCGGGCACGGAGGCACGGATGATGCGGGGACTTGCCGCGAACTGCATTTCATGCTACGGTTCGCAACCAGCAGAGTCTCCTCCAGGGTTATTTGTATTTTTCCTATCTAATTTATATTCCAGACAGATGTTGTATTTTATTTTACTTCCTAGATGATACTCATGCACTTGTGACACCGGATTTTGGGGGCTACTTATGAGTTATTCAGTATTGTAATTGGGAAAATATTATCATTTACTCTGTAAATTTTATTTCTGATTATTTAATTGAAGGAAAATTTCGATTTTAAAATACTAAAAGGAATAATTAAGTGAAACTTTTATTGTTGGCTTGCCTGACAGTGGTGTTAGGTGTCATCACGACCTTTAATGGATTTGGGGACGTGACAAATTAGTGATTCTGTTGTTAGTGCAAGATGAATACAAGAACATGATTTGTAAACTCCATTGATAGCCATTAAAAAGTTTTGAATTTTTGAATTCGAAAAGGATTTTTGCAAAAATGTTGTTTGTTTGGATTGAGTGTTGTTGCAAATGACTGGGAGTATCTTTTGAAGTTTATATATTTGCTAAAGATTCGAGTTTGTTTTGGTTGAAATTTTATATTAAAACTCGAAAAAGAAGATATTAATAAATTGTATATATTTTGTATGTTGTATAAACGACATACAAGATATATACAAAGAACACAATTTGATACAAGTTATATGTAAGATGTATGTAAATTATAACTTTTGACCAGATTCCGTACAACAAAAAATTCAAGTTGTACACAAATTGTAGCTTTTGACCGGATTTGTATATATTTTGTTAAAAACTTTAGTTACTTTTTGTAAATAGGAAACCCAACTAAAACCAGGTAAATAAGTTTAAAATTTCGTACACATATAGTAAAAACCCGAAGTACTATGATAGAACAAATGTCAGGCCAAGACAACCAAAATGATTATCATCTGCAATGGCAACTAATACATTAACAGAAGATCTATGATAGAACAAACACAGAGCATGTTTAATTGTCTTACTACCTTCTGAAGAACAATATCCTTTTGCCAAAGAGGCATAAAGAGAAGGGAATGAAGCAATGTTTGCATGGTGTAAAGCTATTTCTGTTAAATCTCTTAAGTAGTCTATGTTTTTCTACTATGAACTACTCCCAGACTGTTGTAAGCAGTCACATATTTTGTACAAATGTATGATGAAGAGAAACATTATATGACCCTCAAAACAGGAGGAGACACAAGATAAAGCAGCAGAAAAGAAAGAGGGACAATCTGTTAAGAAATTTGTCCACCTGCATTTCTTGCCTTCTCACTCTAGGGCTACCACTTCCCGGGATGAGGTAAGGGCTAGGATGAGGATAAGCAATTAATCTTGCGCCTGAGCTTCCAAACATTCTCGCAGAAAATATTTCTCCAAACACACCAGCCACTGGGCTGAACAAACTGGTCATTGCAGTGCCCCCAAAGCTAGACGGAGCCATAGCTGCATAGCTACCAAAGGCTTGGGGCAAGTATGGCCGGTAATGTTGAAATGACGGTTGTGGAGGATTGACAGAAGATTGATGAAATTGCTGATTTACGTGAGAAGTTGGAGACAGTGAATTATGCGGTGTGATTGTCCCAATCGCTTGAGGCCTATGAGGTATGTCCATGTTAACTTGAGACTTCTTCGATTCAGACTCCAGTGATGATGTCCCACGACCATAGAGAGGCACCAGTGAGGAATTTGAGACATGAGCTTTGCAGACTGGACATTTAGGTTTTTCTTCGGATCCTGGTGTAGAGCTCTCAATCTGGATCCACTTGTAAATGCAAGGCCAGCAGTAGAGGTGACCGCAGAGGGTGACTACAGGATCATGTGCTGAGTCAAGGCAGATGTTGCAATCAAAACAGGACGCCATATTTTCAGAGGTAACTGAGTTTCTCTTCTTAAAGGAAACATCTTCATCGGATTCAACACGGGTAATAGGCATGAAATCTGTTAACGAAAAAATTTCAAAATCAATTAATCGCCTCAAAAAGTGCACAACGGACTGAAACATCTATGTTTATCAGCAAACTACATGATATGTACAAATGGCAGTAACTAATGTCCGATTTGGTGAATTGATCATTAATTCTGTGCAAAATTAAAAAGCTAACCAGGAAAGCATGTCATTGTTTTCTCCTATTTTCTTCCTTTTTGAGCTTTAAATAGGAATGAGAGTATGAAAGCAAGCGGCATGGATTGGATACAAAGCCCTAGTCCCATTTAAAGACCCTCCATTCGAGCACTAAACAAAGCCCTACGAAGTTTCATTTCTTTTGGCTTGAGTCTGTCCTTTCTGAACCAATCAATGAAAGATTTACTTACTAGTTCAAGTTGTATAAAGAGGGGGGAAAAGCTTGTTATTGGCTTATTGCTTCCCAAAATTTAAATAGATAAACCTAGATTATTAGCTAAACCACCCCAAACACTCCATTTGGATAAAAGGATTTGAAAAATGCACTTCTGTGAGAAAATATCACGTTTCCTAGTCATTTTCAATTTTCTTTTTAGTCTCACATAAAAATGGAAGGTATCAGATGGAAACATAACGCCATGCCAGATAACATAAAAACAAAGTATTCCCTCCCCCTCCCCCTCCCCCTCCCCCTTTAAGCTCAACAGCCAAGTACCAATTCTGTTTTCATTTCTGTTCACTAAATACAGAAGAGCATACACCAGGATTAGAAGAAAATCCTAAATGTCCAGTCTGTCGAACTCAACTTGTCTAGATCAGAAGAAATATCTGAATATGCAGTGTGTAAATCTATTCTAAAAACACTATTACAGGCCAAAATCTTCAGTAAAACATTGAGCATGTATCATTTGTGTTGCTACTAATAGGAGAAAAATATTGTTATGGAGAAATGCTTTGTGCAAGAATGCTGGAAGCTCATACACAAGTTTAATTGCTTATCCACTAATCCAGGGATGCAGTAGCCCTAGAATAAGAAGGCAAGATCATGCTCAACCTATAGTAAATATTTCTTAACACAAACATATATTCTCGACCTATAATGATGCTTTTAGGATAGATTTACAGACTGATCATATAGATTTTCCGGTTTACATTTGAAAATAGGGTTCAAGATATCGTCGTGTTACTGTTCCAGTTTCTTGTTAATAACTTGGGAGAACTTACTGGTGTTCATGTCATTTTTGAAACCAAACTTCAAATCCAATGGACTTTTTCTATGTGTACTCAACAGACTGATTTATGATCCACTTTCGGCCATAACTAGCTTGGCATTGAGGCATAGTAGTAGTTGTCAAAGTGCTCTATTCTAAATGCCTCATTACAAAAGCTCCGAAACCAAAATATCGCACAGGATTCTAATGAGAGTCAGATTAAAAGGGCAGCCCGGTGCACAAAGCATCACGCATTCACGCAGGGTCCGGAAAGGGCCGCATCCCAAGGGGGTGTAATGTAAGCAGCCTATCCTAATACAAGCATACATGGCTGATTCCCCGGCTCGAACCCATGACCTACAGGTCACACAGAAGACAACTTAATAGTGGCTCCAAGGCGTTCGCGCAGGGTCCGGAAAAGGGCCGCACCCCAAGGGGTTGTAATGTAGGCAGCCTATCCTAATACACGCATACGTGGCTGATTCCACGGCTCGAACCCATGACCTACAGGTCACACAGAAGACAACTTAACCGTTCCTCCAAGGCGTTTACACAGGGTTCGGGAAAGGGTCGCACCCCAAGGGGGTGTAATGCAGGCAGCCTATCCTAATACAAGCATACGTGACTGATTCCACGACTCGAACCCATGACCTACAGGTCACACAGAAGACAACTTAACCGTTGCTCCAAGGTTCACGTAGGGTCCGGAAAAGGGCCGCACCCCAAGGGGTGTAATGTAGGCAGCCTATCCTAATACAAGCATACGTGACTGATTCCACGGCTCGAACCCATGACCTACAGGTCACACAAAAGACAACTTAACCGTTGCTCCAAGGTTTCCCTTCTAATGAGAGAGTCAGATTAATCTATTGATTAGCCAAAAGGGGTTAGTGGCAACAAATGAAGAGTAATAAACTTTTCCTTTTTATTCCCATACAAGAAGATGTCAAACACCCAAATATCAGGTTTTCAGTATTCTGCAGACATTTTAACATTATTTCTTCGAGTTATTTCCTCATTTTTCATCCTTTTTAATGTTAGGATTAAAAAACTACTGATAGATTTTCTAACCACAGAAATGTAAAATCATAGCTCCAATTTAAGGTTTACCCTGAAATCGAATGATCAAACTGCAATTCCACACTTTCTATTTCGGGAAGGGGAAAATCTTGAATAAAACAGAAAAGCAACATAGTATTAATCAATTAAGAATGCCAAAACTCTTCTCGTTGAATTTTTTTTAAAAAAAGAACTATAATCAAACTCAAGCATTAAAAAAAGATGCATTGAACGAGATCAAATAGGCAGTAAGAAACCAAATGAAATCAAAAATGAGAAAGAAGAAGGAAAAGGGTATATACCACCGACAGATGAAAATGCCCTCAAAGAATGAAAGGGAGCCGCTACAGAGGAGAAAGGGTAGTGTTGGTAGGAACTAGGAAATGAGTGATTTTTTTTTCTCAGCGGAAATGAGTGAATGGAAGATAATATGAATGAAAAGTGTGATAGGCAATGAGACCCAAAAATGCCGAATTAGATAGAAAGTGATTTATAAGGCCAAAAATGACCCAAAGAAAATAGTGACAAAATATTTTAATTTAAAATTTAATTAATTTCCTATTATTGAGGGAAAACAAGTTATGTACATTTTTATTCATGTCAATTTGCATACACTTAGCTAGCGTGTGGACATAGATTTGATTGAAACTTGAAAAAAGAGTTTTTGAAGTTGTATTGAAAAATATTTTTTGAAAGTTTAAGTCATGTTTGGACATGCATTTTATTTAAAGAAAAATTGAAATTTTGTGAGTGGAAGAAAAAATTTCACTCAAGAACAGCCCTAAACCAGTTTTGGAAAACTTTTTTGATTTGTTTCCCCCCAAAATATGTTCATATTTCATAAACAAATAATATTTTTAATTTTAAAAAAAATGAAACCAGAATCAATGGCCAAAGGAAAACTTACACTAATTTCAAGCTTTACAACTTACCAATACATGTTTAAATTATTTGTTTATTCAGTAGATATTTATGACTTAAATATTAAAATTATGTTTTTTTTTATGGAGATGGTAACATATTTGTATATATTAATCAAATCAGTACATAGGTTGTACTGAAACCTTATTTACAAGTAGGCAAAAGAAAAGAAAAGTTCTGCTATGCAGTCCTAGAAAAGTTGTATAATATTTAGGATTGACATAATGTCCTCTGTGTAGCTCTGTTTACACCAAAAATAAAAAAGTAAAACACAATTTACTATGATCTTCTGTACTGAGTTGCTTTTGTCCTAAAAACATCTAAAATTCCTTTCTTTCCAAATTGTCCACCAAATACATGTTGGGACAGTCCTCCGTCTATCTCTATCTCTTGCTCCAGCTCCAGCTTCATCCCAGCTAAAAAGCACTTCAGTAATCTTACTAGGCATTGTCCAAGCTATACCTCTGAGATTAATAAAGATTTTACATAGCTGATCTGTTGTCCTGCAGTGAAGAAATAGATGGCCGATTGTCTCAGCTGTTTCCCCGTATAGAAACCACCTTGAACAAAGTGGAATCCCTCTCTTTTTGAGATTGGCTTAGGTCAAGACAACCTCATATGTTAGCAGCCAAGTAAAACAAGCTACCTTATATGGAACTTTTACTTTTCAAATATCCTTCCATGGCCAATTAGTTAATTGCTGATTTGAATGGTTTAAGAGTTTGTATGCTGAACTCACCTTATACATACCTTTGTTGTATCCCTGCCACCATAGTGTATCCACCCCACTCTGTAACCCTTTAAAGTCTTCCAATTGCTTGTAAAACTCAGTCAACCTAACCACCTCCCAGTCATTTAACATCCTCCTAAATATAAGATCCCAACCTTGGGGAGTCCATACTTCAGCTATTGTTCTATGTTGATGTTGAACCAAATCATATATATCAGGAAAAAGTTCCTTTAAACAACCAAATCCCAACCAGTTATCCTTCCAAAAGGAAGTTTTGTTGCCATTACTTACTCTGATGGAAGAATGACTCTTCATCATAGGCCAAAGTGACCTAATGGACTTTCATAAACTAACTCCATATGTTGTATTAACTACCTTTGATACCTACTTTCCTTCCGCTCCATATTTAGCTTTGATTACCTTGCCCCATAAGGTTTCAATTTCCTATGAGTACCTCCATAATCATTTCATCTTTAGGGCCTTGTTTTGGTTCTTCAGGTTCCTAATGCCTAAACCACCATGATCTTTGCCAATTGTAAGAGATTTTCACTTAACCAAATGAACAACTCTTTTTTCTTTGTTTCCTTGCCATAGAAAGGATCTTCGAAGTCTATCAAGTCTCTGAGTAACCCCTGCAGGAATGGAAAATAAAGACATCATGTATGTTGGAATAGAATCTAAGACTGAGTTGATCAAGGTGAGTCTACCTCCCAAAGACAAATATTGAAATTTCCATCTAGCCAGCTTCTTTTCACATTTTCCAATAATAGAATTCCAAATCACCTTAGATTTAGACTCAAGGGCATACCAAGGTAAATAGTAGGTAGGCTTCCTACTTCTCCACCCACGATCAGTGCCAGTTGCTCCATTTCAGGAACTTCATTGATGGGGAACAAATGGCTTTTTCTCCAATTGATGTGCAATCCTAAAATGCCTTCAAATAGTACCAAGATAATTCTCAGGAACCTCAGTTATTCCTATTTTGTATCATAAAATATTAAAGTGTCATCAGTATACTGGAGATGCATATCCTCCAGACTATTGTTTCCATTTTTGGCTACCTCAAAACCTTTGATCCAACCCTGATTTCTTGATGTATTGACCATATTGTTAAGACCTTCCATTAATAATATGAATAGAAAAGGAGACAAAGGATCTCCTTGTCTTAAACCTCTGTGTGCAGGAAAGAATCCTTTAGGAGATACATTAATAAGAATTGAGAATCTAACAGTGGAGATGTAATATTTTATCCATTTGATCCATTTCTCCCCAAAACACATTTTGTCTAACATTTTCAACAAGAAGTTCCAGTTGACATGATCATATGCCTTCTCTATGTCTAATTTACAAAAAATTCCTGACTTTTTCTGTTTGATTCTAGAGTACACAGCTTCATTAGCTATCAGAACATCATCCATTATTTGTCTTCTTTTAATAAAGACCATTTGTTGTGAGTCTACCAATTTATCTATCACCTTTTTGAGTCTCTCTGTCAAAACCTTTGAGAATAACTTGTAGACGCTGCCTATCAAGCTTATAGGCCTGAAATCTCTCAGTTCTTTAGTTTCTGTCTTCTTAGGGATCAAAGCAATGTATGTACCATTGAAACTTTTTTCAAAAATTTCATGGGAGTGGAAATTCCGGAAAGAATCCATAATATCGTGCTTTAAACCATCCCAGCACTTTACAAAGAAACCCATTGTGTAGCCATCAGGTCCAGGAGCTTTATCTATTGCACACATCTTCAGACAACCTAAAATCTCTTGTTCCTCAAAACTTCCTTGCAAAAACTCCTTTTTTTCCTCAGATATTACAGGACAGTTATCAGAATTGCTCGTTAGTCTCCACCCTTCAGCCTCTGCATACAATCTTTTATAAAAATTAATAATCTCACTCTTGATTCTACCTGGCTCTTCTATTGTTTTACCATGGGTCACTAACTGGTCTATGTTGTTGTTTCTCTTGTGAGCATTAAAAATTATATGAAAGAACATTGTATTCCTATCCCCTTCCTTAAGCCAAAGGGCCCATTGATCTTTGCCTCCATACAATTTCTTCATTTTTTATGTGCTTTTCATATTCCATAAGGAGAGATGTTTTCTTGACTGATTCATCCTCCATCAAGGCTCTAATATCCTGAATTGAATCAAAAGCTGCTAGTTGACTTAGCAGATTGGTCTTTTGCAAGGCCAGATTCCCCTTGCTACTTCTGCTCCATTCCTTACGTTTACCTTTAAGAGCTTTAAGTTTACATGCTAAGATGTAGTATAGTTTCCCCAAGAATTTTAAAGAAGACCACCATTCTCTGATCTTGTCAACAAAACCTTCAGTACCTAGCCACCAATTATCAAATTTGAAATATAATTTTGTTTGCTCCCAAGAACCACACTGTAAAGATACCGATACATGATCAGATTCCAATCTTTGAAGAAGAGTTTGCTTGATATTTCTGAAACTAGCATCCCATTCTTTCGATATCAATATTCTATAAATTCTAGAAGCATGGACTTGGTTATCCCCTTTGAACTAAGTAAAAGAACCCCCTTCTAGTTGAAGATCAATCAATTCCATATCTTCTATAAAGTCTGAAAACTCCAACATAGCTCTAGTTCTCCTATTGCAATTTCTTTTTTCAGAAACATACCTGGTGATATTAAAGTCACCATAAAAAACCCATGGTCCTTCCATCAATCCTCTAACACCACCTATTTCCCTCCAAACTGCTCTCCTTTCAATGTAATAATTAGGAGCATATACCCCGGTTATGTGGCACTCAAAACTTTGCAAAAGTGCCTCAAATCTGCATGTTAGAGTATAAGCTCCAATCTGCAGTACCTCCCCTTTCCAAACTCTACTATCTCAAAATATCCCCTAGTACCAATGGTTTCCAAACATGCAAACCTCACCCATCACCCTCCCCAAATCTGATTAACTAACTCCTTTATTTGACCCCCTCCAATTTTGTTTCCTGGACATAGAGGATATCTGCATTCCAGTCTATTACTATACTCTTTACAATTCTTCTTTTTTCCAAATTATTAAAACCCCTTACATTCCATGAAATTAATTTGAACTTCATAATTCAATTGATAACACTCATTTCTCCCTGTTTCTCTTCCCATTACTCTTAAAGTTCAAATTAAAGGAAGATAAACCTTTCAATTCCTGAATACCTCTGAATCTAGGCTTTCTGCTTTTCGAGTCTGTCTCCATCATTCTAGCTTGTCTGCAACTATCAATTTGCTTTAACAGTTCCAAAGCTTCTTCTTCATGCCCCAAAAAGTCAACCCCGAATATTTTCCCCAGTTTGATCAAATTTTGATGCACCCAAATAGTCGCATCCATCTCTTTCTCAGGAAATAAATCCTGATGTTGAAGGGGTTCAACATCTTCCACTTCCCAGTCATTAAAATCAGTGCATGCATTGCATGTTGTCGAAGTTTGTTGTTGCATGAGATCGTTGTTAGAGAGAAACCCCCAGATTGATTAAAGACAAAGCATTATCTTCTTTTTCTCCCTATATGTCTGCACCTTCTCGCTTTACTGAATTCTTACACGACATTGACGCCTCTATGTGTGTCAAATTTTCCTTGGCTGCACTTGTTTCGAGCAAGCAACATGGGATAATTTGACTATATTCTTGTTCTGCCAAAACTATAGCTTCCAGCCCTTCTAACAAAGGGTCAAACCTTATATCTTTGATGGGCCTACCACTTAAGTCATTAAAAATGACTTGGGCAGCTACATCTGGTCCAAGAGTTTTTTTAATAAATGTGTCTGCTTTGTGCCCAGTAGGAAGGCCCAATATTGAAATTAAATTTGCAGACTCCCCCATCTTCATCTCACGTGCCTTCTACTTTAATTTAAAGTCAACAACAATTGACACATCACTCAAGCACCCCACGTGATTAACACCCATCTCCTATGCAACTATAATATTGCTCTGACCTATCTCTATCATATATGTGGATATTGTACAGCCGTCCTTTGGGAGCTTCTGGCCTTCCCCTTCTCTGGAACCTTCATTTGCACCTGCTCTTTTCAGGGAGACCGATGATCCCAGTTCATATTGTGTTTGTCTCTCAACCCAAATTGGGATGAGAAATTTGATCCCATCCCTCTCAATCGCTACCTCAATAGGGCAATTTTGACCATCTCCGGCTACTTCTATTCTAGCCCACTTGAGATGATTTTTGAGATTTGTTTCTTCCTCTGTAGCAATCCATCCTCCACAGAGATCTCCGATTTCTTTGAATATCTTCTGCGACCAAAGATGAAGAAGGACCCTCAGTGCTCTAACCCATCTAGTTTTGACGGAGAAAGAATTAGAGATACAACCAGCTATGGGGTTCACCATTCAAGATAAAACTTGAATTTGTTCCATCTCTATTCACTTTGGAGAATCTGCTCTGCCATGCATCTATTAGGAAACTCGAACAGAAACATGTTTTCAGTCATCTCGTACATATTCACCCCAAACACTGCTTTTCAAGTAATAGAGACACATCTCCTAATGTCTGATAGAGTGGGTCTCTCAGTTACTTCTTCCCCAAAATACCCAAGTACACATCTTTCTAGCAGACCAGTGTCCTTTAACCCAGGTGGCTCCAAAATGAAAATGGCACCTTTATTGGTGCTGACAGTTGATTCACGGAGGATATTCGATTGCCATCTGCTCTCACGTATAGCTTTGGTATAGGGATAGTTCAGCTTTGAAGAGCCTTTAATGAACCTTTCATTCTTAAAAGCTATGTCATTCCATCCCGCATGCAATGTTGTTTCTGGGATTATAATAACCGATCTCCCATTAATGACAGAATACTCATATATCTTCCATGGTCATTGTACTTCCTAGTACAAAAATAGTCTGTTAGTTGGTCTTTGGTTTTCCATCTCCTAACCAGATTTTTCTGATCCTTAGGGGCTTCTTTGAGAACGAAGCAAATCCACTCCATAGCTTTTTTGCTTATTGTTGAACGTCTCATCATATTACGGCTTCTCTCTACCCAGTCATACCATGTGTTCTTTTTCGAGGTCTACCTGGTGATGTCAAAGGATTTGAAACCTGCGTTGAAATAAATTTTGTTATCCCCCATGGAAGTGATGTTAGAGCTACCAGCTTAAAGGAGAGAAAATGAAGGTGATTTTTCAGTGATCACAACGGGTGAAAACTGGGGTAACGAAAAGTAGGTGTATCCGGTAAAGGTTACGCCGGAAAAGGTAGTTCAGGCATTCTAGGAAGTAGGAGAGAGAAAGGTCTCGAGAAGAGTGCATGGGAGCATCCAGATTTTTAGATTGACCTACTTCTTTTTATTGAAATTATGTTTTTATGACTGAAAGTCACTTTAGGGGTAGAATCGTAAAAATTACTTCATGGGAAAGAATCAATAGATTGGAAATGAGGGTGTTACAAAGGAAGATTTAAGATTACAAGTTTTAAAATAAAAATAAAAATTAATTTCGTATTGAGTCAAAATTTAAGTGGGGTGTAATCTTTATGTGAGTGGGTAGGGGTAGAAATGTTTTGTCTTATTATCTAAACACTATATTTTTTCCCGATTACCTGAACATTATCGCTTGTCATATTGTGTACTCCCTTCATTCCAATTTATGTGAATATGTTTGACTGAGTACAAAGTTTAAGAAAAAATAAATTTTTTTAGAATTTGTGGTCCTAAACAAGTCAAAAAGAGGTCCAGAGTATTTATGTGGTTATACAAATTTCTCATTAAGGGTAAAATTGTAAGTTTAGGCTAAATTATTACTAAATTTAGAAAGGAGTCATTCTTTTTAGAACGGACCAAAAAGAAAATAAGTTCACATAAACTGGAACAGAGGGAGTAGTAATAAAATCTTTCTATCAATACATTTTAAATTGTAATATTCATGGGCTCCTTCTCATTAATCATTGACCTCAGCACTAGCTCACAAGGGTAGTGGCGAAGCCAGAATTTATTTTAAGGGTGTTCAAACTTGAAATAAGTAAAAAATAAATTTCGAGAAAGGGTGTTCAATACATGTTATATACCTTTAAAACCTAATATTTTACTTATATAAGCAATGTAATTTTCTAACTTGACCACCCTTATCAGAGTGTAGTTTCGCCCATGCACACGGATCAATTGGTTTTGTGGCTCTTTACAAATTTATTTTTAGTTTTATGACCCTACCTCTTTTTTACATATGAGAGATTTACTTTTACATGTAAGAGATCTGTCTTTTACACATAAATATTCTAAAAATATCATTTTCTTAATTTTAAAACTATAAAGGGGCATGATGTATAAATAGTATAGCTCCACACATATATGGTCTTTTTTCTGCTTATAAAAGCTAGTAATGAAGGAAAAAAGATATACACAACACAACACACTGAAATATATATAATGCAGCAATCAATCTCTCTCGACCATTTCAAACATCTTGATCACTCTACTAAAGGAAAACTATTCAATTTCTATACAGGTTAATACTTACTCTTCTTGGTGAGTCAATGACTACTCAGGAATTTCATTTCATCTATGAATAACAAAGTTAAATTTTTGAATTTTGTTGTATCCTAGAGACATTCACAATACTCTTCTTTTGCACACCAGATGATTCATATGGTTGAATTTAGCCTCAAGAAAAAAGACATAATAATGCACCCTTTATTTAAGCACTTTATTGAAGTAACATCTTTTTGTTCTCCTAATTCATATCATAGACTGTAAAAATTGAAGCCCTTCTAATTGTAACCAAGCTAGAAGAAGATAGAGGCCGGTAAAAAGAAAAGGATTTCTCATGACCAAAACAAACTTCAAAAAACAATTACTTGAAATTGTGAGCACGTAATTTTTGTCCCACATAGGAAATTACTCCTAAAAATACTCAAAATAATTTTTAATTATTTTCTAGATTTTTAGGAATTTTATTTGTGTATTTGATTGCATTTTTATTGCATTAGTAGATCATTTTCATCATTAGAAATATTATTTTTAAAAATAAATTCAAATCAAAAACATTTTTATCATTCATCTTTTTATTTTTAGATTTTTTATTTTATAATTACATAAATACATGGTTTAAATGCATAAAAATCACCAAAAAAATACATTAGTTGATTTGCCTTTGTTTTGCATTCTTAGATTTAATTAATTAGTCAATTAGTTAAGTGGACAGTCATTGGTCGAAATATTTAGCTGGGTCAATATTGCAAATTAGCTTTAAATTGGGTGTTGTTAGGATAAGTGGCTAGTTGTTGAATTCAAAACAAAAGAAGGAAAGGCTATTAGCCATGGTTTGGCATTGGGCCAACTTTGAATAGCCCAATTACTCATTTAAATCTGCCCAACCCATCTTTTGAGTCGACCCAGTCCGTTTGGCCTCTTTAAAAATAACCAAACGACCCCGTTTTGTCACCTTTCAATCCCCACCCTCCATCACTTTTGATCCAACGGCCATGAACTGGCCATCCCTTCACTTAAAGATGTCCAAACCAGCCCTACCCTGCCCCCAAACTAATCTCTCCGACCCCTCATCTCCCTCTCTTTGTTCTGCCGCGATGGCCATCGCCGGAAATCGCCTACGGCGGCGGCACCACTCCAAATCACCCCAAAATGTCACCCTACAATCCCAGAACCTCATTAATCCAAATCCATGCTTAGTTTCACCGAAATCCCTTCTAATCTTTTCATTTAGTAGATCTAAGAAAGTACCAAAACCTAAATCTATCCCTTTTTTATTTTCTTCTCACTTTCGGCTTGTTTGAACTTGAAACCTACATTATTCGATTGCTCTTGATGAGAGCAACCGATTAACGTTAGTTTGAGTTCACTTTACGGCCACTGGAATCCGGTCAAGTCCTGTTGAACAACCAGTTTTTCCTCCAATGGTTTTTCTCTGATCATTTCAATTCCAGCAGGTATACATCTTTCCGTCTTCCCTTTAATTACTTCCAGTTACATGTTTCATTGGTTTGGTTTGAAATTGTTTAGTTGTTTAAGTTTACTCATAAGTAAAATTTATTTGAATCAGTAATTAAGTCACACATCTCTTGGCTAGGGAATCTGATTATTAGATTTTTGATTAGTCGCTTAATTGCTTTGGCATGATTAATTAATTACTTTCTTTGATTAATTAGGTTTCTGTTACTTTCGAGTTTGTTTGTTTGCTCTTAAAAGATTGGGCTATTGATTCGATTCATTCGAGTAAGAGTTTTGGGCCTGTTGGCCCAAGGCCCAGGCAGAATTAGTAGTGAAATACAATTCACAAAGCTTAAGGGGGTCATTAGGGAATTATTTTTAAGGGAATCTTTCTGTTATTTGGTTGAGTAAGGTTCCAGAAATTGGGGGAAGGACTAATTAGCAATAGGAAATAAAGGGGTCAGGAAGTAAATAATAAAAAAAGAAAAGGGTTAAAAAGAATTGAAATAACAGAAAAGATGTTGAAAATTGGTTATAAAATAGTACTTTCATTTTGCATACAGAGGACACACATTCACAGAAGCATTTTTTACTCTCTTATCTGCAATTTTTCATGTATCCTCTCATCTGCATACATTCAGAATCTACACACATTCTCACTGATTTTTCAGTCCTCTTCTTCACACACACTCATACATTCTCATCTTCTTACACACACGCACAGAATAGCTGAGAAAGCTTGAAATTAACAAAAACTGTGATCTAAAAGAAAAAGCTGTTTTTCATTTCTGCTGCAATACTTCACAATTTCGAGCTGGTTGTTGGCTGGGAATTGAAGCTGCTCTTTGTTAAGTCTGCTTTGCTGAGATTCCTATAGTTTCTTCCAACCTTTATTTGGTTTTGATTTCCTGTTTACATGCTGTTAAGGTACGAATCCTGGTTTCAAATTGTATGGCTGTTATTTTTCTATAATGTTGTTAGCTTTTGTTGTAATCAATCATTGATGTGTGTAAAATGCTTCAATGTTAAATGCAAACTTGATTTGGTTTCAATTACCTCGATATGTGAAGTACAACATAGAACCATGTATAAATATTATTTTGTGAAAATCATTGCTGAAACTTCTGTGTTTTTCAAATGGATTAATGCGTTCATGTACTGACATGTGAGTATTGCTCAATTAAAGTAGGGTTTGGAGTTAGCTTTCAGTTTATTTTGGAGTTATAGAATATCAGCATCAATTCGTGAACCAAACCAATAGATCTGGATGGTAACAGGCCTAAAGGTGATTATTAGTGTAATAGTTTAATCTGATTAAGGTGTTTTTCCGGTTTATTTTTTTTCTGTGAAACTGATCCATGGCCTGATGAGTCATTTGGAAATTCCATTTGTAATAATGGGGATTCATAGATGTATCGGATTTGCAAAGCAAGCTGGTTGTAGTCGATAGAGAGGTTGTATGTGTAATAAGGTTCAATTGAATTGATTGACTGATAGAATGGCCATTTGTATAATCTAAGGTTTCCAATTATGTATCACTCTAGTTTGGAATCTGAATTTTCTGTAAAAATAATTAATTTATATGATGTTCATTTAAGGTTGAATCTATAATAGCATTTGTTCCTGGTGACTTTTCCTTTAAGGTTTGCAAAGCATGTTAGCTGGCTAATTGCGATCATGTTTAAAACTCTGTAAGAATTATTGGGCTGCACCCTTAGGAGATTTTCGAGCCCAATTTATTTGTAAAATGAAAAGAGTCAACGACTCTATGAACGAAAGGCCAAGCCCTAATGGGCCTTATCCCAAGCGCATCCAGTTTCGTTCATTAAAGTTAGGTCATTGTTTTTAGCATTGCGAATCTGATTTTTCAAGTGAACTCTAAAGCAGCAAAGGTCCCAAGATTAGAATTAATTAATACTTGTACACCAATGATTTCCATAATTTTTTAGACCTCACAATGAATCTCAAATTAGTTTAGGACAAATAATTGATGAACATCGTAGCTTGTTTTAGGTGCGACTAATAATAAATCATTGTGATTATGGATACGGTTTTCGTGGCATAGTAATGATACATAAATCCCAAATTCGAGTGTACGCTCACGTGACACGACTCTATAACTTCAAATCAATTAACAAAATAAGCATGTCGTAAATTACGGGTGTGTTTCACGCGGCGTGATTTTTGATGTGCACAAAATGACAAGTGTACAATATTGTAGCTTATTAAAATTAATTCCATAAATATTAAAAATAGTTTAAATATATAATAAAAGTGGTAAAAAGGAAAAAATGCAAAGTAGGTCTAAAACATGTAACAAATCGGATAATTAAGTCAAGTATTAATTATTAAGCGACCGTGCTAAAATCACAGAACTCGGGAGTGCCTCACACCATCTCTTGGATAAACAGAATTCCTTACCCAATCTTCTGTGTTCGCGGACCATTAATAGAGTCAAACGTCCGTGAATTGGGATTCCAAATTTGGTGACTCGAAACATCGTTAATGAAATAATTCCGAGTGGCGACTCTAAAAAATAAAAAATAAAAAAAATCCTATTTCAAATAATGTCACTTTAGTTGAAAAAATCCCTTATCTTTGGAAAAAAGAGGTGTGACAGCTCTGGCGACTATACTGGTGATCGAACCCAGAATCTTTGGTTCAGGGTTCAGAATTCGAGCTTAGAATAACTATTATATTTGGCTACTTGTGATTGTCTGATATTACTTGTTTGAGCCTAATGTACGTTGCCCCCTTCCCCCCGGCCCGAGTTGTCCGTTCGGGTAAGCCAGGTCTAGAGCAACACACCCCAGGATTCAAACCTAGAATAACATAGCCTCATGCCGAATCCCTAGTAGGAACGTTTGTTTGCATCACGTGCATTTGACTTTAGGGACTCAACATAGGGGTTGGGTCCGTCTAGGACATGTGTACCCAAATTAAAAAGACCATCCTAATGCATTTTACGTGCTACTTGTGCATTTGTTTGTTTTGGCTTGCATGTTGACCGACTTCTAGAATAGCAAAAGAAAATCAAGAAAAAAAACAGGAGCGAAAGGTAAGAGAGAGAAATTTACCCGGTTTCTAAAAAATCTCGGTATTTGAAAATCCCGAAACTTTATCGAATTTTTAATGGATTATTACAAAAATGAGCCAATACTTTCAAAAGTCATGTTTTCCTATTTTGCCAAAACTTACGAACTACGCGGGTCTAATTCTCACTAGATGTGAGATACGTAGGCAACCTTCATCGGGCTTAGCCCCGCTTTAGCAAAAATAACGAAAAACATGAAATGTAGTAAAATTGTCGAAAATAAAGTCAGGTGACGCTTTTTTTTTCAAACAGCCAGAAATGTCCTGTCGGGACGCCGGAAGGCTATTTTTGCAAGAATAGCCACCTATGGTCCTTTTTTCAAATTTTAGGCTACTTAGCAAGCACAACCCTAAAATCTTCCCCTTCGAAGTGCTGAAAGGCCGTATTTGCAAAAGTAGCCGTGTTATTTTGACTTGGTTTTTGAAAAAATTACTATTGTTTGGTCATTTTTTAAAAATAATTCCACTTGTTTTAACCTGGTCACCCTATTAAAATGTGCAAAATGAGCACTATTCAAAATATACCTGTAAGGGTTGTAGACCAGATCCCATTGACACTCCACATATGGTCGGAACATTTAGGAAAACAAGGACGAGATCGAGTCAATCAGTATCCGGGGGCGCTCACCGGACTGTTAAAGATTCAGCCTAGAAGTGATTTGATAGAGGCACTAGTGCCATTTTGGGACCCAACCCACAATGTTTTTCACTTCTCGATTTTTGACTCACACCCACTCTGGAAGAAATGGCAGGCTATGCCGGGAGTATAGAAGGATCGAGGCACAAGTATTTGATGTCTCCAAGGACCATCACTCCCCACAAGTTTCTAGATCTACAGAAAATAAATAGGCAGATTAAGACAGAAAGTTTGGCAGGTGGAGCTTACACTCTTCCATTTTCTATACTAGCGATACATGCATCAGGGGGCATTCGAGAATCCAGAAAGTGGACTCTACGGTAAAAGTAACCAGTCAAAGTAGGAGGTACATAGATGTTTTGCGTTCATGGTGGCATTTTTAGGCATTGTGTTGTTTCCAAGGGAGGATGGGCATATTGACCTGCGTCTAGACAGAATTGCCCATGTGTTGACTACTCAGGCCAAAAGCACCCACGCACCTATGATTGTAACTGATATATTCCGAGCCTTGACCTTTTGTAAGGCCGGAACCAAGTTTTTTTAGGGGTGTAATTTGCTAATGCAGATGTGAATGATCGAACACCTTTGTCACCGTCCCCGATACATGAATTATGGTTCTACCGAAAAAACTGCATCGAGGAATTTGGTACATGGGTGATTGGATTCGTAATGCCGGAGGGAGTCAGAAATTGGATTACCCGCCTTCGTTCTTTGACCGCGGATCAAATAGAATGGATATTGGGTTGGCTTCCTGCGGATGAGATTGTTCATATGCCGGCCACTGGTCCCTACTTCCTTTTGATGGGTCTTCGCAGTATCCAGCCATATGCCCCATACCGAATTTTGAGACAGCTGGGAAGGTGCCAGATAGTTCCCAAAGATGAGGACCTTATTACTTACGTGGTTGAAATTTGCTCTGATGCTCAATTTTCCGAAGATGTGGTACGTCAAATTTGGAGCGAGTGCTAGTATTTGGGGTCAAACACCAGAGTACATGATTTGTCTAAGGGCGAGGTTGAACCTGGGTATGCCATTTGGTATGGAAAGAGAGTCACAATGAATAACGAATCTGAAAGGCCGGCTAAAAGGCCCCATGTCCAGGAATTTATTGATACATCGCAAGAGCAGTGGGCTTGGGTAGCCAAAGAGAAAGATTATTGGGCCACCATAAGCAAATTAGAGAATCAGGTGAGGGCCATTAAATTTGAAAGTGGTTTGCAAGCTGCCGAAGATGAGGGAGAGAAGAAACGGTTAGCTCAAGAAAATGAAGCCCTCCGAGCTCAACTCCGGGAAATGAGAATAGCCGTTGAGACGCCTGTAAGAAGTGAAAGGGACCAAAAAATCATAGGCAACTTGAGGCAAAAAGTGCACGACTATGCGACCGATCTAACAAAGGCCGAAAAAGATTTAGCAAAAGCTCGGGCAAGGATGGTCCAATTGGGGAAAGATGTGGAAGAACAGACAAGGTTAGCCCGCCAGGCAAAGCAAAGTTACAACAAAGAGGTCGCGATTTTAAGGAAAGAGTTGGCCACTCTCGAAAATGAAATGGGTCAACAGGTAAAAGACTTCAAGACGGAGAGAGAGCATTGCTATGCATTGATTAACAAATTAGAAGAGAATGTGTTGAATTTACAAAATCGAAACAACATAGCCATGCAAGTAGTGGAAGTCCGAGAACAACAGATTGGACGATTGCTCCAGGAGAAGGGTTCTATTAAGCTTAGAATTAAAAAAATAGCTTACTACACCGATATGAAATGCAATGAGTGTGAGAATATGACTAAAGCTATGTTCTTTGCTTCAGTGCTATCATTCGCTCGCTAGGTCATGACCGACCTAGAGTTCCTTCAGGATGAGCTTACAAGCGGGCCCGCGTCGAGACCGACTGATGTCACCCGGGCCCTTGAAATAAAGTTTGAGAGTCATCTGTGTTCTTTAATTGTTCAGTCATCGAGTCTGTAGTTTACTTTTTTTTCTTGCGTCGAGTCTGTTTGTCCTTCGTCTATTTTGAGTCTGTTGTTATTTTTCTTCAAGTCTGTATGTTTTCCTTTTAAAGTCAGTTGTCGATGTTTTTGAGTCTTTGTAATGAAAAACCTAAAAAAAATTTTTATTAATGAAATATTGAAAACCCCCAAAAAAATTCTTTGCTTTCATTTTACATTTATTCCCTGAACTACGTAATGGTCTGATTCATGCGGCATCATGATACGTAGGCAATCCCCATCGAATGTGATCATAGACATAAACAAAACTGAGCGAAAAATCAACAAAAAGAGAGAGAAATTAAGAAAAACCAAACAAAAAGAAAAGAAGACAAAGAGTGACAAAACAAAAAGAGAAAGACAAAGAGCGATGAAATACAAAAGAGAAAAAACCAGAAGCGACAAAATAAAAGATAAAAAGAGAGCGAGAAGTGGAAGAAAAGAGTACAGACATTTAAAAGCCGGGATGAAACACGCGACTGTTGCAAACACATGGTAGAAGCGTTTAACTGTTTAGGTGCATTGCATCCCAACGTGCGATTTCCTATCTGTTAAATGTTTCAAAACTAACAACGTTGTTGTTACGCCCCAAAAAGGCTAGCACAACTGGCACCCAGTGCCTTTAACTTCCACCGGGCGAACCACCTGTTTTAGCTACCAACTCTCATATCGATAAATCAAAATAAAACTTTGCCAAAAATAATAAGTATCGATGACAAAGCATCCTTCTAGTTTCAAAACATAAGTTGAGCCAATGGCCAAAATACATAAGTAGCGGAAATAAAAATAACAACATAACATAAAAGATAAAATGATAGTTCCCATGAACACCCATAGACCTCCCACAACTGTGCCTGGAACCTCTAAGAAAGTACACGAGACATAAATCCCCGGCTCATCCAAAAGAAGTACTAAAATAGCAATGAACCCACGGAAGTAGTATTGGGTCTCACCAAAAGCAACTGAAAGATGGAGAAGATGCCTAGCACACACCGTCAGCCCCAAAGTGAGTAGGATCTGAAACAATGAGGTAAGATGTCCCACGAAGGAGGCTGAGTAAAATTTCTATAGAAATTGTACCCCGTAAGTATCATTGAATCCTTCTGTTAAGATTGAAGCGATACTTTCGGGATACATAAAAAAATACACATGATATGTGATAAGTCAAACACTTTGTAAAAACAGTGATGATAAACAATGAACATTTAAGCATTTCAACAATTTAAACAATTTTTATTAAACTGTAACTCTTTCTATGATTATGAACCTTCAATAAACTTTAAACGTTTTTGTGGGGAGTTCCATAGTTTCCATAAGCAACAATATTCGATAACTGTAGTGACCATCGCCTGGTCACGAGGCCGTCTCACCCAATATTGTGGGATTTTGACGATAGTGCTAGCACGGTAAACTGTCTCTATGGACATCAAGTGATACACACATGGCAAGTGTGATCCATATTCAATATATATATGATTCTTCTGAAACTATAGCTTTAAAGCATTTTGACCCATAGGTCCTGTACACTTTTTAATATCTCCAGTGAGCAATATTTCCTTTGAGATAATTTAATAACTTGAAAGTCTATTCACAAATAAACTTTAACATTTAACAATATTATCAACTCAAATCAAGTTGGTAAAATGCAATAGAAAGTGTTATCGAAGAATGAAAGCATAAAAATATTCAGCGACACAACTTATGCGTAAACAATACTATATAATAACACTATACACTATATAATAACACTATACACTATATAATGTTAAACCATGGTTGGTAGATTTCGCTCGCTCTAACGAAGCGAAACCAACATTTAAAGAATTTTAGTAACTCTTTGAAATTTATGAAATATTTTCAAATAATACTTGAGGGAAGGTACATCCTAACTTACCTTACTCTAGCCTTCCACACCATGCAATAATCTTCAACGCGCTCAACTCGATTCAATCTACATGATAATAATCATTTTTTTTTAAAATCAAATTGAATCAACGAAATCCAACTCAACTCATATAGAGTTCAGAACATAGCTACAAGACCATCCTCAATTCAAAGTTTCAAACCCATCTTTCTTCCATCTAATGAGCTTAATAATTCAATACCCAATAATAATTGAATTATTAAAAATCATGAAGATCAATATTCAACTTATTTCACAACCCCAAAATACTAGTTATGTCCTTCTGCACCTATTTCTTCAATTTTAAGAATACCCACTTCGAAAATTCACTTAATCCTAATTTAAATGATGTTTTCAACTCCTAAATACCTTCATTAACCTCTATGTTCATCATAGTTGAAAGAGAAGACAAGAAATTACCTCTTGAAGAAACCCTAGAAATCCTCTTCTTAAATTTCTTGGGAGGAATCCTTGAAATAAAATTAGAACAACATTCTTGCTACTGTTGTTACTTCTTCTTATTTGCAATGAAAAAAAAAACTTGTGGGATTCAAGCTCACCATCCCACTTTAGTGTCGCTAGCATTTTCAAACACAGAAGAAGGCTCTGTTTCGTTCCCCTCTGTTCAGCCAAGAATGACCAAGAATTCATTTGATTCATATCTTATATTGTCTTAAAATGACCCTTATGTCCCTATCTAATTTATCAGTACATTGGACTAGTTTCTCATCTTCACGTGTAAAGCTACTTTATAAGATACCTTTGGAATATAATTCTTCTCTTATAGAAACATTTTATATATTTGTATTTGTAGAAACTAGATGCTGCAATATTCTCTCACATGATAGGGTAAGCAATATTTTATTGACCTGCCTTTCTTTGACACACGTAAGCTCCAATATAATTATCCATTAAAGTTGCTGCCCATGATAGTTTTAATCGGGTCTTATTCATCCAGTTATGTAATGTATAATTCATTTCCAACTTTGTTCTCAAGATAAAAAGGATCTTAATCCCTTCAAAACTCTCAACTCCTCATAACATCCCACTTTAGAGTTTCATTTCTTAATTCATGTATCTCATATACATATATAGTATAACTATTAAAATAATAATCACCACCACCTTCATGTGGGTTTATTCACGCAAGGAGAGTACCTCAACTCGTCATTGGATACATAGTTAGCCCAAATAAACATTTAAAAGTTACGGGGCTTTATAGTTGTGCATGCAATAAAATCAGGTTCTATTCAAGTGGTTGATTTTTGTTGGTAATTTAGCTTCCTATCCCTATTTTACAAGATCTAAAGGAAAGGTTCTGATGGCGTTCTGAAAGCAATCTACACATTATCAACCCTGACGATAGCCTGACACCGGCTATTTCACAACCAGAATTAGCAACTATTGAAGAGAATAAGATGTTATGTCTCCGCATGTTGGAAATGTGGGACGCCTGGTTTAATGGTAGGGAACCGCTAAGTGTAATTCCTGGATTCCCTGAGTTGATCCCAAGGTTGGGTGGGTCTACCCACATCTCAGCATCCAACCTGTTTATCCCATGTGGGTACCCTCCAATATCATCTAACTTTTCCGACATGCCTTCTGTGGTTTGCCCCCAGGCACCGATTTTCGGGGCACCTCCAGCATTGTTCTCCGCAACACTTGTCTTCACTGCGACACAAACAACCGTGCCCAGGCCGTATTTTGAACCTCCGACATTCACATTCTAGGGCCCCCAATTTCAGCAGGATATGACTTACATCACTCCGGACTCGTACACCCAACATCCACAGTATGAGCTTCTGGCTGAACCAGAAAGAACAAAACAAAATCCTGAGCAGGAAGAAATGGCTCGGAAAATGAAAAGCTTTGAGCAGAGTTTGAAGAACATGCAAGGCCTAAGTGGCCAAAAGAGTATCTCCTACTCCGATTTGTGCATGTTTCCGTATGTCCATTTGCCGCCTAATTTCAAGACGCCAAAATTCAAAAAGTACGATGGGCACAAAGACCTGATTGCTCATTTGAAAAGGTACTACAACCAGTTAAGGGGTGTGATGATTGCCTATAATTACGTATTTTAGTCGCTTATTACACTCTAATTTACTGCACTTTAATTGAGTTTGAGCTTTAATCGCTAGTGTTTTGCATTAATTGTGTGTTTTATGCCTTGTAGGAGTGATTCCGAGCTATGTAGATATTATGGAATGAATTCAAGTGATTTGAAGCTTTGAAGTCTGAGTAAAAGCCCAAGGAATTAAGCCGGGATCGTGTTCGTGGATCAAATTTGATAGTTAAGAACGAACGAAGAATCGAGTAGGCATATTGCGCACTGTCTAGTAAAATGCACATAACTTTTTGCCTAGAACTCCATTTGATCTCCACAATATATGGTTGGAAATAATTCAAAAGGCTAAAGCTTTCATGTTTTACGTTTTTCCAAATTCCAAACAGAACGGGGTGAAAAATATAGTCGAATCCGCGGCCGCGGATCTGGCCGCGGATGTGAGGAAGAACACTGGGTAAAATCCGCGGTTGAATCCGCGGACGCGGACGTCCTGACCTGGAAAAATATCTTTTTTCGCGTAAGAGAGGGTATAATTGTTTGGGCCCGACCCTACTTGGTATATATACATGGAAAAATGGTATTTTGAGGACAGACTTTGACATACTTTTGATATACTTTTGACATAATTTAGACTTAAGGAGGCTAAGGAGACTGGGGATTCGACCTAAGGAGGCAAGAATACGCGAGAAGCAAGGAGGAAGATTCAACCACGAGTTTTTCCCTTCTTCTTCCTACTTTTCATTATTGGTTATGACTTTTAGTATTGTAGTTTTTACATGCTATTATGAGTAACTAATTTGTTATCTAGGGTTTTGATGGAACCTGTTGGAGGATGAATTCTTGTTATGTTTTAATATAATTTAACCTTTGAATTTGTCTATTTGTTCAACTACGTGCTTATTTCAGTTGATTGAATGGCCATCGATTGAATGTGCCTATTTATTATGTGTTGCTTGAGAAAGGATACATATTTAGGTGGTTGTTGAACAACGTCACTCCTAACGTATGTGAGAAATCAATACAGCAGATTTAAAGGTAGGTTTAGAAATAACAAAGCCTTGACGTGGTCATAATGAGCGGTTAGATAAAGCCAACTAGCGTAGTTCGAGAGAATATGCCTAGTAAATTGTTATAGTTGCTCAAGAGAGAATTACGGCACCTAAAGTGCTCATAATCAGTAGAGAATACATAGGCGAAATTGCAGGGAACATAGCGGGAAGAATTCCGACAATTGGGGAAATCATAACTCTAGACCTCCTTAATTTAGTCTCCAACCCTTTGTCTCCTTAATTCGTTAGAAATTTCTAGCGAAGTAACTAGCAAATACTAGAAAACGGTAAAATTATCAACTAACGAGACAAAGGGTTGGAGACTAAATTAAGGAGGTCTAGAGTTATGATTTTCCCAATTGTCGGAATCCTTCCCGCTATGTTCCCTGCAATTTACCTATGTATTCTTTACTGATCATGAGCACTTAAGGTGCCGTAATTCTCTTTCGAGCAACTACAACAATTTACTAGGCATATTCTCTCGAACTACGCTAGTTGGCTTTATCTAACCGCTCATTATGACCACGTCAAGACTTTGTTATTTCTAAGAAGAAGGGAAAAACTCGTGGTTGAATCTTCCTCCTTGCTTCTCGCGTATTCTTGCCTCCTTAGGTCGAATCTCCAGTCTCCTTAGGTCTAAATTATGTCAAAAGTATATCAAAAGTATATCAAAGGCTGTCCTCAAAATACCGTTTTTCATATATATATACCAAGTAGGGTCGGGCCCAAACAATTATACCCTCTCCTACGCAAAAAAGGATACTTTTCCAGGTCAGGACGTCCGCGGCCGCGGATTTTACGCAGTGTTCTGCCTCACATCCGCGGCCAGATCCGCGGCCGCGAATTCGACCGCATTTTTCACCCTGTTCTGTTTGGAATTTGGAAAAGCGTAAAACATAAAAATTGTAGCCCTTTGAATTAGATTTTCAACCATATATTGTGAAGACCAAATGGAGTTCTGAGAGAAAAGTTATGTGTACTTTACTAGACAGTGCGCAATATGCCTACTCGATTCTTCGTTCGTTCTTAACTATCAAATTTGATCCCCGAAAACGATCCCGGCTTAATTCCTTGGGCTTTTACTTAGACTTCAAAGCTTCAAATCACTTGAATTTATTCCATAACATCTACATAGCTCGGAATCGCTCCTACAAGGCATAAAATACATAATTAGTGCAAAACACTAGCGATTAAAGCTCAAACTCAATTAAAGTGCAGTAAATTAGAGTGTAATAAGCGACTAAAATACGTAATTATAACCTATCATTAGGGTGCCAATGGAAAAGAGGAACTTCTGATGGCCTACTTCAGAGAGAGTCTAATGGGAATTGCTTAGGAATAGTACATGGACCAGGAAATCGCTCACTGGCACGTATGGGACGACCTTACCAGAGATTTCATCTGCCAATTTCAATACAATATGGATATTGCTCCGGATAGAAACTCCCTATCTAATCTGAAAAAGAAATCCATGAGAAGTTTCCGTGAGTATGATGTTAAGTGGCGCGAGCAGGCTGCCCGTGTAAAGCCTTCGATGGATGAGACAGAGATGATCACAATTTTCTTGCAGGCCCAAGAGGCTGATTATTTCCAGAACACTATATACGTCATGGGAAAGCCATTTGCTGAAGCCATAAATATTGGAGAAATGGTTGAAAATGGGTTGAAAATAGGATGGATATTGAGTCAAGCAGTCCTTAAAGCTGCATTGCAAGCCATCCAGAATGGCTCGGGGGGTCTAGCCAATCGGGAAAAGAGAGAAGAGGGAGCCATGATGGCTTCAAGCTCGAGGGAGTCTCGCATATCTTTTAACCAGTCTTATATGCCACCTCGAACCCCACAACATTACTACTCATACCATGATATTGCTTACCCCGTGGCACCGCCTCTATATGCGGTGATGAATGCACAACCCTACACACGGCCCCAATAAAACTACAATCAAAACCAAGCTCCACCTCCCAGAAATAACCATCCTTACTAAGCTCTATACAATCCTCGCCCACCACAAAATACACCCCAATATAATCCACATTCCCGAGAGCCTCCTAGAAGAAATTATTTCACCCTCATCGATGAATCATATTCGAGTTTTCTCCAGAAATTAATCCAATTGAGTTTACTGCAAACTGTGGCTCCAAATCGGCTAAATCTCAAGTCTCCAACATACAGGGCTAATGCCAGATGTGCATACCACTCAAGGGTGGTAAGTCATGATACAGAAGATTGTTGGACCCTCAAGAGGCGGTTGAAGACTTGATTGAAGCGAAAAGAATTGTGCTAAGGGACTAGAAGGCTTCCAATGTGACCAATAATCCATTGTCTGCTTACAATAACAGGCCAGTTATCGGTATGATCTGTGATGACAAAGAATTTGACCCAGAGCTGAAGGCCATTGTTGCCATCGTTAGTCCAGAGGCAAAACCTAAAGTAGCAGCAAAACCGGCCAAAACCGAAAAGAAAGTAGCTCCGGTCCCTCAGGCCATTGAAACGAAAGCTGATCTGGCACCTGCTAAGAATTTGGTTCTTTATGTTCCAAAAGCCCCGAAGAACAGTTTGTCCTCAGCACTTGCGGGGGCCGATAATTTCACCAAGACTGACTGAGCCCGTGGTTATCAGTCCTGCACCATAGAGTCCTATGAAAGATCCTACTGCGGTCCCTTGGAATTATAGAAAAACAATTGTCACTTACAAAGGGAAAGAAGTTGTGGAAGTACTATACCCCAGATGAGCTAAGGAAAGCCAAACAAAACAGGGACAACTAGATGCCACCCAAGAAACCTGTGAGCAATGAAGAAGCGGATGAGTTCTTTAAGAAAATAAAGACTTCATAGTACTCGATAGTCGACCAAATTCGGAAGACTCCCTCTCATATCTCACTTCTATCTATGTTGTTGAGTTTAGATGAACACCAAAAAGTGCTCCTCAAAACTTTGAGTGAAGCGTATGTCCCAGTTGAAACTACTATTACACAGTTGGAAAGAATGGCTGAGAGATTTTTTGAGGTCAATAAGATCTCATTCAGCCGTGATGATTTGCCTGTAGAGGGAGCTGCCCACAACAAAGCCCTCCACCTGACTGTTAAATGTGAGGGCTACTATGTGAAAAGGGTGATGCTGGATGGTGGGTTTGGAGTAGATATTTGTCCCCTCTCAACGCTCTAGATGATGGAAATCGGTACAGAAAGAATTCGGGCCAACAATGTCTGTGTACGAGCTTTCGATGGGGTTAAGAGGATTAGAGAAATTGATCTAGTCTTAACTATTGGCCCTGTGGACTTTGAGGTGACTTTCCAAGTCTCGGACATGGAAACCTCGTACAATTTCCTTCTTGGCAGACCATGGATTCACGCCGCCGGAGCTCTTCCATCTACTCTCCATCAGATCGTCAAGTTTGAGTATGACAGTCAAGAAATAGTTTTCCATGGAGAAGATGAGCAATTTATTTACCAGTACCCCTCAGTCCCGTGTCTTGAAGTCAGGGAAGGCAATGAGCACATCGTATATAAAGCTTTTGAAATCATGGTCGCAGACCAGGTTGAAGAGGGAGCCCCACTACCTCAACCGTGTTTGTCTAATGGTTCAATTATGGTTGCCACCCAGATGATCAGAAATGGGTACAAGCCCGAAAAGGGGCTCGGGGCATCTTTGCAGGGGAATTACTGAGCCCATTTCCCTAGTCGTGAATGAGAAGTTTTTTGGTTTGGGTTTCTGAGCTACAACGACTGACAGAACATGGGCTGACAAATGCAAATAAAACATGTGGCTCATGTCACAACCCATCCCACTTCTCGACCGATCATTTGTCAAACAAAAGTATGTGGAGGAAGAAAAAGAGTCCTTCATGGCTGAAGAAATTGATGATATTTGCGGAGCTCTGAAACAAATGATATATGAATCCACCATGGTCCAGCCAGGGGAAGGCACGGACCGTGCTGAGGTGCAGTATATGGGACCTAATTTCAAGCTCTAGAACTGGGAGGCTACCTGGTTCCTCGTCATGCTGGAGTCCTGGTAGTTCAGTTTTGCTATCTTTTTTGAATTACGGGTTATTTCAGGGTGTAACTCAAATATTTTTACTTTACTATCTTTAAATTCTAATGCAACCCTTCTATCTTTCAATTCAATTCAATGAAATCAATATTTCATTGTTCATAGATGTCTCTGTTTCTTTTTTTAATTTTGCTATTTTTCTTATCTTTTTCTTTTCAGTTCTAATGATGTGGACTTTAATAACATGACATGTTTGTGGACTTCATGCTCAGATCCTAAAATGTTGTCTAATTTTGAAATAATGAATCAAGAGCCAGAATATGATGAAGATGAGGCTTTTAGGGAAATAAATCGAGATTCGGAACAATTTGAGAATAATCCTAAGCCCAACTTAAATGAAACTGAGCCAGTTAATTTGGGCAATTCATAAGAGGTCCGAGAGACTAAGATAAGCATTCACGCTGATGAGAGAATTGGAGATTCCTTAATCCAACTTTTGTTTGAATTCAAAGACGTGTTTGCATGGCCTTATCATGATATGCCAGGGATGAGTGTTGATTTGATGATACATAAATTGTCTACCTATCCTGGTTATCCGGCCGTCCAACAGAAGTAGAGAAAGTTCAAAACTGACATCAGTGATAAGATTAGGAAAGAAGTTACCAAACAATTAAAAGCTAGTGTGATCCGAGTGGTCCAATACACCACATGGCTGGCTAATGTGGTATCAGTGCCAAAGAAAGACGGAAAAACCTAAGTTTGTGTTGATTATCGGGATTTGAACAAGGTGAGTCCCAAGGACAACATTTCATTGCCAAACAACCATATTCTTGTTGACAATTGTGCTAAACACGAGATACAGGCTTTCGTAGATTGCTATGTTAGGTATCACCAGGTTCTGATGGATGAAGAAGATGCAGAAAAGACTACTTTTACCACACCTTAGGGCATTTACTGTTACAGGGTCATGCCGTTTGGTTTGAAAAATGCAGGAGCAACCTATATGAGAGATATGACTGCCATATTCCATGACATGATGCATCAAGAGATTGAGGTATATGTGGATGATGTGATCATTAAATCTAGAACGCAAGATTACCATGTGAGAGATCTGAGGAAGTTCTTTGAGAGGTTGCACAAGTATAATTTGAAGTTAAATCTAGCTAAATATGCATTCAGAGTTCTATCTGGGAAGCTCTTGGGGTTTATAGTCAGTTGGAGGGGCATCGAATTAGATCCGACAAAGATAAAGTCTATTCGGGATTTACCATCTCCGAAGAGCAAGAAAGAGGTTATGAGTCTGCTAGGGAGATTGAATTACATCAACAGATTCATCGCTCTGCTTACCACCCTTTGTGAGCCTATATTCAAGTTGTTGAAGGAAGATGCTACAATCAAATGGACGGACGAGTGTCAAGAAGCTTTTGAAAAAATCAAATAATATATGTCAAATCTGCCGGTGTTAGTTCCACCCGAACCAGGAAGACCTATGTTCTTGTATCTGACTGTACTGGAAAATTCTTTTGGCTGCGTCCTGGGGCAGCACGATATAACTGGGAAGAGAGAACAAGCCATATATTATCTGAGCAAGAAGTTCACCAGTTATTAAGTTAAGTACACTTTGTTGGAAAGAACCTGTTGCGCCCTAATTTGGGTCGCCCAGAAGTTGAGACACTACTTGTTGTCTTACACAACATATCTCATAACCAGGATGGATCCTTTGAAGTATATATTCCAGAAGCCAATGGCCCCTGGAAGGTTAGCAAAGTGGCAGATCCTGCTCACCGAGTTCGACATTGTCTATGTCACTCGCACGGCAATGAAAGCTCAAGCCTTGGAGGATCATCTAGCTGAGAACCCGGTCGATGATGAATGCCAACCCTTAAGCAGTTATTTTCCAGACGAGAAAGTAAACTCGGTCGAAGTGATTCCAGAGAACATTAATGCCTGGAAAATATTCTTTAATGGGGATGTGAATGCAAAAGGCATAGGGATTGGGGCAATTCTGATTTCGCTCACGGGTCAGCACTATCCGTCTACGGCCCGGCTTCAGCTCTTTTGTACAAACAACACTACCGAGTATGAAGCGTGCATCATGGGCATGAACATGGCGGTTGATCTGGATGTACACGAGAATTAATCATGGGAGATTGTGATTTTATCATTCAGCAAGCTCAAGGTGAGTGGCAAACTCGGGACATCAAGCTTATCCCCTACAGGCAAAATGTGGAAGACCTCAGTAAACGGTTTAAATCCGTCGAGTTCAAGTATATTCCCTAATTCTACAATGAGCTAGTAGATGCACTAGCTACTTTGGCCTCAATGCTACCATATCCGGGTAATGTTCGTATTGACCCACTGGAAATTCAGGTTCGATAAAGGCATGGTTATTGTAACACAATTGAAATGGAGCTAGATGGTGAGCCATGGTATCATGACATCAAAAGGTTCTTGAAAACAAAAGAATATCCCGAGCAGGCCAGTGAGGATCAAAAGAGAACTATCAAAAAGCTTGCAAGCAGTTTTTTTTGAGTGGGGAGATCATGTACAAAAGAACTCCAGATGTGAATGTATTGAGGTGTGTAGATTCTCGAGAAGCTGAAAGGATCATGAACGAAGTGCATTCGGGAGTATGTGGGCCTCACATGAAGGGGTATGTTCTTCCAAAGAAAATCCTCTGGGCAGGTTATTACTGGATGACCATGGAAAAAGATTATTTTAGTTTTGTCCGAAAATGCCATCAGTGTCAGATACACAGTGACCAGATTCACTCACCACCTTCAAAATTGCATCCTATGTCAGCGCCTAGGCCGTTCATTGCTTGGGGCATGTATGTTATTGGGCCAATCGAGCCAAAGGATTCAAATGGGCACAGATTCATCTTGGTTGTCATTGATTATTTCACAAAGTAGGTCGAAGCAGTCACTTTCAAAGCCGTCACTAAGAAAGCAATGGTGGACTTCATGCATTCCAACATTATTTGTCGTTTTGATATTCCTAAAACTATCATTACGGACAATTCTACAAATCTGAACAACCACTTGATGAGGGAGGTATGCGAACAATTTAAAATTACTCACTGTAATCTACCCCTTATCTGCCCAAAGCCAATGGCATCGTTGAAGCTGCAAACAAGAAGATTAAAAAGATCCTCAGGAAAATGGTTCACGGTTCCAGGCAGTGGCATGAAAAGTTACCTTTTGAACTATTGGGATATTGCACAACCGTGCGCAAATCAGTTGGGGCCACCCCTACCTATTGGTTTATGGCACTGAAGTCGCAATACCTGCAGAAGTCGAGATTCTCTCTCTTCAGATCATTGTTGAAGCCGAGATCGAGGATGATGATTGAGTCAAAACCCGGTTGGAACAATTGACTATGATTGATGAAAAGCGATTGGACACAGTTTGCCACGGGCAATTGAACCAACAAATAATGGCCCGTGCCTACAACAAAAAAATACGGCCCATAAAATTTGAAGTGGGTCAACTCGTTCTGAGGCATATTCTTCCGCATCACGAGGAAGCTAAAAGAAAATTCTCTCCAAATTAGAAAGGTTCATACATTGTAACCACAGTTTTACCGAAGGGAGCATTGTACTTGGGAGACATTGAAGGCAATATCCCCGAGATAGCTGTTAATGTAGACGCGGTCAAAATGTATTATATTTGACCCTTTTATGCAGTTTTAACATTCTCTGATTAGGATGATGAAGGCTTTTTTTCTCGTTACCCAAACACTATCAACCCTTTTGAAAACCATTTGAGTCGGTTCCTTTTCTTTGATTACCCTCTTTGGAACCTGGAAGTTATTATTGAAAAAAAGTGAAAAGTAAAATAAAAAGAAAGAAAGAAAAGAAAAACAAAACAAAAATCAAAACAAATTCATGTAATTGAACTACGTTCGACCTGATTCCGAAAGGATACGTAGGCGGCCTCACTTTGGGGTTCGGTCACACCAAAACAAAAATCCACATTCTCCCAAAAGTTGAAACTGGGGAGGCAGTTATAACGTTTTGGCGATGATTTCGCCCGAAGGTTCCAAAGGTGTAATTCAATCCGAATTCTTTTTACCCAAACCCCTTTCAAGTCCTTTCGATCAATCAGCGAGAATGTTCGGAAATCGGAGGTCACAAATATTTGGATCTGATGCAACCAAAATGAGAGAAATAAAATGAGAGAGTCATGTTGGTGAAAACTCTCACGGGCACCGTAAGGCGATGGTGAGTAGAGAAAGTGAAAATGAAAGAGTCTTGTTAATGAAAAACTGAAAAGGGTACCTCTAAGGCGATGGTAATAAGCGAAATGAGAGAGGTCAGCTAGTGAAAACCCGTAAAGGGCATTACTAATTGAAAAGAGGATCCTCACAGGTATGGCATCAACACAGTCCTAGGTAGGTTTCTCAATTTCAAGACAAGAGTTGCGATTAGTTTCTGAAAAGTCGGACGGTTTACACAGATCAGGCATCCAGTCTAAAAGTCATGTCATGTTCATTGAAGTCCGTATATATTTCCAGTTAAGTCCTTCTTTTCCTTTCCCCGAAAGGGACACCCCTTGTTTAAACTCATTCGCTATTCCATTGTTTGTTTTCCTTGAATCCCTTTTGGTCTAACCTTGTTCCAAAACTAAGCCAAAGAAGAGATGACAAGACTGATTTATAGGGCTCTCGTTCGACACAAGCTGATATTCAAAAGGCACCCAGCCTCGTCAAGGGTATCAAGTCGACCCCGACAGGCTATGGTGGCCGATGTTTTGAAATCGAAAACTGTAGGAAGAAGGAATTCAAATTAAAGTGCCTGCAAGGGAAAAATAAAGTTGAAAAGGTTAAGTCCTATGCGACTAACTGTCTTGCAAGTTTGAAAAGCCAAAGGTTCCCTAATGCTCTGAAATTGGAACTTTGAAGAAAGAAGTCAAAAGTTAAATGCCCATAAAGGCAAAATAACATTGGAAAGGTTAAGTTTAGCTATGCGACTAGCCGTCATGGCAAAAGTTTGAAAAGCCAAAGGTTCTCCGGGGCCAGAAATGCAATCAGTATTTGGGAAACAACCAGTTGCAGTTGAAATCATCATCAAAAGAAGATGGGCCGAGATCAAGTGACTGAAACACTCAAGGCCACAAAACCAATCACCATTTTAAACTGACAATTGTTCTTTGTTGAAAAATAGGAAACACACAATGCCGGAAAAACAACCTTGCAAGAAGCACGTGCAACCAAAAAGGAAACCACGCGGAGACTAAAAACAGCTCTGCAAAACTCTAAAAAGGGAAGTCTTCCTAAAATTCTTTCCTGCATTTTACTCATTCTCTAAATAAAATAAAATAAACAAAAAGAAGGAAAAAGGAAAGAAAATTCAAAATCATGATAGTATAGGATACACCAATCCCTAGCTGCATTTTCTAACATAGGGTACACTACTCCCTAGTTGATGATTTTAGACATAGGGTACACCAGTTCCTAGTCTCTTTACCAGTATATGGCACACCAATACCTAGCTATATTTTCTAACATAGGGTACACCACTCTCTAGTTGATTGATCTTAAATGCAGGGTACACCACTCCCTGATATCTTTATTGAGTGGAGCTGAAATGTAAGGTACACCACTCCCTGATCTCTTTCCTAGACATAGGGTATACCATTCCCTAGTCTCCTTACCAGTATAGGGTACACCAATCCCTAGCTGTGTTTTCCAATGTAGGGTACACCACTCCCTAGTTGATTGATCTTAAATGCAGGGTACACTACTCCCTGATATCTTTATTGATAGAGTTTAAATGCAGGGTACACCACTCCCTGATATCATTCCTATACATAAGGTACACCACTCCATAGTCTCCTTACCAGTATAGGGCACACCAATCCTTAGTTGTGTTTTCCAACGTAGGGTACACCACTCCCTAGTTGATGATATTTTAGACATAGGGTACACCACTCCCTAGTCTCCTTACCAGTATAGGGTACACCAATCCCTAGCTATTTGTTTCTAACGTAGGGTACACCATTCCCTAGTTGATAATATTTCAGGCATAGGGTACACCACTCCCTAGTCTCCTTACTGGTATAGGGTACACCAATCCCTAACTGTGTTTTCTAATATAGGGTACACCTCTCCCTAGTTGATTTGAGCTTAAATACAGGATACACCACTCCTTGATATCATTCCTAGACATAGGGGACACCACTTCCTAGTCTCCTTACCAGTATAGGGTACACTAATCCCTAACTGTATTTTCCAACATAGGGTACACCACTCCCTGGTTGAGTTGAGCTTAAACGTAGGGTACACCACTCCCTAATATCATTACCATTTGATCTTAAGTGTAGGGTACACCACTCCCTGATATCATTACTGTTTGATTGATATGAAATGCAGGGTACACCACTCCCTGATATCATTACCAATATAGGATACACCATTCCCTAGTCTCTTTACTGATATAGGGTACACTAATCCCTAGTTGTGTTTTCCAACATAGGGTACACCACTCCCTATTTGATTGATCTTAAATGTAGGGTACACCACTCCCTGACATCTTTGCCGATAAAGGGTATACCATTCTCCGACCGTATTTTCCCAATGTAAGGTACACCAATCCTTAGTTGAGGCACCATTTAGACAATCAGGGTACACCATTCCCAAAGAATCATGTTTTCCCAGGGTACACTAGTCCTGGCCTTTTATTGCTTTCAATAATGAAGTAGTTTAGAATTTTTGTTATAATAACTCACAAAATTTTCCTAGTAAAAATTGGGATAGAAAAATTGCGTTCGTTTGTTTATTTTGGTGTTTGAGCAGGTTTTACCTCGAGGCACAGGGTTCAAGATAACTAAATAAAGAAGTCTCAATCCACAATAAAGAAAAGAAAAGAAAAGTAGTAAATTCAAAATGCGAAAGCGGATGAAAGGATATGGATTGCTCAAGACATGACTGAAGTCATGAGTTTTGCATTTCCTGCTTTGATCAGAAAAAGTCATAGAAGAATGAACTAGCACCCGCAGCTGGCAAGCATCAAGGTTCAGATCAGAGTCTACACAAAGAACCAGTCAAGACTCAAGATCAAGTTTCAGAAGACTTACAGATAGGAATCTTGTAACTCATAGCTGATAGACTTGTTTAGTTTCTTTTGATTTTTATTTTAGTGAAATAAGGAGTTCAGCAAGCAGCAACAGTAGTGAAATCATAGCTTCTCGGTAGTCCCAACTACCAAAACTTTCAGAATTATACTGACCTTATTCCTTTATAGCTAAGGATATGTAGTCAACCTCGGAAGCAAGGTTCGGTTAAACTTTTTCAAAATTGCTTCCCGTGGAGTGCCAAACGGGAAACAATTGCCCATGATTGCTCACTTTATCTTTGTCCAAAAACTCTTCATGTTCTCGAGCAAAGATGGGCAGCTGTGAGCACGTAATATTTTTCCCACATTGAAAATTACTCCTAAAAATACTCAAAATAATTTTTAATTATTTTCTAGAGTTTTAGAAATTTTATTTGTGTATTTGATTGCATTCGTAAATCATTTGCATCATTAGAAATATTTTTTTTTAAAATCAAAATCAAATCAAAAATATTTTTATCATTCATCTTTGCAGTTTTAGAATTTTTATTTTATAATTACATAAATACATGGTTTAAATGCATAAACATCACATAAAAAATATACATTAGTTGCTTTGTCTTTGTTTTGCATTCTTAGATTTAATTAATTAGATAATTAGTTAAGTGGTTAATCATTGGTTGAAATGTTTAGTTGGGTCAATATTACAAATTAACTTTAAATTGGGTGTTGTTAGGATAAATGGCTAGTTGTTGAATTCAAAACAAAAGAAGAAAAGACTATTAGCCATGTTTTGGCATTGGGCCAACTTTGAATAGCCCAATTACTCATTTAAATCCGACAAACCCGTCTTTTCAGCCGATCCAGTCCGTTTGGCCTCTTTAAAAATAACCAAACGACCCTGTTTTGTCACTTTTCAATCCCCACCCTCTATCAACTTTGATCCAAAGGCCATGAACTGGCCATTCCTTCACTTAAAGAAATCCCTTCTAATCTTTCGTTTAGTATATATAAGAAAGTACCAAAACCTAAATCTGTCCCTTTTTGATTTTCTCCTCAATTTCGGCTTGTTTGAACTTGAAACCTACATATTCGATTGCTCTTGATGAGAGAAACCGACTAACGTTAGTTTTAGTTCACTTTACGGCCACTGGAATCCGATCAAGTCCTGTTGAACAACCGAAATTAACATTAGTTTAAGTCACGCATCTCTTGGCTAGGGAATCTGATTATTGGATTTTTGATTAGTCGCTTAATTGCTTTGGCATGATTAATTAATTACCTTCTTTGATTAATTAGGTTTCTGTTACTTTCGAGTTTGGTTGTTTGCTCTTAAAAGTTTGGGCTACTGATTCGATTCGTTCGGATAGGAGTTTTGGGCCTGTTGGCCCAAGGCCTATGCAGAATTAGTAGTGAAATACAATTCACAAAGCTTAAAGAAGTCATTAGGGAATTATTTTTAAGGGAATCTTTTTATTATTTGGTTGAGGAAGGTTCCAGAAATTGGGGGAAGTACTAATTAGCAATAGAAAATAAAGGGATCGGGGGTGAGGGAGTGAATAACAAAAAAAGAAAAGGATTAAAAAGAATTGAAATAACATAAAAGATGATGAAAGTTGGTTATAAAATGTACTCTCATTCTGCATACAGAGGATACACATTCACATACGCATTTTTGACTCTCTCTCATCTGCAATTTTTTATTTATCCTCTGATCTGCATACATTCAGAATCGACACGCATTCTCACTGATTTTTCAGTCCTCTTCTTCACACACACTCATACATTCTACTCTTCTTAGATACACGCACAAAATAACTAAGAAAGCTTGGAATTCAAAAAAAAAAAACAATCTGAGATCTAAAAGAAAAAGCTGTTTTTTATTTCTGCTGCAATCTTCAGAATTTCTAGGATTTCGAGCTGGTTGTTGGATGGGAATTAAAGCTGCTCTTTGCTAAGTCTGCTTTGCTGAGATTCCTATCATTTCTTCCAACCTTTATTTGGTTTTGATTTCCTGTTTACCTGTTGTTAAGGTACGAATCCTGGTTTCAAATAGTATGACTGTTATTTTGCTATAATGTTGTTAGCTTTTGCTGTAATCAGTCATCTATGTGTGTAAAATACTTCAATATTAAATACAAACTTGATTTGGTTTCAATTACCTCTATATGTGAAGTACAACATAGAACCATGTATAAATGTTATTTTGTGAAAATCATTGGTGAAACTTCTCTGTTTTTCAAATGGATTAATGCGTTCATGTACTGAAATGTGAGTATTGCTCAATTAAAGTAGGAGTTGGTGTTACATTTCACTTTATTTTGGAGTTATAGAATATCAACATCAAGTCGTGAACCCAACCAATAAATCTGGATGGTAACAGGCCTAAAGGTGATTATTAGTATAATAGTTTAATCTGATTAAGGTGTTTTTCCAATTTAATTTTCTTCTGTGAAACTGATCCATGACCTGATGATTCATTTGGAAATTAAATCTGTAATAATTGGGATTCATAGATGTATCGTATTTGCAAAGCAGGTTGGTTGTAGTCGATAGAGTGGTTGTATGTGTAATAAGATTCAATTGAATTGATTGACTGATAGAATGGTCATTTGTATAATATAAGGTTTCCAATTAGGTATCACTCTAGTTTGGAATCTGAATTTTCTGTAAAAATAATTGATTTATATAATGTTCATTTATGGTTGAATCTGTAATAGCATTTGTTCCTGGTGACTTTTCTTTTAAGGTTTGCAAAGCATGTTAGCTGGCTAGTTACGATCATGTTTAAAACTCTGTAAGAATTATTGGGCTGCACCCTTGGGAGATTTTTGAGCCCAATTTATTTGTAAAATGAAAAGAGTCAACGACTCTATGAACGAAAGGCCAAGCCCTAATGGGCCTTATCCCAAGCACATCCAGTTTCTTTTATTAAAGTTAGGTCATTTTTTTAGCATTGCGAATCTGATTTTCAAGTGAACTCTAATGCAGCAAAGGTCCCAAGATTAGAATTAATTAATACTTGTACACCAATGATTTCCATAATTCGTTAGACCTCACAATGAATCTCAAATTAGTTTAGGACAAATAATTGATGAACATCGTAACTTACTTTAGGCGCAACTAATATTAAATCATTGTGACTATGGGTACGGTTTTTGTGGCATAGTCATGATATATAAATCCAAAATTCGAGTGCACGCTCGCGTAACTCGACCCTACAACTTCAATTCAATTAATAAAATAAACACGTCTTAAATTGCGGGTACGTTTTACGTGGTGCGATTTCCGATGTGCACAAAATGACAAGTGTACGACATCGTAACTTGTTCAAATTAATTCCATAAATATTAAAAATAGTTTAAATATATAATAAAAATGGTAAAAAGTTAAAAATGCACAATAGGTCTAAAATATGTAACGTATCGGATAATTAAGCCAAATATTAATTGTTAAGCGGCCGTGCTAAAACCACAAAACTCGGGAGTGCCTCACACCTTCTCCCGAGTTAACAGAATTCCTTCCCCGGCCTTCTGTGTTCGCCGACCATAAATAGAGTCAAACTTCCTTGAATTGGGATTCCAAATTTGGTGACTCGGAACACCGTTAATTAAATAATTCTGAGTAGCGACTCTAAAAAATAAAAAATAAAATATATTTCATTTCAAATAATGTTACTTTAATTGAAAAAACTCATTATTTTCGAAAAAGGATGTGTGACGGAAATTAACATTAATTGGTGGAATGAGAATAGCTACATCTTTAACTTAATAACTACTAGTAGCATAGAGTTATATGACCTTTAAACCGAAAAAGTGATAAAAACTTAATTATTGTTATAAGAAAAATTAAATTATGGTGGATGTCTATTCTTCCTCCATGATCTTCTCAAATACTTAATGACATATTCAATGATATATTTTTCTTCATTTTTCATGCCTATATAAAGGCCTTGTAATAGATAAGAAAATACACACAATTGAAGAAGAAAATCTCTGCCTTCTCTCTATCTCCATTTCTTGTTCATGTTTTACTAAATTGCTTTTATTTTATAATACGTTATCAACACGAATTGCTCATTTCTTGATCTTCTACGTCAAGACTATGTAAATTATAGGCAGACAATGAGATCAAGTACAATGAAAAATGTCTTGGATGATAATACAAAGATAAGTTTTACATCCATCTAAACACATTCATACTTTCATATCTTTGCATTAACTTTATGTGCAGCGTTTAGTTAAAATATTATTTTCAATTATATCCAGTGAAATAAAGAACTAGAAATGTATGTCTTTATTTGCTACATCTCTTATAGGACAAAGATAATATTTCAACGTATATATATGTTCTGACCGTTTATATACTATGTTAGATAATTATTAAGGTAATTTAGTAATAATATTTTTACCATCACATGATGCTACATCTCTTCAATTGTATCTAGTGAAATAAAGAACTAGAAATGTATGTCTTTATTTGCTACATCTCTTATAGGACAAAGATAATATTTTAACGTATATATATATTCTGACCGTTTACATACTATGTTAGATAATTATTAAGGTAATTTAGTAATAATATTTTTACCATCACATGATGTATTTCATTGAAATAAAAATTATCAAATATGTAGGCGATTTTACAGTACCTTGCAAATTTGGCATTCGAATATACAATCAATATAAACTCATTATAGTTATAATTTATAATAGTCATGGTTATGCATTAAGCCTTAAATATTTTTGCTGGAAACATAAGGCTCATTCCTCCGTATTGAATTTGTTTGGTGAAGTTCTTATAGTCTTTGAAATATAAGTGGTTATAGGTTATCTGCACCTTTCCCCTAATTAATTTATTAAAATATAAAAGTGATTGTATCATTTAAAAAAAAATTGGCATATATCCTAACTAGCATTTTTGTTGCAGAGGAACTGTTTCAAGATTGAAATAGTTATATATGTCTTCTTGAAAGTTAATTTACTTATGCCTATAATTATAAAATAATAATATTTTAAAGGCTCGAGTGTGAATCCTAGTGAATTTTGGCCTATTATGCCAAAGATTGAGGGTAAGACGATGGGTTCAAGTCCCAACGCACTATGTTGATGAAAAGACGTTGGGTTCAAGTTCCAACACATTATGGCCTAGCATGCCTTTATATGGGTAATGCATTGGGTTTGAGTCCTAATGCATCATATTGATAATAATAATAACTAAAGAAAAATGATGTATTTTTCATGAAAAAGCATGAAGCTTGTCCCACTTGATTTGCTTTATTCTTGAAGTGAATGTGATAGCAGTACATGATAAGTCTAAATAAAGACAAGTGGTTGACCAATGAATGTGGACGTGCGAAAGGCCAAAATAATAATAGTTATCACTATGGTAATTATAAAAAGGGAGAACAAGACAATGTTTACCATTAAATTGGTATGAAAAAAATAAATAAAGTACATCGCTATGATTATATTTCATTCTTTGAAGAGAATGTGACTTGTGATAAATATTGAGAATGCATACTCATTCCTGAAAGTGAATGTAAAAATATATATGTGATAAAGATTATGCATAATAATATACTTATGCATGGTTGGATAAATACTACAACTCACCTCTAAGGGAGGTTTGAGACAAAGAAAGATAATGAATATTACTGTGTAGTTACATGAATATATCATTGGTCGCATACATGTGACACGCCAAAAAAAAAAATTGCCATGCCTTATGAAAGTTATTAAAAGCAAAATTAAAGCAAGAAATTATTTTTCTTATGATGATTTTGAACATGACAATTATTATGATATGATTCTCTTTGTGAAGGAGACATTCATTATAAGGATGGTGTGACAAAAGATCTTGTAATACAATAGCAGTTAAGAGCTCTGAAAGAACTAATTTGTTACTACCCGGATGAATGAAATTGTTCATGACATTATTACTGTAGTAAGTCTCAAAAGAAACATTTTGATTTACAAATATATTAGCCAAAGTGGTTGGCATATTGAGACTATAAATGAAAAGAAGATTGAATATCTTTATATTACTATAATCATACCGGGTAAATATGAAAGGTTACCTGACTTTTATTCTATTTGTACTACACAAGTATAAGCATGATGATGCAATCACAAGCTACAAGTAAACTAGAGGTTTACTGAAAATAAATATTAGTTGGCATGATCGGTTGACCATCTCGGTTCAATTATGATGCGAAAAATTAATTAAGAATTATATTGGCATATATTGAAGAAATATAAGATTCTTCAAGAATTCTCTTGTGCTTCTTATTCTTATGATATACCAGTTAAGGTTGGAATTGAATCCCTTGATTTCTGGAAAGAATAAAAGGTGATAAATATATAGGCTCAGTCACCTTCCATGTGGACCGTTTACTATTATATGATTTTAATAGATGCATCTATTCTATGGTCACATGTGCATTTGTTATCAACTTGCAGTTTGGCTTTTGCAAGATTGATTGCTCAAATTAATAGAGCACAGTTCCAGAATATAAATTATGATGATTTATCTTGAGAATACTGATTTAAATCCAAGTTGGTTTAGCAGAAATTGTATGTCTCCAATTATATTTAAACCATTGGTTATGAGAACAAAACTGCCAAAATAAAATTTGGTATGTGATGTATTATTTAATATACAACAATACTTGTACGCATCTAGCCAAGTTATGATAAGTTCTCCCTATCACAATCGATTCAGAGTCAGAAACCAAATAATTTCCATCTAGAAATATGAATGTGCTATATGATTTAATTGTTCCACCACAATGCACAAAGATGGATCCCTAAATAAGGTTAGGGATATGTGTTAGTGATCCCAACAATAGGGGGAGAAAATGGACAGCTGAAAAAGTAATGCATTTAATGAATTATTATGAGTACATCTAGATCCTCGTACGAGAAAATGTGAACTTGAAGTTCAAGTGATAATTCATTTACAAAATATTACCAGGCGTATTTGCTGACCCAAAGCTAAATATCATATTCAGTTGCTAATGCTCTAAATAAAATAAAGTTTATAATGAATAGAGTCTATGGCATTCATGAAGCATAATAGACTAATCGGTTCTAAAGATAAAACTCCTTGAGGAAGGAGATGAGCAAATGTTCAAGATGGTCATAATAAGGAGGCAAGTGCTCTAGAAGAGCACCACGACATAACACTTCATAAGACCTCATGGGAGAGGCTCAGGTACCTGAAAATAATAAGATAAAGAGATTTCAATAAGTTATGTCTTTATTGGGTAATAGTAGAACCAATATAAAATGATCGTTGACGATATTGTTAATATAATGTAGCGCTCAATATTATTAATATTGACGAGGATCTTGAGCTCAAATCTGTCATGAAATTTGGACAGATAAATGATTGGCCAAATAAAAAATACACAAAATTGATTTCACCTGAAAAATATGAAGTTGGACGGATAGTCCCAACACCTGAAAGTATAAAGTCAGTGGAGGTATAAATGTATTCTTGTGCGAAAAAAAAGGTCAAGTCGATAGATATAAAAATGACTTGTGTCACAAAAAGATTTGTAAATATCCCGGCATTGATTATGTAGAGACATGTTCTCCTGTGGTGGATGTCGCCATTTCAGGTTTTAATCTGGCAATACAAGAAAAACGTGATACGCGTATAATGGAAGTCATTGAAGGATTTAAATTGTTCTGAAGCATATTAAGGTTTTCAAGAAATTTATTAAATAAAGCTTCAAAAATCCTTATACGGATTGAAACAATCAGGGCGCATGTGGTATAATCGCCTGAGTGAGTACCTGTTGAAAGAAGGGTACAAGAATGATTCAATTTGTCCTTGTGTCTTTATAAAAAGATCTGGATCTAAATTTGTTATAACACCATGTATGTTGATGATTTAAATATCATTGGAACTCCTAGGGAGCTTCCTAAAGCAGTAGAGCTTCCTAAAGCAGTAGACTATTTAAAGAAAGAATTTGAAATGAAAGATCTTGAAAAGACAAAATTTTGTCTTGGTCTACAAATTGAGTATATGAAAGATAGAATTTTTGTCCATCAATCAGCATACACTAAAAAGATTTTAAATATGGATAAAGCACATCCATTCCGACCTCATAAAAATAATGAAGAGCTTCTTAGTCCCGAAGTACCATATCTTAGTGCAATTAGTGCACTAATGTATCTTTCTAATATTACAAGGTCTGCCATAACTTTTTCAGTTAATGTCTTAACAAGATATAGCTCTGCTCCTACAAGGAGACATTGGAATGGAATCAAACACATATTGCAGTATTTAAAAGGGACTACCAATATGGGATTATTGTATGGCAATGATTGCAGTCCCGATCTTGTTGGTTATGCCGATGTTGGGTATTTACCTGACCCACACAAGGCTCGATCTCAAATAGGCTATGTGTTTACATATGGAGGCACTGCCATATCTTGGCGATCGACTAAGCTATCAATGTTCAAATGATAATATGGCTGATCTGTTCACCAAATCTCTACCGACGTCAATCTTCAAGAAACTAGAGTACAAGATTGGGATGCGAAGGCTCAAGGATATGAATTGATGCTCTCATCAGGGGGAGTTAATACGCGTTGTACTCTTTTTCCCTTACAAGGTTTTTGTCACACCCCGAACCTGGGGGCGAGACCGGCACGCGGTGCCTCACCTATCCTTGCGTACCAACTTGCGACTAAGGGACTCTGAACATATAATGTCATACTTTGGGCATGGGCCATATTGCAAGACAATTTGCGAATGCTGACTAAACATCAATATAAAGCTGGGCCGACAAGGCCGTCATAAATACTACAGCTGGCAAACCAACAAAATATACATACAAGGCTTACAAGTCCAACATACTGCACTAACTGACAGGATATGTCTACAAGCCTCTACTGATGGATGTACTGTAATCGGAACAGGGTCCCGACCTATCCATAACATATATATACATATATATACAAGATGTACATAAAACTCTAGACCCGGCAGCTCTGAAGGATGCAGAGCTTACCGATCAAGATGAGCTTGGGCAACACCTACTGAAGAGGTCTACTCATCTGTCTGACTGAACCTGCACGCATGAAATGCAGCGTCCCCGACAAAATGGACGTCAGTACAAAATAATGTACCGAGTATGTAAGGCAACAGAATAACTGAAAACTAAAATTGAACTGATAATAGAATAACTGAAAGTAAGAGGGAGTCAAAGATAATCTGAAGATATACTCACCTGCTGACACTGACTCAACTCTCTCAATATAGTAAGCAAAATAGTTGTCCGGCCTTATAAGGCTCGGTATATATATAACTGCTCTGCCATAGTAGCTTGCTCATAGGCGCTCGACCACAGTAGGCTCGGTATATAACTTACCATCTGATCAGAGGTTGCCCAATAGGGGCCTGGCCATTGATTATAGCTCGATGGTAATGAAAATACTGTAATACTGTATATATAGGCTCTCTGCTCTCTTAACTGGAAGAAGACAATACTCAATTGAATATGAAGTCCCGATAAGGGAGAATACTGTAACTTATGAGACTAGAAAAATGTACATAAATTCCGGAATATGAATTTCTCTTTATGTCTCGTTATCAATCACATATAGTTATTGGATCATGCCAAAATAAAGAAAGGTTTAGCCTTAACATACCTGAGCCAATTCTCTTGATAATCGCTCTAATATATGTCAATTGCGACAACACATAAAGGCGAATCGAAGTAGGAAAAAATCTGTATGATGTTCTTGAGAAAGATTACACCGTACTCCTTTAGAATCGCAAAATCCCGTTGCTAATTTTCTAAGAAGTCTCGTATGAATTGAAGTAACTTATGTTACTATCTTATATGATCTTGGATGAAATTGTCTTGGTGAAGTTTTCCATCCTTAATTAGCAAGCCTAACATCCAATCTAATGAGATAAGAAGTTTATTTAATTAGTAGGTTGTGGGCCCCACTTCATGTGGTGACTTAGCAACATAAACCTCTAATTTTTCCTCCTTACCATACAACTTAAGAGTCACTAATATGGGTGTAGGTTTGCTGCCACGTTTTTGGCTTGTTTAAGAAGATCATTTGCTGCCAAGTTTCTATATCCCAAGTGGATGATGTCCCCTAAAACAATCTCACTTAAATATTTCACCAAATATTTGTTTTTTCAAATTCTACATTTTCCACTAAAATTAATAATTAATCCCTTCCTAACATAATTAGGTAATATCCTAATTCACTTAAACTACTAAACACTTTTAACATACTTTATACACCTTACTATCATGGTCATGTGATACCTTGTATGACACTAGTCCATAAATACGGGGTATTATAGCTTGGACCGTATTTTATACCAAAATGATAAACTTCGACGAAACTCATTTCCTTCGATTCGCTTACCCTCTCACCTTCACGAATTTACTCATCACTTATTTGAAATAGCGTAATACTTATAATCTCAAATAATCTCATTCCCGAGCTTACGTCGATTAGCTTATGATGAAACTTTATCGTACGAGAATGGGAGATGTAACATCTCATTTTCAGGCTTATATCAATTTAGTTATGGCGTACTTTTACGTACGAAAATATGGAGTGTAACATCATTCCCCCCTTTGGAACATTTGTCCTCGAATGTTGACTGATGCACTTATCATTATCATAACCTATAGTCCTTGCGAATACTTTAGTATTCTTCTTGCCATCTAGGCAAATGTTCTGTGAATAAATCCAAAAGCCAGGTCATTCCCCCCTTTAGGCCTCTTTCTCACACCACGGCCTGTGGTAGGCATTCTTCCAATCTCGTAACTTTTGCTACCTTTTATTATGCAGCATGTACGACTCTGACCTCGTAAGTGCGCCGATTATTCCCTCTTTTTTTCCTCCAGTTATTTTTTAGCCAATCTCTAGGTCTCACTTTGTAAACATATACAGAGCTTGACAGGATGTCCCTCTGGGCATCTATATGTATACTGAAGTTCTCCGCTCGGTATTTTGTTGAACTTACGAATACTACTATACCTTATTTCATAGACCCGGTTATCCATCCGTATGACTTTACCGCATCAAGGTAGGTCATACTATATCATAACTCTTACTTCAATTTATCGTTACTGAGGTCTGCTACCAAACTTCAGGTTACTCTCGTTGCTTATCCTATATGTATAAATCTAAGTCCTTTAATGCTTCTTCATTACTGTTCATCTTAAGAATAATGGCCTAATCTCATCTCATACTTTTTGACTTTTATCCATCTATTGTTGATTCTCCTTAATATTGATCTACAATCTACCATTGATAACTTGAAACCTCTTACGTAATCACTAGGGCTCACGTTGCATCGAGGAACATTTGAAGTGATTTTCCTGATCCACCTGGGGGCGATACCATACTTCCATAATCGTATTTCATAGCATCCCAACGTGATTCATCTTATGGGTAGGGGTATTCTAATCCCGTATCGTCCATGAAATCAAATCATTACTCAATCGAAGGACCAAAGGTCATCCTTTATCTATCATAATTACACCCTCATTATACTATCAGGGCAGCATTTCATCTCTTCTAAATGCTATTAGTCTTAGACTCCCTTGAGTTCATTCAGGCTATACTGAGCTTTCGATAACTTAGAGAAACCATTAGCCCTCTTATTTTCATGGGCTTAAGCCTGAGGACTTATTCATTCTCGTCACCTTCTCACTCGCCTTTTCTTATCCTTACTCCTGTCTTTCTAAAACCCTGTCGCTTTATCATACTTTAGCTTGTGACCTACACATATCTATTTATACTACTCGCAACCTTCCTTCAACTTGCTTGCATCATAGATTTCCTTATGTCATCCTGGAACATCAAGTGAGATATCACATCGTCTCTAACTCTTCTTTACTCTCTTAATTAGGCTTCTCGATACCTAGAAACCATAGGCTGGAAGATATGCCACTGGCGACGCCGCTATCATTCCTGGATACTGAATCCCCGTACTTCTAGCTTTTTATCCGAAGTATTGACTACTCAAACGGTTGTTGTACTATCTCTCTTGCACCTCTGATATTAAGAGTGATTCTGCTATGTTCTCAATCACGGTTTCTATAATTTTCTAGGTCTAATAATCAGACTCCTGATTTATTTGGTTGATGTAACTCTTTAGTTTCCTCTTCCTTCTGATCAGCCTTCATGTAGGCTTGATCTATCTTCCGATCTGCGGCTCCTGGTATTAGTTATTACTTTAGCCTTCCATGGGCGCTATAGAATATCCATGATACAATCTTCTAACAATTCAATTCTTTGTTTATACCCTGGGATAAATTCTTTCTTTTAACTTATACCGGAGTCTTCTATGGTTATATGAATGTCAGTATATATATGTTGCATGGATAATATTCTGAAATCGTAAGTGCGTTCATGACGTAACTAACTCTAGATAACTGATCGAATAGTTCCTTTCGTTCCTTCTCAGCTTTCTTTAAATGTAGGCAATTACTTTTCCTGGTCTTTCTGCCCCCTTGTTGCGTGCATACTTAACTTATCTTAGTGCCCATACATATTGGAATTCCATACCACTCATATGATCTTGATTATCACTTCTGATTTTTACTTCCTGTCCGATAGCCACAGTTAGGGGTGGCATGTGGGTCGGGCCCGGTCCTAAGTGGGCTTCGCGGGCCCAGTCCTAAGTGGGTCGGTCATAGGTGGGCCGGTCCTAACCGGTCTCGGGCTTCGCGGGATTCTTGTTGGAACCGATTCGGGACCGGGACCACGAACTAACGGTCCCGTGTTAAGGCCGGTCCCGGGCCTAAGCGGGCAAAAACGGTCCTAAGCGGGCCCAAGAGGGCCCAACGGATACTTTCTATTTTTTAAATTATTTTTATACAAGTTAGAGGAAAAAAATGGTAATAAAAATATCTAAGGCAATTCCTAGTAAATTATATTATAGAATTGTCACCTAAATTTTTTAATTCAAATTTAAAGACAAAAATATTGTAAAGAGATATTCAAAGCAATGCGTTATATATATATATATATGTATATATAGTATAGTATATATATATATATGTATATATACATCTTATATATATATATATATATATATATATATACTATACTATACTATATATACATCTTTAATGGTATATATCAGCAATCTTTAGCTTTAAATTCGTCTGAACAGACTATTCGTTTGTTAAACAAGCATGATGTAGATGTTTATAAACACCAGTATAATTATTTGCATATTGGTATGGTTCAAATTGCTTTTAAGCTTTTAACCCTTAAAGGGTTACCAGAGACATTTTTGGCTGCTCTCAGAGATGCCAGAAATTTGAATTTTAGACAGTCTCTGATGGGTTCTATTGAATCTACTGTCGCCTATGGCCCAGTATATTTTAATTCTCAACCCAATTTGCAATTATCTTTATCTGATGTTAATATACTTAATGCATTAACATTAAATGTGAAAACGCATGGTTATAATTATGCGCCTGGTTCTGAACTGATATGTTTATCGTATAGAATATATTTTAAATTACTATCTACGTTAAACCCCAGATGTAAATTATATGATACATCTGATCAGACTATTCTAGTGGAAACGAATTTTGCAAAGTCTAAGGTCACCACGAGAAGACCTATTAAGTGGGAAGAAATTAATTTTCCAACCACATGGACTTTGGATTCGGTTATATCCCCCAGTCAGATAACTGATACTGTTAGTAATACTGAGTATTCTCATATTACTCAAAATCCGGATGGTAGGATTTGCATTCAGTTTGACGATAATAGTTCCACTTATAGTAGACAGTCATTTTCTAATAATAGACTGTTGCCTACTATTAGTTCTAGTTATAACAGACATTCCTTTACTAGTCGTAGACTGTTGCCTGATATTCAACACATTTCTCCTGTTGAACCAGTCTATGGACCAGCTAGAAATCGTGCTTGCATCTTTACACACAATTTCTACTAAAGTAGGTGATAAACCTGTTGAAAGGGTTAAGATTAACCCCAAAACAAATATTGTTCAGGATAGTGATAATATTTCTGATAAGGATATTCCTTCTGCGTCCGAAATGGATTTTGACCCCAATGATTCTTAATGATTCCACACCAAATTGATTTTAGTCCAGGGTCAAGCTAGAGGTTATATTCAAAAAGATTTTTTTACTGATAAATGGAACCAGTTTAAAACTTGGTTTTTTGATACTTATAGTAAGGAAGATTTAAACAATATTTCACAAGAGTTTTATGAAACTTGTGCTTTACATAATCAAATTATGTATTTTGTTCCTTGGTTTATAACCACATATTTACCACTTTTTATAAAAGTTTTGGAAAGATCTTATAAAGACGGGAGTGGCAATATTACTAAAGCCATTTACCCTCCTCAATCATCTTTTGTTTTACCTAATAATACAGGTATTACTTTTACTGCATTTCAAAAATTTATTGATGAAGATGTTGCTGCAGTCAGCATCGCAGAAATTAATAAATTAATTTCTCAAAATAATTATTTGAGTTTATATGTTAAAGTTTTGGGTGAAAACGTTAGTTTTCTTAATAAAAAACTTGATGATTTAACAGTCTTGATTAAGGAGATGAATACGAAAAAGACTTTGACTGATATTGCCTCTTCTTCAGGAAGCAAATCAGAACCTCAGATTGTTGTTACTCATATTCAAAGACCTCCTGATATTCAGGATTTTAAATTTAAATCTTTTGGAGACTTAGAAGAACTTCTTGATAAAAAGTTATCCGGTTTGAATATCAAACCCATTGATTTATCAAATGATTTTGCTGATAAATTAGATTCTACTTTTGACTATAAAAAGGATGTTTTGTCAGAGTTTAATAAACTCAGAAGTTACCCCAAAAAGAATAGTAAGTTTGCAGATAGCAGATATGCTGATAAACCTAGAATGCAGACTTATTATTACAATCGTCCTACTCCTCAAGATGTTTTAATAGAGGAACGTGATTGGAATCAGACTAATACGTCTTACAGTGGTTCCGAAATTTACGAATGGAATCTTGATGGTTTGACTGATAGGCAGTTAACTATTCTAGTACATAGAATGCTTATGTATGCAACTATCTGTAAAAGTGTAAAAAATACAGATAGGAATATTTGCAGAATGATTGTTGCAGGTTTTACTGGCCAACTTCGTGGCTGGTGGGACAATTATTTGTCTGTCGACGAAAGGGCAATGGTTATTAACGCTAAAGCCGTTGACGAAGGACTTGATAACTTAGGCATGGCCCTAGTGGCAAATAGAGAAGATGCCGTTTATACCCTTATTCTTACTATATTAGAACACTTCAATGGTAGATTTACCAACCAAAATGAAACTGTTCGTACTCTTCTTAATAGCCTTAGATGTAAGACTTTAAGTGAGTTTAGGTGGTATAAAGACACCTTTATGAGTAGAGTGATGGAACTACTAGAAAATAAGTTTGAACATTGGAAAGCTAAGTTCATAGATGGCCTTCCCTCTTTATTTGCCAAAAGAGTTAGAAAGGTTTTAAGAGGTAGTTATGGAGAAATTCCTTACGCAGACTATACCTATGGTAAATTAATAGGAATTTGCACACAGGAAGGATTAAACATGTGCAATGAATTAAGATTGTCCAGACAACTTAAGATGGATAAGCTTAAAGAAAGAAACCAGTTAGGGGACTTTTGCGCCCAGTTCGGTTTACCCGAGACTTCTACTCATAGAAAAAAGAAACATAAGTATCATAGATACCCCAACCAAGACAGTCCTTATAGGAAAAAGAGATCTAGATATAGATCCAATGAAGAACGAGAAGCCAAGAAAGCACATCGCAAGTCTACTAGATTTACCAAAAATAGGTCTAAGCGAGATCTTGCTGACATTAAGTGTTATAAGTGTGGTAAATTTGGCCATATAGCTCCAAATTGTAAGCTTCAAAAGCTGAAAACCTTAGGACTAGAAGATGAACTACGTGATAAGGTTTATAGTTTGTTATACACTTCTGGATCGGAATCTGATTATTATTCTGAATCAGAATCCGAAGCTGAAATTGATTTGCTTGATTTATCTGATAGTGATAAAAATATTGATAATACTTGTACAACTTGCAAAGGTGATACATGTACTTGTGATGATGAATTTTATAAATTACAATCACAGTTTCAAGACCTAAACATGAAAACTATTACTTCTGATAATGTAATAGAACTTTTAAAAGAAGTTAATGATGAAAAACTTCGTGAAAAAATTATTAATTTGGCTGCTAGTTCAAGTTCTAATTCAAGTTCTGGTTTTGCAAAACCTTTTGAAAAAGAATTTGAATATTCCCTGCCTTATTCCTTACTAGAGGTTAATAACCGTTTGTTAAACAAAAATGCAACTCCAGCAAGAGATTCTTCTTTCGATGATTTAAAAATTGAAGTTGATAACTTAAAACGAGAGATCAAATCTCTTAAACAAAATCAAATGATTTGTGATCATAGGATTACTCAGATTGAGAAAATCAATTCTCCAGCTGAGAAATCTAATGATAAAAACAAAGGTATTTTTGAAAATGATATTGAAGAAAAACCTATTAATTTTAATCCTAAACATGATATGTTTTTAGGAATGATGCAAATTATTACTGCTCATAAATGGTACATCAAATGTACTATTCTCATTGATAATAGTTTCTCAATTACAAACATTGCCATGATTGATAGTGGAGCAGATGTTAGCTACATTCAAGAAGGTTTAGTACCTACGAAATATTTTCAAAAAACTACTCATATGGTTAGATCTGCATCCGGACATGCTTTAGATATAAAGTATAAACTTCCTAATACGGGCATTTGTCAGAATAAAGTCTGTATTCCTCACTTCTTTTTCTTGGTAAAAAACCAGTTATACCCTGTGTCTAGCAGTTCTAACCGTGAAAGAAGATGCCCTTTTAACTCCTTTATCGGGCTGAGGTTCACGGCTGGCTAGACGGAGCCACTAAGGCAAAGCCAATAAGAGTAGTGTTATATCAGACTGTACCAACCATCTTGACACCAAGTCAAAACTCTATATATAAAACTCATTTATATTTTAATAGATGTCGTCGCTTTCATAGTGTATATAGGAGAGAAGTTAGATACTCAACAAAGATATGAAGTCTTTTAGCCAGACATCGTCACGGCCAGAGAGGAGAGACTAGAAGAAAATCTAAACTAAGAAAGACAGAAGTATGTACCTTGTGGCCAAGAAGCAAGGCCCTGAAGATGAAGAACTGAAAACTTTTATTTATTTGTTCTTCTATTACAATCTACAAACTTCAAACTAACTCTTTACTTACACTTAGAGAGAGAGAGAGAGAGAGTTCTAGAGAGAGGGAGTCTTAACGTCTGCCTCCTAAGAATGAACGAATGACTTCTATAAATAGAAAAAGAAAAGGAATCTATGAACAGTAAAAGTGGGTCCCCGTGGGTCCCTGTAACAGTGTTTCTACTGTTGAAACAGTGTATTTACTGTTGATGAACAGTGTATCTACTGTTCGAGTGGGTCCGGCGGCTTCACTATGCTGTAGGTCCGGCGGCTTCACTGTTTGAGTGGGGTCCAGCTATTTCACTGTGCTGGTTTCTTTTCCGCTTTTTTCAATTTGCGGATGAATTCTTCTGTATCACGTAAGTCTTCTTCAGATAATATCCTTTCTGCTTCAATGGGCTGAGAATCTTCAGCAGTATCATCGTTGCTTGTTTCACTTTGCATTGACGTATCTGACTTTTCATATTGATTAATGGAAGACAGTAAATTTCTTTTAACCTCTTCCAAGTAACTGTTAATCATCTCTGTTTTATCTCCTTCTTGAAAGGAGATCCTTCTGGCAATATGCCTCACTGAACTGTCATCAATTACCTCTTTCTGAGGTTTACTGGAATATTCTTGGATCTTCATCTCGATTGAATCCAAGAGCTCTTGACCATATAAGGTCTTTGTTTTGGGATCCTTCTTCATTAACTTGTCCCAAAAATTGTTGTAAAAAGTCCTATATAAGCAGGGGACTTGTTCTTCAGTGAATCCGACTTCTGGATTCCATTTGTGTATCCAAGGGATAGAAAATTCCAGAAAGAAATATATTTGGTTAATTTTTTCTGGGTAGCAGATATGATCTGCGTGATATAAATCGTTAATAAAAGGAGAAATTTTTATCCATTCTTTGTATAACATGAGAAATGGATCTGGTAAAATCTTTATTGTTGGACCGTGGTATGACCACCAGTTTAGAAACCAATTAGGAACAGTTGTTGCAAATATCTTTGCACATACTTTTATAAACCAAGTATGTTTGTGTCTATCATTATTGTAGTATAATACTTTATCAAAAGCTTGGATATAATCCCAATAAGTAAAATTCATTTTATTTTTGTTAAGGCTTATCTGCCTTTCCTTCATTGTGGATATACCCCAGTCTTCAACAGATATAATCTGTTTAATTATAATCTTCGAGAAGTTATAAACGTTCTCGTCTGTGCTATACCCAGAAAAGTGCTGAAAATCTGCACTTCCAGTACTGGTCAGTATCGTTTCATAGTAGGAACGGGTTTTGTATGACTCACCCGGATAATATAACCCATTTATCAAATACCTTTGGAATATCTTCCATGGTTCTTCTTTTCTCTGAATGTCAGAATTTTCTAAGAGAAATATCATTTCTCTTTTTGGCACTTTCTCGTATGACTTGATATCATCATTGTCATCTTTAGTAATGGAAGCAAAAGTATTACTTTGCTTAACAGAAGTATCTTTCTGTTTTTGAGCAGTCAAATATGCCTGCAAATGTGCGTATAACGGACTATCTTCTGGAATATCTTCCAGATGGACGGATGGTCCAATCGATGATTCTTCTCTGAGAGATATCCTCTCATTGACTAAACTCCTTCTTCCCATTTGTATAACTGGGGAGTTTGATGAGGATCCGTATGACGATCCCGAAGGTGATGACCTTCCTTTGGACTGTGGGGATGATCTTCCCCAACCTCTACCTCTTCCCCTACCCCAGGGGGGTTCCATCCTGTAAATATTCACGAGATAAGAAATCTGGCAGAGAATTATCAATTCCCTTTTTATATTGTATTTCAAAATCAAAAGGGGCTAATTGAGCTTGCCATCTTGCAAATATCATTTTTGAGGCATCATGTTTAAAATCTTTATTAAACATATATTTAACAGATTGTGCGTCAGTTTTTATCAAAAACTTTTGATTGTATAAGTCGTCCTGAAATTTTAAAACACATTTTACTATGGTTAACATTTCATGTGCCACAGTAGCGTATTTTCTCTGGGCTTCAGACCATTTACCAGAGTAAAATCTAATCAGATATTCATGTTTATCAATGGGATTTATCTGTTTTAATATCCCTCCATAACCAATATTAGACGCATCAGTCTCTATAATTTTTTGCCATGTAGGATTAGCAAGGGTTAAGCAAGGTAAAGATTTAACACGTTGTTTAATATTTTTTACCAAAGTAGTGTGACTATCAGTCCAAGGGTTTTTATAATTCTTTTTTAACCTATCATATAAGGGGGCTAAATCACGTGACAGATCTTTATAAAAAGGTAAAATATAATTTAAACTTCCCAAAAATCTTTGTAACTGAGTTCTATCAGTAATAACATCGGGAAATTTTGAGGCAAAATCAATCGATCGTTGAATAGGAGTAATCTTCCCCTGACAAATATAATGTCCTAGGAATCGAATGTTAGTTTGAAATAAGCTCATTTTTTGTTTTGAGATTACCAAACTATTTTGTATAACAATTCTTTTGAAAATATCTAAATGCTTAATATGCATTTCAAGTGTTTTGGAAAATACCAAAATGTCATCGATATATACAATGACGAAGTCTAGATAAGGGTTGAAAATATCATTCATAATTTTTTGGAATTCTGAAGGGGCATTTTTTAAACCAAAAGGCATAACATTCCATTCATATTGCCCAAATGGAACATTAAAAGCAGTTCTATAAGTATGCTCTTTAAATATTTGAATCTGCCAATAACCAGATTTTAAATCAAATTTTGAAAATATATTGGCGTCATATAATCTAGACAATAAATCTCTTTTATTAGGAATAGGATACCTAACCCATTTCAAATATTTATTCAAGGGCTTATAATTAATGACTAATCTAGGAACACCACGTTCCTTTTCAGCTGCGTTATTAACATAAAAAGTTGTACAAGACCAAGGAGATTTTGAGGGTTTTATCAAACCCTTTGATAGCAGACTATCAATCTCTTTTTTGCAAAATTCTACCAATTCTGCATTCATCTGACAAGGTCGAGATTTAGTAGGAATATCATCCTCAGTGAAATTATCTTCATATGGAAGAGTAACAATATGCTTTTTTCGATTCCAAAAAGCACTAGGATGCTCGGCACAAATATCAATAGCAATCTGCTCGGAAATCAAATTGATTTTTTCCTGTACTTTAGTAGAATTCAGAGTATCAAATATATTCATACTAAACATTTCTAATTGTAAAGAATCAACATGTTTTTGCTTCATATCAATTAAAGCATTAATATCTCTAGTTACTGGATCTGTAACAAAAGTATAACTTATCTCTTTATCCTTATAAGTAGCAGTAAAACCTTTCGAGTCTATGCTAGTAAAAGGATAAACGGCGTTAATAAACGGTGTTCCAAGTATAATTGGAGGGTATAACTGGTTTTTTACCAAGAAAAAGAAGTGAGGAATACAGACTTTATTCTGACAAATACCCGTATTAGGAAGTTTATACTTTATATCTAAAGCATGTCCGGATGCAGATCTAACCATATGAGTAGTTTTTTGAAAATATTTCGTAGGTACTAAACCTTCTTGAATGCAGCTAACATCTGCTCCACTATCAATCATGGCAATGTTTGTAATTGAGAAACTATTATCAATGAGAATAGTACATTTGATGTACCATTTATGAGCAGTAATAATTTGCATCATTCCTAGAAACATATCATGTTTAGGATTAAAATTAATAGGTTTTTCTTCAATATCATTTTCAAAAATACCTTTGTTTTTATCATTAGATTTCTCAGCTGGAGAATTGATTTTCTCAATCTGAGTAATCCTATGATCACAAATCATTTGATTTTGTTTAAGAGATTTGATCTCTCGTTTTAAGTTTTCAACTTCAATTTTTAAATCATCGAAAGAAGAATACCACCATTGAGAAGAAAAAGAAACTAATCAAGATGTGCCAAAATACAAGTTACATATTAATTTACATGGTATCTCTTACAAATTTCATAAATCCTCCAAGGTCCGGAGGAATTTCCGTTGGTGGTAGCAGAAATGAAGCTTGGTCATCACCGCTTCCAGGCGAAGCATCATCCTCCGTAAGTTCAGCTAACATTTCTTCATAAGCTTCGTCTACCTCTGGTTGTGATTCAGCAAGTCCAAAATTTCTTCTTTCTGAACGGATCCAATCTCTGAAAAGTACTGATTTTTCCAAGCTCTCCCTCATAGACGCTCTATAATCGCCGAGTTGAAGTCTTGCTTGACTGAAAGCGCTCTCTGATGCCACTGTTGAAGCTTGAATAGTTAAAATGTCTCGGGCCATCCTTGAAAGAATCGGAAAATATTTTTCTTTGTCCTTCCACCATTCCAAAATATTAAAGGAGCCGTCGGGATTCACTTCCTCAATTCCCTGTGACAAATAAACTTCAAGCTCATTTAGTTGTGAAAAATCACTAGTACTAGAACCTTGAGAACCCCTGAACCCTGCCCAAGCACTAAGTGTTCTTACTCCCGCAGTTCTTTTAGATGATTGAGAACTAGAAGAAGAAGGAGTTGGAACATTTGGTCTAGCATGATCTAATGCAACTTGATAAGCATTATAAATAGTTTGAACATTTATTTTAATTGAGGCTATTGCGTCCGCAAGTTTAGACAACTCCTCATCTTCAAGTGCTAAACCATTATAAACAGTTTCATACCAAAATTGAGGACCTCCTAATTTCATAGTAGGATTTAACAATGCAGCAACACCATAAATAGGGGGAATAGGAAAAAAATATTTTTTAAATTTTTTTCTCATGGAATCAATAGCAAGTTAATAAATTTTCTCACCCTCTAAAAAATGATCAAACAAATTTGCAAGTTCTGCAATATAAACTAAACAGTTAGAAATAGTAGGATAATATTGCCCAGAAAATTCATTTGTAGCAGTATGAAATTTTTCTAAAAAATCTACAAGCATTTTAATATTAGCCCAATCCGCATTTGTAAGGTGCTCATCATCATCACTTACATGAGCATTAAACTTTGAGTTTATGGGGTTTCTATATTCATATGCAACAACTAAACTTTCATACATGTAATTCCATCTAGTTGGACAAGGTTTAGGAACCTTTCTTTCTCGTAGGCCAAATTCGTCGCATCTTTTAAGATATTCTCTAAGTCTACTTCTACGGTTTGAATAAAAAAGCCAATTAAGAGCCATTTTAACCTTTTCAATTTCAACATTTAAAATTCACATACCATCACCCATAATTAAATGGTAAATATGACAAATACATCTAACATGAAAAATATTACTAAATGCAGGACTTAGTGTAGTGGTAAGCAAGGCTACAACATTTGTGTTACTAGTAGCATTATCCATTGAAACTGACATTATTTTATCACTAATGCAAAAATATCTACAAATATCCGTAATCGTGCTAGAAAATAAACTACCTTGTGTGACGTGAATTAATTATTCTATAAGCAATAATGCGCTTTTGCATTATCCAATCCTCATCAATCCAATGACTGGTAATGGTAAGGTAATCACAGTCATTACCACTTCTACCAATATCAGTTGTAATAGCAAAATAATAATTTATATTAGTAAATAAATAGCGCAAATATTGTTCATATTCATGTTTATATTTATAAATATCAGTCTTTACGGTTGTGCGAGGAAAACCTTTATAAGTAGGATTATAAACTTTTCTAATATAATGCACAAAGTGAGGGTTAGAAGGAAAACTATAGGGTAAGCACATAACAGTAACCATTTTTGCCAATTCTTTCCGATCTTTTTTGGATCATAATATAAAATACCACCGGTAACAATGTTAATTTCCGGTTGAAATTGATTTGACCCGGTACTAAGGTCAGCCTGACTAGGTGCACTTGTCCCCTCGGCCAAAGCTTTAATACAAAAATATCTAGCTTTATCTTGAGGGTGTAGCAATATGTGTCTAGTCAAACTTTACGTCCCCCGTGTCTAGTCAAACTCCCCCCCGACTTCCAACATATTTAAAAACTAACTCTTTGCCACAAGTTTTACACTTAGCCCTTTTTTTTCTCTTAGTTGAGTAAAAAATGGCCAAACAAGAGATGTTTCTGCCCGTTTAGAAGGTTGTCTAGAAAAAGTAGGGGCAGTAACAGGAGGGTCAGACGGGGGATCATTTGGATTATTATTAGTTGGGTTTTCTGCCCGTTTAGAAGGTTGTCTAGAAAAAGTAGGGGCAGTAACAGGAGGGTCAGACGGGGGATCATTTGGATTATTATTAGTTGGGTTAACTTCAGGAGCAGGACTAGTGGGTGTATCGTCATCCGGTTGCGTTTCATCAAGATCTATTTCTTCATCATCATTTTCATCAATAGTTGGATTACCATAAAGAGCATTCATATATTCATGGTTTAATTATTCACCGGGTACAATATTATGGCAAAATTGACTCTCGGTAAATTGTAATAAACTATTATCGCTATCAAGAATAGAAGGTGTAGGACGAGTAACAGGTTTGGGCCGGGGAGCCGGAGGAAGTGGATGAGGAACAGATTGGCCACTAGATTCACCACTCTTGAATTTTTCCTTATTTTTACTAAACATTTTTTTAAGGAATAAGCCATCTTAATTAATCAAGCAAAGTAAATAAAACAAACAAAATTATAATATTAAAACTTAAGAGTTGGAACGAGTTTACCGAATTGACAAACAACTTGTTGAAAAATAATTATCGTTGAAGACTTCAATTCACCAACTTCATAATTTTGCACAAATTGTAACAATTAAGTAAGAAATTATAGAAGAATACTAGAGAGAGATTGATGATTTTGTGAGAAAAATAAAAGAATGAGAGGGTATTTATAGTTGAAAATAGAAAAAAAGTATAATTATAAAAAGTTTGGGATTAAAACAAAATTTGGGAGGTTAAATGACTATTTTGCAAATAGCCAACGACTAGTTTTTAAATGGCCAAACAGTCAATTTTTTTTTTAATTATCCGTTGGGCCCGTTTAGGACCGTTTAGGACCGCTTGAACCGGCCCACTTCTCAGCCGGTCCCGATCCCAAACTGTCTCGGTCTCGCGGGCCTGGCCTATGAGACCGGCCTACTACCCGGCCCATCACCCCACGGTCCCGGTCCTATCCGGTTAGGACCGTTTAGGCCCACCGCCCATGTGGGCTTGCGGTCCTGGGCCGGTCCCGGTCCTAACCGGCCCACATGCCACCCTTAGCCACGGTAGGGACACTTTCTTATGGAGTGCATATAACGTTGTTATGAGACTGTTGTTATAAGATCATTTCCTCTTTAGGTCACTAAGCTTAGGTCGAAGCCTTCTTCCTTACTTCCTCAGCTAGTCTTTCATTGTAGTACTTAGGGAGGACCCTCTGATTTTTGCAAGGCTGCGAGCTTATTACATCGTTTACGCGGCGGAATTTTTGATGTTCTTTCTTACTTGTAATTACCTTACTTACTTATCTTCATGCCCTTGTGCTCGTAGGGTTGCTCTGAGCTGATATTTTGATTGTCTTCCCAGTGACACTCTCTTTTTCCTCCGTAACACTCATACGGTACCTTTAACTACCCCAACTCCTATCTTAATATTTCTCAAGGTTACGATGTCATATCTGCGAGACTGAATTCACTATATTGGGTTTTACTATGTTTATTGTAACACCCTGGAAAATTTCAAAGTAGTTAAGTGTAAATCCCGATAAAATTTGCAAAGAAAATAATGTTTTATGGTGCCGGACTAGGCTTACGTGTTTGAGGCTCGGACTTTTTGGGTTGAACAATGCACGAGAATGAAAAGAAAAATTTTTGGCAGAAAAATATAATTCTACGGTCCATTATGCGACCGCAGAATCACTCTGCGGGCCGCATAAATGGCCGAAGAAGTGAGCAGGAGAAGGGCCAGTCCGGGGAAATTATGCGGTCGATTATGCGACCGCATAACTATTTTACGGTGCATTATGCGATCGCATAACAGTTATGCGGACCGCATAGTGACCGCATACACAGACAGATTTTTGGCCAACTTTGGACACCAATATGCGACTGATATGCGGTCCGCATAACCATTATGCGGTCGCATATGCGACCGCAGAACCTGTTCCGGAGCTTCATTTTTGGGTTTTAAAAACCTGACCCTACTTCGTTATTTACATGTTTTGGGCCATTTTTGAGAGATAATCTGATATTTTAGAGTAAGAAAGGGTGCCCTAGAGTGAGAAGATGTTCTCCAATAATTGTTCTTCAATTCTTGCCCAAGTTTTGGAAGATTGAGAAGGGAAACTCACTAGGTCTTCATCCTAGAGGTAAGATTCTACACCCTAACCCTCAATTTCGAATTTTGTGTAGAAATGGATAATAAGCAAGATAATTTCTGGGCAAGAGGGTTGGTTATTGTACATGCATGTGTTATCAAGGGGTATAGAAAGATTGTTTAGCTAAAAATGATAAAGGTTGGGTTGTGGGATGATGGAATCGTCCATAAAAGGATATTGAAACCTTAATGCACATCTAGTGTTTGATAAAATGCTCAAATGAGCTAGAACCATGATCATCTTCCTAATTTTGATTTAATTTGTTATATTTCTGAAATAGATTGAAGTTGCTAAGAATTTCGGAACATTTAGAGTGTAAGGAAGCTCAAGTGAGGTATGTTGGCTAAACTCTTCTTTAAGAGTTGGAATTCTCATTATCCTTGTGAGTTCCGAGATGTTGATTATAAATCGAGTATTCCGATCAGCTTTGTGATGAAGATATATGTTCAATTCGTATTTCAAATGCTCTTATCATATTGCATTATAAATTGAGGATGTGTCCCAAACTATGAATTACGTATCCACATGTTATAATTTCTAGTCGTGATTTATGTGAAAGGTATTATGCCAAGTTGTATAGAGATTGCGATTGTGATACACCTCCACCCGCATACATTGGGGTGAGGCAGCATGACCGCTTTGTGTAGGAATTATGATATTGTGGGACTGCACCTCCACCCGCTTACATTGTGGTGAGGTGGTACGACCGCTTTGTGTATAGTTTTGGCATTGTTGTGGCACCACCACCCGCATACATTGGGGTGAGGCGGCATAGCCGCTTTGTGTAAGTTCTTAGTACTGTGGTTATATATCCACCCGCATACATTGGGGTGAGGCGGCAGGGCCGCTTGATTATAGTTGTGGTATTGTACGTACACCTCCACCTGCATACATCGAGTGAGGCGGCGGGGCCGCTTTGTGTGAAGATGGTTACATAGGATCTCATCTTAAATCCTATAAATGTTGTTGATAGCTTTTAATAAGCTTGCTATGGTAGAGATAGTTATCTATATTATTCTATTGCCGCACTGGTTCATCATAATTATCTTGTATTTCTAAATTCTTAAATTGGTGTTTAGTTTTCATACTAGTACTATTCGATAGTACTAACGTCCCTTTTGCTGGGTGCGCTGTATCTTTAAATGGGTGCAGGTGGTTCCACAGCAGGAGACATTGATCGGTGATAGCAGTACACCTTCTTCCCAGCTGACTTGGTGAGCCCCACTTCATCCCGGGATCATGTATCTTTTGATCTTTATGTATTATGGTTGAGGTATAGCTGGGGCCTTGTTGCCGACATTATGATTGTACTCTTCTTTATCCATAGAGGCTCCGTAGACATAGTGTGGGTTGTGTATTGGTGTTGGGGAAAGACAAACTATGTTATGTTGTGGTTGTATTACTTGTCCATTTGAGACTTTCAAAAAAATGATGAAACTATTGGTAAGAAATTGGTAATTACAGACATGACCACTTTATTGTTTAATTAAGGAAAACATATATTCTCTTTATTCATGAATGAGTTTGGGTAGAAGGAATCTAATAGGCTTGCTCGGTCGTGTTCACTCGGTTGAGCGCCGGTCGCGCTCCTCGGTTTTAGGGCATGACAAACTTGGTATCAGAGCCTAAGGTTTTAAAGTTTCCTAGGATGTCTCAGAGCCGTGTCTAGTAGAGTCCTTATTATCGATGTGTTGTCGACCACATCTATAATTAGGATGCTACATGGGCATTTAGGAATAATACCCTTCTTTCATGTTCTTGATCGTGCGATAAAGCTGGTTGAAAGATTGTTCCTCCTTTAACTCCTGTGTTGCTCTAATTTTCAGTACATGGAGCCTAAGAAGAAGGCAAGAACTAGCCAAAGAGCCAATGTCACCCCAGGAGTGACAGTTGGCCCTATAATTGATGATGCGGGTGAGCACCCGAGGATGAGAATATTCCTCCAGTTACTACACTGCCTGACTCTACTATAACTGATTAGACCGCACCTGCCCCTATACCTACTGAAGGTGCAATAGTTCCTCTAACCGATATACCAGTTCCACCTCCAGCTTCAGTTTTCGATTTTGGTGTGTCTGATATTGATATTAGGGGAGCCATATAAATGTTGACACAGTTAGTGGCTTCTCAGGCCCAGAGATCGAGTGTTGGGCCTACTTCTTCTAGTCATCCAGGGGAATCTGTTAGTTCTAGGGTGAACAAGTTTCTTCAGTTAGATCCTCCAGTGTTTACGGGTGCTGATCCCGAGGAGGACCCCCAGGACTTCATTGATGAGATGCACAAAACTCTCCGGGTTATGCATGCTACAGAGACGGAGGGAGTAGAATTGGCCTCCTACCGCCTGAAAGGGGTGGCCTACTCTTGGTTTGAGTTGTGGGAGGAATCCCGTGAGGAGGGAAGCCCTCCGGCAAGGTGGGGTGAGTTCACAGATGCCTTTATGGGTCATTTCTTGCCTGCCGAAACTAAGGCAGCTCGTGCCGCTGAGTTTGAAAGCTTGAAGCAGGGTAGTATGAATGTGTGGGAGTACCATATGGAGTTTGCGCGCCTGTCCAAATATGCTATTCACATGTTGCCCACTATGGAGGCTAGAGTGCGCCGGTTTGTACAGGGCCTTTGCCCCTTGGTTATCAATGAGGCCTCTACAGCTGCCTTGAATTCTGATATGAACTATGGTAAGATGGTGGCATTTAATCAAGCCACAGAGACTCGCAATTTGAAGAATAGAATGGAGCGTCAGAGTAGCAGCAAGGCCCGGTCCGCGGGCAACTTTGGCGGTTCTTCCGGTGGTGGTGGTGGTGGTAGGTCGGCATTCAGGGGAGCGTCATCAGGACCTTCCCAATCATTCACCCAGTCTTCGATGGGTGCACAGTCATCTGGACCCAGTCAGGGCAATAGGGGACCCCACCAGCAGGGTCGGCCCGACAGAAGGTTGCAGCAATGGAGGCTTCCTTGCCTTAAGTGTGGGAGGATGCACTTTGGGTCCTGCATCATGGACCTACCAGTATGCTATGGGTGTGGTGTGAGGGCTCACATTCAGAGAGATTGTCGCTCATCTCGCCGAAATATGGGCAGAGGTGCGGCACAACCAGCTAATTTTGCAGCTACTACATCCACAGCACCTCCAGCTCGAGGTACCCCAATGCCTGCAGGGCGTGGTGCAACTAGGGGTGGTGCACAGAATTCGGGAGGACCCAGCAGATTTTATGCTATGCGGAGACGTCGGGAATCAGAGGCTTCTCTAGATGTTGTTACAGGTATATTGACTGTCCAATCTCATGATGTATATGCTTTTATTGATCCCGGTTCCACTTTGTCATATGTCACTCCTTATGTTGCTATGGAATTTGGGATAGAACCAGAACAGCTTCATGAGCCGTTCTCTGTATCTACTCCGGTTAGTGAGTCTATTTTGGCCGCGCGAGTTTATAGGGATTGTGTTGTCACGTTGCGTGGTCGAGGCACCGTGGCCGATCTTATTGAATTGAGAATGGTCGATTTTGATGTGATAATGGGGATGGATTAGCTTTACTCTTGTTTTGCCAAGCTTGATTGCCGAACCAGAACTATTAGGTTCGAATTTCCAAATGAGCCAGTTATTGAGTGGAAGGGTAATGATGTAGTGCCGAAGGGTAAGTTTATGTCTTACCTTAAGGCCATGAAAATGATCAACAAAGGATGTATTTACCATTTGGTCCGGGTTACGGACACCGATGTTGAGGCACCTACACTTGAGTTCGTGCCTGTTGTGAATGAATTTCCGGGAGTATTTCCGGATGAACTCCCTGGGATCCCACCAGACAATGAGATTGATTTTGGAATTGATGTGATGCCAGACATGCATCCTATATCTATTCCACCCTACAGAATGGCACCGGCAGAATTGAAAGAGCTAAAAGAGAAATTGAGAGATTTGTTAGAAAAGGGTTTTATCCGGCCAAGTGTGTCGCCTTGGGGCGTACCGGTCCTTTTTGTAAGAAAGAAAGATGGGTCACTGAGAATGTGTATTGACTATCGGCAGCTTAATAAGGTCACAATCAAGAATAAGTACCCACTACCAAGGATAGATGACTTGTTTGATCAATTGCAAGGTGCCAGGTACTTCTCCAAAATTGATTTAAGGTCTGGGTATCACCAATTGAAGATCAGGGAGCGAGATATTCCGAAAACAGCTTTTAGGACCCAGTATGGGCATTTTGAATTTCTGGTGATGTCGTTTGGGCTAACAAATGCCCCAGCAGCCTTCATGGATCTTATGAATCGAGTTTTTAAGTCATTCCTCGACTCCTTTGTGATAGTGTTCATTGGCGATATTCTTGTATATTCACGAAGTCAGGAGGACCATACCGATCATCTCAGGGTAGTTCTGCAAACCCTGCATCAGCACCAGTTATATGCAAAGTTTTCAAAGTGTGAATTTTGGCTTGAATCAGTCATATTCTTGGGTCATGTAGTTTCTAGTGAGGGAATTAAGGTTGATCCTCAGAAAATTTCATCTGTGAAGAATTGGCCGAGGCCTACAACTCCAACAGAGATTCGCAGTTTCTTAGGCTTAGTTTGGTATTACAGAAAGTTTGTGGAGGGGTTTTCTACTCTTGCCTCTCCATTGACTAAATTGACGCAGAAGGCAATTAAATTCCAATGGTCAGATGCTTGTGAAAAGAGTTTCCAGGAATTGAAAGCAAGATTGACAACGGCACCGGTGTTGACTCTGCCAGAGGGTATAGATGGATTTGTGGTGTATTGTGATGCTTCAAAAATCGGGCTTGGGTGTGTATTAATGCAACATGGGAAGGTGATAGCTTATGCTTCTAGGCAACTAAAGAACCATAAAAAGAACTATCCAACCCATGATTTAGAACTTGCGGCAGTGGTATTTGCATTGAAAATTTGGCGTCATTATTTATATGGGGTCCATGTGGATATATTCACGGACCATAAGAGTCTTCAATATATTTTCAAACAGAAAGAATTGAATCTGAGGCAGAGAAGATGGCTTGAATTACTCAAGGATTATGACATTGATATTTTATACCATCCGGGGAAGGCTAATGTTGTGGCGGATGCTCTTAGCCGAAAATATATGGGTAGCTTAACACACTTGGAGGCATACAAAAGGCCATTGGCCAAAGAAGTTTACCGATTGGCTAGTTTGGGAGTTCGTCTTGCGGACTCTTGCGAAGAAGGGGTAATTGTGCAAAATAGGGCTGAATCATCACTTGTGGTGGAAGTCAAAGAAAAACAATACAACGATCCATTATTGGTGCAATTGAAAGAGGGGATTCATAAACATAAGACCATGGACTTTTCTCTTGGCATGGATATGGTATACTAAGGTACCAAGGGCGACTATGTGTTCCAAATGTGAATGATCTCCGTGAAAGAATTTTGACTGAAGCTCACACTACTAGGTATTCCGTGCACCCAAGTTCTACAAAAATGTATCATGATCTTAAGAAAGTCTATTGGTGGAATGATATGAAGAGGAATATGGCAGACTTTGTGGCAAGATGTCCAAATTGTCAGCAAGTGAAGGCCGAACACCAAAGGCCCGGTGGGTTGGCACAGAACATAGAAATTCCAATGTGGAAATGGGAAATGATTAATATAGACTTTGTGGTAGGATTACCGCGCACTCCGCGCAAGTGTGACTCAATTTGGGTGATTGTGGATCGACTCACGAAGTCAGCACACTTTTTGCTGGTTAAGTCCACCAACACAGCGGAGCAGTATGCTCAGTTGTATATCAAAGAAATAGTTAGGTTGCATGGCACCCCAGTTTCTATCATTTCTGATCGGGGAGCACAATTCACTGCTAATTTTGGAAGAAATTTCAGCAAGGTTTGGGTACTCAGGTGAATCTCAATACAGCCTTTCACCCGCAAACTGACGGGCAGGCAGAGAGGACTATTCAAACGCTTGAGGATATGTTGCGCTCTTATGTTCTGGACTTCAAAGGTAGCTGGGATGATTATTTACCACTCATAGAATTTGCATACAACAATAGCTATCATGATAGCATTCAAATGGCACCGTTCGAAGCTTTATATGGTAGGAGATGTAGGTCTCCCATTGGGTGATTTGAAATTGGGAAAGCAGAGTTGATAGGGCCAGACCTCGTGCATCAGGCTATAGAAAAAGTTAAAATCATTAAGGAGCGGTTGAAGACTGCCCAGAGTCGTCAGAAATCCTATTCGGATGTTCGTCGTAGGGATTTGGAGTTCAAAGAAGATGATTGGGTATTCTTAAAAGTTTTCCCCATGAAAGGGATAATGCGATTTGGTAAGAAAGGAAAATTGAGTCCGAGGTATGTCGGACCGTACAAAATCATTCAGAGGATCGGTGAGGTAGCATACAAGCTTGAACTACCACCTGAGATGTCATTAGTACACTCGGTGTTTCATGTGTCTATGTTAAGGAAAGTAGTTGGAGACCCGACAACCATTGTTCTGGTTGAGACTATTGAGGTAAATGAAGAATTGACTTATGAAGAGATTCCAATTTCTATTATTGATCGGCAAGTCCAAAAGTTGAGAAATAAAGAAATTGCATCCGTGAAAGTGCTATGGCGAAATCAACAGGTTGAAGAGGCTACTTGGGAGGCCGAAGAAGAAATGAAGAAAAAGTATCCTTATTTATTTGAATAACCATGTAATTATGAGTTGTGCCTTAAGGAAATGCTAAGGGATATTCCTATGAAATATGTATGACTTGTACATTTGGTGTTAAGGGCATTCCGTTCTGGTAATATAATTGCTTGTGAGGCCACAATTGATGTTGTTTTGTATTATGTTACGTTATTGGATTATGTATATGCTGTTAAGATGTGTTTTGGGGGCTCTCTGACAGGTGGATAGGCCTAATTGCAAAGGAAACTCTGGCGAAATTTTTGGAAATTTAGGGAGTTAGTCAAATTTGGGATTGCTGGTGCGTGGTATAAAAGACTGAGTTGCATAATATGCAAATAACAGAATTCGACGCTCATTCGAGGACGAATGATCCTAAGCGGGGGAGAATGTAACACCCTGGAAAATTTTAAAGTACTTAAGTGTAAATCCCGATAAAATTTGCAAAGAAAATAATGTTTTATGGTGCCGGACTAGGCTTACGTGTTTGGGTTGAACAATGCACGAGAATGAAAAGAAAAATTTTTGTTAGAAAAATGTAATTCTGCGGTCCATTATGCGACCGCAGAATCACTCTGCGGGCCGCATAATGGCCGCAGAAGTGAGCAGGAGAATGGCTAGTCCGGGAAAATTATGCAGTCGATTATGCGGCCGCATAACTATTTTGCGGTGCATTATGCGATCGCATAACAGTTATACAGACCGCATAGTGACCGCATACACAGACAGATTTTTGGCCAACTTTGGACACCAATATGCGACCGATATGCGGTCCACATAACCATTATGCGGTCGCATATGCGACCGCAGAACCTGTTCCGGAGCTTCATTTTTGGGTTTTAAAAACCCAACCCTACTTCGTTAAATACACGTTTTGGGCCATTTTTGAGAGATAATCTGACATTTTAGAGTGAGAGAGGGTGCCCTAGAGTGAGAAGGTGTTCTCCAATAATTGTTCTTCAATTATTGCCCAAGTTTTGGAAGATTGAGAAGGGAAACTCACTAGGTCTTCATCCTAGAGGTAAGATTCTACACCCTAACCCTCAATTTCAAATTTTGTGTAGAAATGGATAATAAGCAAGATAATTTCTGGGCAAGAGGGTTGGTTATTGTACATGTATGTATTATCAAGGGGGGTAGAAAGATTGTTGAGCTAAAAATGGTAAATGTTGGGTTGTGGGATGATGGAATCCTCCATAAAAGGATATTGAAACCTTAATGCACATCTAGTGTTTGATAAAATGCTCAAATGAGCTAGAACCATGATTATCTTCCTAATTTTGATTTAATTTGTTATATTTCTGAAATAGATTGAAGTTGCCAAGAATTTTGGAACATTTAGAGTGTAAGGAAGCTCAAGTGAGGTATGTTGGCTAAACTCTTCTTTAAGAGTTGGAATTCTCATTATCCTTATGAGTTCCGAGATGTTGATTATAAATCGAGCATTCCGATCAGCTTTGTGATGAAGATATATGTTCAATTCGTATTTCAAATGCTCTTATCATATTGCATTATAAATTGAGGATGTGTCCCAAAATATGGATTACGTATCCACATGTTATAATTTCTAGTCGTGATTTATGTGAAAGGTATTATGCCAAGTTGTGTAGAGATTGTGATTGTGATACACCTCCACCCGCATACATTGGGGTAAGGCGGCATGACCACTTTGTGTGGGGATTATGGTAGAGAGATCGTGATTGTGATATACCTCCACCCGCTTATATATTGGGGTGAGGCGACATGACCGCTTTGTGTAGGAATTATGATATTGTGGGACTGCACCTCCACCCGCTTACATTGGGGTAAGGCGGTACGACCGCTTTGTGTATAGTTTTGGTATTGTTGTGGCACCATCACCCGCATACATTGGGGTGAGGCGGCATAGCCGCTTTGTGTAAGTTCTTAGTACTGTGGTTATATATCCACCCGCATACATTGGGGTGAGGCGGCAGGGCCGCTTGATTAGAGTTGTGGTATTGTATGTACACCTCCACCTGCATACATCGGGTGAGGCGGCGGTGCCGCTTTGTGTGAAGATGGTTACATAGGATCTCATCTTAAATTCTATAAATGTTGTTGATAGCTTTTAATAAGCTTGCTATGGTTGAGATAGTTATCTATATTATTCTATTGCCGCACTGGTTCATCATAATTATCTTGTATTTCTAAATTCTTAAATTGGTGTTTAGTTTTCATACTAGAACTATTCGATGGTACTAACGTCCCTTTTGCCGGGGGCGCTGCATCTTTAAATGGATGCAGGTGGTTCCACAGCAGGAGACATTGATCGGTGATAGCAGTACACCTTCTTCCAGCTGACTTGGTGAGCCCCACTTCATCCCGGGGTCATGTATCTTTTGATCTTTATGTATTATGGTTGAGGTATAGCTGGGGCCTTGTTGCCGGCATTATCATTGTACTCTTCTTTATCCATAGAGGCTCCGTAGACATAGTGTAGGTTGTGTATTGGTGTTGGGGAAAGACAAACTATGTTATGTTGTGGTTGTATTACTTGTCCATTTGAGAATGATGAAACTGTTGGTAAGAAATTGGTTATTACAGACATGATCACTTTATTGTTTAATTAAGGAAAACATATATTCTCTTTATTCATGAATGAGTTTGGGTAGAAGGAATCTAATAGGCTTGCTCGGTCGGGTTCACTCGGTTGAGCGTCGGTCGCGCTTCTCGATTTTGGGGCGTGACATTTATCTTGCAGGATCTGCTGATTCATCTGTAACCACATGTCTAGCCATAACTAGGCTCTTCCTGAGTCAACTGCTAACTACTCTTTGGCCCATTTACATATCAATATTATACGTAATCTTTCTTGGGTTATTCCTTTTGTCTTAACTTACCTCTCGCACTGGCTCCTTATTTATCAAAAATATCCCGGGCTGGAACCCTTACTTCCTCTCCTTAATGTCGTGCTTGCATAATGTTCTGGAATTGTAGCATATTTGTAGGATTTGAATAAGTGCAATCTCATCCCACTTAATGCCACATTACTCCATATTCCCCCCTTTTTGGGGAGTACTATGATTTAGTGCTACGATGATCTTTGTATAGATGTTTAACCTCTTCATCTTTGGCATCTTTTCACATCATCGATGACCCTTATTCGCCTCGCGATAATCCTTCTATACCAAGGATAATAAATTTCCTTACTCGCGAAGGTGACACTTAGTATAACTGGCACATACAATCCCTTAAGCTGAACTTTGCTCACATTGCTTGCTTTAGGGAGCATCTCCCTGAATGACCATTCTCTGAATTTCTCATGAATCTTCTTCTATTGTTCATTATGTTATCGTCGGAACGAAATCTGAAATTCTCATGATGTCGACCATTATCATCTCACTCAGTCCCTAATTCATGTTTAGTTTATCTTGTTTACCAGCCTATACTGATTTCTATTACTCTGGGTTTAACTTTTCCTTCTGGTAGTCGCGTTGGAGTCACAAACTTATTTCTCGAAATGAGAATATGACTTTATGACCTATATTCTTTTGTCGTCTCAAGGCCTGTCACCTCTCGTCTTTTCCTTCACTTGATTATAGACTCCGTAATACTGTCATTTTTTGATCTACCGTTGTCATCCATGTATACCATCTTACTCATAATGCTTCATTAACTCTCTTCTTATTTTCCGCTAACATTTATGTCTATCACTTTATTCTAAAAACTCGAACAAGACATTCTTTTGCCTAATATTCTTTCTCTACTAGGGACGGGAGCACTACTAAGGTAATATTTATTTATTCAAGGCTTCCAGTGCCTATCTTTGTAGTACTCATATCTATCACACCATATGGGTATCTCACAGGGAGATCTATTAGCACATTTGCAATGTCCTTTGGAAATGTTAACTAACGCAAACAATCCATCCACCATTTTGGGTCACTCTAACCCCAGCCGGATCATGATATCTGTCCTTCTCTTAACTATTTCTGTTAGCCCCCATAGGGCATAACTAAGATGGGTGTGGCCATTTGTACATACCTCTGTTACAGTTGAAGATAACACAAAATGCTTATATTTCGCTGCCGGAATGTAATATTAATAATCTTCATTAACTGGGTACCTCGTGCCCTTCTTCATCTTACTTCTTTTACTTGTTGTAACTTGTATATTCTGATTCTCTCATTGCTTTTCACCATATGGGTGAATAGATATTCTTGCCTTAAGGCTCCTTGTCAAGAAGCTTACGCATATTGGTACACACCTGATCTGCTGAAGACCTTACATTTACTCGTCATCAGCATGATGCTAAATTGAGTTCCTATTACTCAACTCTTCCACAGCCACATTCAATCCCTTACAAACCGCCTTTCTAGATGTATGCATCGTCGTATTATGAATAAGATAGAATTTAGGAAATTAAGTTCTTACAACTGAGCTCTACCACACGATCTAGAATAAGAAGAAAGAGTGACAGTCCTAAATGCCCTGTAGCCTCCTGCTTATAAGTGTGGTGCACAACACACCCATAAACAAGACTCGACTAGACACGGCTTGCAAACTCCCTAGGATAAAAATGCTCTGATACCACTTCTGTCACGCCCCGAACCTGGGGGGGCGAGACTGGCACCCGGTGCCTCACCTATCCTTGCGTACCAACTTGCGACTAAGGGACTCTGAACATATAATATCATACTTTGGCCATGGGCCATATTGCAAGACAATTTGCGAACGCCGACTAAACATCAATATAAAGTTGGGCCGACAAGGCCGTCATAACTACTACAGCTGGCAAACCAACAAAATATACATACAAGGCTTACAAGCCCAACATGCTGCACTAACTGATAGGATATGTCTACAAGCCTCTACTGATGGATGTACTGTGATCGGAACAGGATCCCGACCTATCCATAACACACACACACATATATATACACACACACACACACACACACATATATATATATATATATATATATATATATATATATATATATATACACACACACACACACACACACATATATATACACACACACACACACACACACAAGATGTACGTAAAACTCTAGATCCGGCAGCTCCGAAGGACGCAGAGCTTACCGATCAAGCTGAACTCGGGCAACACCTACTGAGGAGGTCTACTCGTCTGTCTGCCTGAACCTGCACGCATGAAATGCAGCGTCCCCGGCAAAAGGGACGTCAGTACGAAATAATGTACCGAGTATGTAAAGCAACAAAATAACTGAAAGCTAAAATTGAACTAATAATATAATAACTAAAAGTAACTGGGAGTCAAAGATAATATGAAGATATACTCACCTGCTGACTCAACTCTCTCAATATAGTAAGTAAAATAGTTGTCCGGACTTATAAGGCTCGGTATATATATAACCGCCCTGCCGTAGTAGGCTCGCTCATAGGCGCTCGGCCATACTAGGCTCTGTATCTCGGCCAACTGGACTCACTCATAGGCGCTCGGCCACATTAGGCTCGGTATATAACTTACCATCTGATCAGAGGTTGCCCAATAGGGGCCTGCCCATCGATTATAGCTCGATGGTAATGAAAATACTGTAATACTGTATATATAGGCTCTCTGCTCTCTTGACTGGAAGAAGACAATACTCAATTGAATATGAAGTCCCGATAAGAGAGAATACTATAACTTATGAGACTAGAAAAATGTACATAAATTCCGAAATATGAATTTCTCTTTATGTCTCGTTATCAATCACATGTAGTTATTGGATCATACCAAAATGAAGAAAGGTTTAGCCTTAACATACCTGAGCCAATTCTCTTGATAATAACTCTAATATACGTCAATTGCGACAACACGTAACAACGAATCAAAGTAGAAAAAAATCTGTATGATGTTCTTGAGAAAGATTGCACCGTACTCCTTTAGAATCGCAAAATTCCGTTGCTAATTTTCTAAGAAGTCTCGTATGAATTGAAGTAACTTACGTTACTATTTTATATGATCTTGGATGAAATTTTCTTGGTGAAGTTTTCCATCCTCAATTAGCAAGCCTAACATCCAATCTAATGAGATAAGAAGTTTCTTTAATTAGTAGATTGTGGGCCCCACTTCATGTGGTGACTTAGCCACATAAACCTCTAATTTTGCCACTTTACCATACAACTTAAGTGTCACTAATATGGGCGTAGGTTTGCTGCCACGTTTTTGGCTTGTTTAAGAAGATCATTTGCTGCCAAGTTTCTATAGCCCAAGTGGATGATGTCCCCTAAAAATATCTCACTTAAATATTTCACCAAATATTTTTTTTTTTCAAATTCTACATTTTCCACTAAAATTAATAATTAACCCCCTCCCAACATAATTAGGTAATATCTTAATTCACTTAAAATACTAATCACTTTTAACATACTTTATACACCTTACTATCATGGTCATGTGGTACCTTGTATGACACTAGTCTATAAATACGGGGTATTATAGCTCGGACCGTATTTTATCCCAAAATGACAAACTTCGACGAAACTCATTTCCTTTGATTCGCTTACCCTCTCACCTTCACGAATTTACTCATCACTTATTTGAAATAGCGTAATACTTATAATCTCAAATAATCTCATTCCCGAGCTTACGTCGATTAGCTTATGACGAAACTTTATCGTACGAGAATGGGGGATGTAATATCTCATTTCCAAGCTTATATCAATTTACTTATGGCGTACTTTCACGTACGAAAACATACATGGGGTGTAACAGTTTTGTCCCACCGGGTTTTCCTTGCAAGGTTTTTAACGAGGCAACCAAAAGGCGTATTTCTAAACATGTATACTCTTTTTCCTTCACTAGGATTTTTTTTCCCATAGGGTTTTTTCCTAATAAGGTTTTAACGAGGCACATTATCTATGGACATCCAAGGGGGAATGTTATAAGAAAAATCAAATTATGGTGGATGTCTACTCTTCCTCCATGATCTTCTCCAATGCTTAATGACATATTCAATGACATATTTCTATGCTTAATGACATATTCAATGACATATTTTTTTCATTTTTCATGCTTATATAAAGGCCTTGTAATAGATAAGAAAATACACACAATTGAAGAAGAAAATCTCTTCCTTCTCTCTATCTCCATTTCTTGTTCATGTTTGACTAAATTACTTTTATTTCATAACAACATTTCTTGTTCATGTTTTACTAAATTGCTTTTATTTTATAACAATTATAACATTAACGAAATTAAGGTAGAGAGGTTATTATATATGTCACAAAAGCTGGGTATGTAAGAATCAAGGAATAACAAGAAAAAAGGCGTTAGTCCAATGGTCGAAGACTAGAGGGGTTTTAAAGGAGTAGGCACGGCTTAGAAGTAATAACATATTCTCAGCAGTCAGCAGCCAATTCTGCTTTGCTATTGCGTTAGCAGTTAGCACTATCATTATATATTATACACATCAGGATTCATAATCAGTGAGTTTAGCATGAGTTTAATCTTATTATATGCATAATTTGCATATATACACATAATTCGAATTAAAAAGAAAAACAACAGATTGACTCAAACCAATAGGACCTGACCAAAAAATCGCCTTTGTATGTATAATATATTGGACTACAAACTACAGTCTTAGTGCCTCCAGGATGTTCCAGGTAGCTCAGAAAAGTTAAGACATTCTAGAAACATTGAATGTCCAAACTTATGTAGTTAACACCCTCTATTGATTGGTACAGAGAGTACTGAAAGAACCAGCAATGGCGGACAGTGAGGAAAGAGCAGCCACACTTTCTTTTTCTTCCAAAATTGCAGTGTTTTCAGTAAGCTTCAGTAAATGAAGCCATCATTGACACAAAAATACGAGTAAATGAGTCAGTTATATTTTAGAAACATAGATAACTAACATAATGCCAAAGAGGAAACATAGCATAACACAACTATATACAGGCGCATCCCAGGTTGATCATGTCAATTCTTGCCGCGCCAAAGGCAAAGAGTGAATTATAAATAAAAGATGGTTAAAATTCTCATAGAACATATCTACATATGTAACATTTTACAAGAATTTTTCTATGGAAGTCGTCAAGGTAGTTTTGGGGACTGCACCAATAACTGTATCTTTCTTCTCTCCGTCCTTGAAAATCATGACTGTTGGAATACTTCGGATCCCATATCTGGTTGCAATGGCAGGACTTTCATCTGTGTTCACCTTGTAGAATTTAAACTTGCCAGCAAATTCCTGTGCTAGTTCGTCAACAGTAGGGTGAATCATTCGGCATGGTCCACACCACGGAGCCCAAAATTCAACTAGAACAGGCACATCAGACCCAATCACAAGTGACTCCCATGTTTGATCAGTAACAGGAGGCACTGCATTTTCCAGTGACCATGTTAAACAAACAAAGAAGCTGACAAAATAACGGAGACGCTGAGAAAGCAACGGCTTTAGCAGCCTGAGATGTTTTGTGTCATGCTAATACACAGCAACCAAAAATTACCAATATAATGAAACTGATGCATTATATTAGTTATTAGTCCTTTTTTTTTAAAAAATATATTAGTTATTTCTCCTTGTAAGCAGTTAGAAGGCCGCCGACAAATTTGACAGCATACAATGATTTTTTTTAACTAGGACAATTTATATAACAAGTGCAGCCCCTGCACTCTTTCACACAAAAAATAGTCATTCATCCCCTCCCTTTTGGGTGAAGAATGAAGAGAAGCATGGTATGAAGCAAACTATACGGATTCCTGAAATCTGAAGTAGCTCCACAACGTCAAAGAGAAAGTATCAGAGTATCTCAGCAATAATTGCTTAGTGATGTAAGCCATAGGAGTTTGAGTATTTGACAGCACGCCGGTACTAGTTTCTAAATTTTTCAAAGAATTATGTCATCACGAGCAATCAATATGCTAGCAAATAAGTACTTTTAAGAAGGTATGTGAAATTAGCAACTTCTTTAGGGAAAGAAAGCAAAGAGGCATTGTCTTATGACATTCAATTTGGGCTCAACCAAAAGATCTTTCAAAAACAATGGTAACATAGTGTTCTTCGTCCACATTTTCCTCTCTTTTTCTTCTTTATTTTCTTCACGCAGATATTATCGATTTATTAATATTAGTTTGTGAGCTTTGTAAGGGATGTTTAACACAAGTTAAAAACGGACCTTGGATGAAAGTTCTGGTACTTAAACAATATGAAGTATAGTTTAAGAGTCTTAATTATTTCCTCAAAAGTAAAGAGCCAACGCAATAAATTGCCATCTTTTCGATCCATTATCTTTTTGAGGTAAATACTTGATTGACTGATAGATACTTCCCCCTCGATTTAGAAGTAATACACTCTACAGAGATCAATTGACCAGTACTCATGGTTTCTAGAAAAATCCACTTTAGTTCAAGAAAGCAAAGCAAGCATACTTGAAAACCACTCCAAATTATAATAGCTCTATGCAGAAAAATCACTAAGCAAATTGCAAGTTCTTGTTTCGCTTCTATTGCAATACTACTAGGAAAGAGCAGTCGGCAAGCAAAATATTCAAGCACCAAAGTTCAGCACTCTGTTTTTAGTTGAAAGTGGCAATGACTCAATCTTCAAAGTCGAAGTTATATGACAATGTAGAGCTCAGTATCCAAAGAAGACACAAATGGTACTCTATTTTTGGTTGTCTCGCTACTCATGCTCGCATAGCAACAAGCATTTTCAACTAAACTAACAAACAAGTCCAACACCCAAAAGGCCAACATATACACTAGATTAAAAAGCCATACTTATTCGGAGTTAGAGATCATCTAATTGACCTCCTTTTCAGAGTCATTAAATTTCTTTCTTTTACTTATATTTTGCTCAAGCTGCTTAAACGAGTAGATGTTACTAGCCTTTACACTCTCCAAATTAATTCTCCCATGGCTTATTTAGTGATGTAAGCCATAAGAGTTTAAATTTTTCAAAGAATTATGTCAATCGTAGAAACTTGATTTACTCTTTGATATGCAGTTGAATATTCAACCCGAATGTCCTGGAACTGATATTCTAATCAATTTTTGAGATTGTAATATTATCTGGTAAAATAATTGACAATGGCAGTTGTAGATGGCTGAATCTCAGTGAATCATGATAGCTAGTGGTAAAGCTAGAAATTTATACAAGAGGGTTTAATTAATACAAGAATGTCACAATTAGGATTTGAACCTGTGACCTAAAGCACCTTCGAACCCCCTCTTATGTCAAAGAGGATCCAACAATTCTTTAAAAATAAATCATTTTTGCCCAATTTGTGTAGCATAATTTTCTAACGAAGAGATTCAATTGAACCCCTTACTTATACCTGGCTCTGCCACAGCGACAGTCTACTCTACCACTTTACAATACTCGTTGGGTATTTAAGCATTTCAACACAACAACAATTACGAGGGTAGTGTGTACCCTTATCGTGGAGGTAGAGAGCTTATCGTGGAGGTAGAGAGGTTGTTTCCAATAGACACTCACTTAGGAAAGCATAAGCACAAAATAGCAATACAATAAACAGTAAATTTAAAGGGAAGACAAGAAATAAAGACCTAGAACGGCAGTGTCCTGAGCCTCACAAACGATTGCTCCTCTACGGGGAACAGATTTAGAAAATGAGCTGAAGGAACGAGTCTGCTGGATCTTAAGCCCCTTGAATACGGAGAATCTAACAGAGGACCGACGGCAGGAGAGGGAAGAACCGGCGACAGGAGCCAACGATGCCGACGGCAGAACAGAGGCGCGAGGAACTGCAATAGTTTCCATTAAACCGGCCATTGAAATGGAAAATTGGTGGATAAAGTCGATCTGTGGCTGAGTGGAGTTTCGGTTTTGGTTTTGGGGGTGATAAAATAATGGATGAGGTGATGATGTGTGTTCTCGTTGATGATTGGATGAGGAGTTAGTGTTCAGCTGTCCACGTGTCTCTTTCACTTTGCTTTCTGGAATTTTTTATCTTTTGTCTTCACTTTTGTGCTAATATAATATTTTTATTTCACATTATTTCTTTTAAAATACCGTAATCTACTACTAATATAAAAGAGGATAAGCAAATACCTAATTTGCCACGTACAAAGCACCGCTTCTAATTTTGTTACAACTTAATTTTATCTCCGCTGCATTGCTTTGCTCTGCTTCTGTTTAGTACCGAGCTGCAGGGCATAACAACAACGATCCAATATAATTTTATTAATGAAGTGTAGAGAGAATAGTGTGTAGAGACTTTACCCGTACCCTGGAATAGAAAGTATGTTTACAATAGATCCTCGATATCCTTCTTTCCAACAACTCCCCAGCATATTGTTTGGGTGATTCGAACTCACAATCTCTTTGTTAGAAGTGGGAGGTGCTTGCTATCCTACCAACCCACCTTGTCAAAAAGCTGCAGGTGTTTGATAAAAATCCTCTTTCGGCTTTTATTGTGTTTTCCTTTGTTCAAAGCTTCATCTATACTTAAATTATGTCCCAAGTGTAAGGAAAAACACCAATTCCTCAAAGTTAAAAACTTCATGCAACAGAACTTGTTGAAACTTTGATACGTTAGCATCCACTTCCAAATAATTCCACATATGTTTGCAATAACTAAAAAACAACGAAAAAAGGAAAGAGGACAGCATGAATTGCCCCAAAAGCCAGCAGACCTCACCTAACAATTCAACGAAATTAAAGCAGTTAGCCTCTTTCAATTCACATCTACCACAAAGAGCAGGTTTATTCTAATCACTCCCGCATTTCATTTTATTCCTGCTTTCTGTTCTACTTTTTCTTCTTCTGCACAGATCTTTAGGGTTTTGGCTTGATTAGCAATCTTTTCTTCAGTTTACTCTTAAGATTAATTCTTTCTTCAGGTTCTATAGTTGCATATTATCTGGATTGAAGCGCATTTGTTATTGTTGCGTTTTAGTATTTGGTGTTATTCACGTCGTATTGGCACCTAAATGATGATTAGTGGTTACAGACTTGTACACTTATGTAGTCATGTGAAAAGGAACCTGAATGTAGTATAAGAAATTGTGAAACTTTGACCTCCAAGATGAAATGACCTTGTTCTTGTCCTAATATTCACAATTCTCTGTGCGGAACTTATTAGGATATCCTATTTATGGTTTTACCTCAATGTACACTGGTGAATTGTTCTTAACCTTGAAAAGATTGGAGTCTTGTGGTTATTTCACTTAATTAGGACGAAGTCATACACAATGACATTAGAACTGATTCAAAGCAAAAGAGGTGGCAGATACAGATTCAAATGGGTTCAACAGGTTGATTTTAACTTAGCATTTTGAATGGGAGCATAGAGATATACGTGAAAATCTCTAATGTTCCATCAAATATTAAAAATTGAACCTACAATGGGAGCAACGATGAATCTTGAATTTGTCTCTGATAGGCTACTCGTCAGCTTGAGTTCTTAACTGAGAGGAAATCAGAGGGCTTCAACACTTTTAGCTTAGGAAATGCTTTGGGTGTTTTCACAGCAGCATGATGTTGTGACTGGTACTGCAAAACAGCATACAACTAATGACTATGCAAAACGCTTGGCTATTGGAGCTTCTGAGGCGGGCTCCTCTTATTCTTGAACTTAATCTTTTACCTTAAACTTTAATTTCAATTTTTTTTTTGGTTGATGTTATATTCTCAGTTCTTTTCATATGCCCGATTTTTCAGTCAGAAGTTGTGGTCAATTCTGCTCTATCATGCCTGGTTAACTCCACATCAGGTCCCTGTTCTACCACTTCATCATTATTCAACCAGATGAATTTTTCTTACTTGATCTCCCTTCAGTTTTGCAAGCTTAAAAGTAGAGCTTGAGAACTAATTGTTAATAAGTTCGTTAAATTTTACACAACAATCACATGTAGATAAAAAATTATTGAAGTTTCAGAAGTTTCTCTGTACATTTTTTTTTCATTCCAAAAGTGACATGTTTGTTCTAACTGGATATCCTATACCTTAGTATCCCCCAAAAGAAATGAGCTTTCGGGAAGTTGGAAATTAGGCATGAGGTCTTAAATAACTCCGAGTTATCTGACACATTGTTCTTTTCCATTTTCTTTCATTCCGTGAATAGTGTACTGTGAATTTCATTACTTCTCGAAATCATGTTATCGACTGCATTTGGGATCAAGTTTTCGGCTGCCTTGGTTTGATCTGTCTGCTCTTTTATATATTTGTTTTTGGATAGAACAACATTGCCAATGGAGTGATATAGTAGTATTTGTAGATAGGTAGATAGTCAAGAGAAAAATATCTTTGTAAGTGGAAAGTAATTAACATTTATACATGTCTAAATAGGATGTTTATTATCCAGTAAGTTAACAAACAAACAAAAATATCGCTTATATCGCGAATATAATAATTTCTGGTTAACCATATTTCCAGAAAAAAGATACTAATCTGGAGTTATACAATGTAAGAAAATCTTTCTTTCTCTTTTGATTTACTTATAGACATTCTCGTTGAAGTTTGAATCTGTATCGCAAACTTTGTTTCTGGTGAACATTCTTATCTAACGAATCTCTTAGGCTAAAGCTGACTGTTTAAATGGATTTGATCCTCTCATATCGTGATTATGTTGTTGCATGTGCAAATATGAAAATATCTATTTGGAAGTCATTAGATTTGCAAGTCTTATACCTGGTGAATTTTGATCTCATCGGACTACATTTTGCAGCTATATTTGAATGTAAAAACCAAATGGTAACCTGACTGAATGGATATTCTTGGAATATGCCACTTCTGTGTCCTCTTCTATTCGGGAAAAAAATAAACTGACGATTTAACATATTGCATCATAGGAAACTACTTACCATCCAACATGCGATGCCTGGCTATGAACATAATTTTCATCTGTTTGTAATATCACAATTATGCATAAGTACTATACTTATAGATAGCTTAGTTTTAGAGGAATTGAAAATCTAAAGCACTCTTGCCAAGGATTAACTAGGAATTGTAATTGTTACGATTTATGTCATCGTAGTATATATCGTAGTTCGTCGTTCTGTCTACTGATTTCATTGCATATTCTAAAGACCAACTCTTTCAAATGTTTACATGGGGAGCAGCCCATGTACATGTAGCTTGTGACTCTGCCCTGCTCAAGCTTGATTAACCTTCTGGTAAATAATTTATGTCTAAATTCGTTACCCTCGATATATAACTTTTTTGTTTTTTATTTTATTTTTACAGTAAGCTTTTGTGCAGAATGGAAATCAAATGTAGTACTGAAAGTGCAAAAGAGATTCAACTTTAGATGTGTTCAGTGTGGATTCTCCGTCACAACACCCAACAATATCTGCCTCAAGAAATTCGTCCATCATACTCTTTCCTTTTTATTATGTTTTAAAAAAATGACTTTTTAATATTTATAGATAATTTACCTTTAAACTTTCTATAATGACATTGATTTGTAGCTACAGAAATGTATTTATTTGAAACACATTATGCACTTTCCTTTTTTAGGTGTAGTTGCTGCTTCTGCTATTCATTTTGATAATTTCGACATGAAATAAAAATATTCATGAATCTGCTGACGTGAAGCTTCGTCCAGCCGTTGGGCCCGGGCTAAGCTCGGGCATAACTCACTAGTAACTAATAAGTATACATTAAGCCTTTTTAAAAAAACTTGGCGTACTTCCTTTTTAGTCAATTTCAAACTTTTTTTTATATTTAAAAAATAATCTAATTTTAAATTTTTATTTTACTTTAATAAAATAATTTATTGTTAAAAAAAGTTCCCATGCATATTTTAAATCATATTATTTTCAAAGTCAATCTATTTCATAAATTTCATGTGTAATCGGATATGAATGGACGAGAATAGTGCAGAATACAGTGTATTAGTAATGCAGTGATTAGTAATGCATGAGTTAGTAATGCTAGCATTAGTTATGCAGATATTATCTCTTATAAACTATTTGGTGTGGTGTATTAAAAATTATAATGCATTGCATAATTTTTAAGAAAAATAATTGTTTACAAAAATGCCCTCCATATTCTCTAGCTTTAAGGGACTTTAAGAACAATTTTGTCTTTAACCATACTAATGCATGCATTAATAGCCTTGGTATTACTAATGTCATGGTTTTCTATGCATTACTTATACATAGGCTAATATCAAGTATGATGTATAACTAATGCAAGTATTAGTTATACATAGGTTGAAAAAATATACCAAACAAGGTATTAGTAATGCACAAAGCTAATGCTTGCATTATTTTTTCTAATACCTCCTACCAAACGACCCCTCAATGCTAACACGTGTTATAGAAATATTATTATTCCCTATAAAATAACTTTAATTAATTAACTAAAGGCAAACTTACACAAATTTATAGTGGATTTAGTACCACGAAGGCACAAAAATGTCTTTCCGTATATGGTTAGTGAGTTGAAATATTTTTCAAAAAAACAAATTAGATAAGATATTTTCAATATGATTATGTTCCTAACCAAATGGAGACACTAGAGTTTGACGAATTTTATATTCGAATTGGTCAAAGTATGCCTTTGAACTATACGTAATTGAGCAAATTTGTTCATCATTAATACTTTGGCATATACATGCCCTGTGTCCAATACTTGCTCCAAATATGACTTTATTTTAAGTGGCGCCATATAAAAGATATATTTGGTCTCACGCGCATACTTTGAAGGTATATTTGGTCTCACGCGAATACTTTGAGGGCATATTTGGCTCATTAAAGTTCTTAAACTTTTACGTTATTGAGTTATCTCGTTTGATTCATGACAATGTACTATAAATTTGTAATGATAAAATCCTCCTCAAATCAATTGATTTCCGCCTGTAAGTCTCAAACACGAACAAAGAGAAGCAAAGTATAGAAAAAGCTAAACTATTTTGTTGGAAAACATATATCAATAAATGTCTCAACGGCCTCATATGCCTCAAAATACCACTAACTAGCCATTTTCAACATCATAACAATAAAAACTAATACAATAGACAAGCCTAGCCACTATAGGCAATAATTAAATCAACTATATCAATCAAGTATGTCAAATCTCAACTCAATAGCAAAAAGTAAAGCATAAAAACAAAATACAATACAAGAGAACTATATAGGTTTCTCTTCGAACAAAATGGTTTAAGTTTTCTACACTTTATTTCTCTTTTTTGAAGGAAATCAATCGATTTGATAGGTAGTTTATTATTACAACCTTTCACTTTATTGCGTACATCTATCCTCCATATGACGCCGTTTAAAATAAAGGCATATTTGGAGAAAATATTGGACGGCAGGGACATGTTTGAGCCAATGTATCAACGATGAACAAATTCGCTTAATTTCACATACTTCAAGGGAATATTTAGACCTTTTCCATTTTATATTTAATGTCTATAGACAAAGCCAGAAACAAAAGAAAGAACGGTTGAGACTTGAGTACGCTACAAAATTGTAGCAACAATCATGAGCTAAAGCTAAACAAAAAAGTAATTTGATCGATTAGTTGTATAAACTGTCATAACAGCCATATACAAAATATCACCAAAAAACATGGAGACTCGGCTGCATGATGCAAGTTCAAAACTAGTTTGTCAACATTAGGTATAACAATGTTTACTTTTTTAATTGTGGTGTCCGGGCTAGTTTACGCGCACCTCTACTAATATCTTCAGTCTATATATGGTCAGCAGCTCTCTATGTTAACTGGTGGCGCTACTCCAGTTGACGCCTTTTGTGCCAAGGGAAGAAATTTGTCACAATCCTTTGCGCCAATATTTGTAAATGCATCTACAAGTGTCTGGGTGAATCCAGCCAACATGGCCTTAAAACCCTGTGAGCAACTTTTTTTGTCACCTTCAACAGCATCCAGAACACATCCTCTAACAAGGCTACCTACTTGAGCACCATCCATATATGCTTTACATGCCACAAGAATATCATGACAACTTTGAAAGTAATGCCCTACAACAAAATCCTCAAAATGCTGCAGCAAGAGAGAGTAGTTGATTTAAGACCAAAGCCACAAGACAACTAGTATTTTATCAAGAAAATCAAGTTGCGTGGTCACTGAGCTTTACCCATTATAACTACACCTTGATTGGTAAGTAGTCGTTATAGTGGTAAAGTCTTGACTTTATTGTCATAGTGAATAAAACCCAGTTTGCTTAATGTGACAAAATAATTTTGTACTTTTACCTTTTTAGTGACTAAAACTCAGTCACTTTACTGTTATAGCTGACAAAGTTCAGTAATCGTATTTAAAATTAACTCCAAGAAAATAATGTCATAAAGCATAATTGAAAAGCTTATATAGTAATAGATGGTCATGAACAAACATATACCTGTGGTGGTCGCCTCATACAGTAAACCATTGTTTTGAGATGTAAAATGAAAATGCTCTCATTATATTGTACTGAGCAATTTTCCCCCATGGCTGATCCACTCATCTTTGCATATCCAGGCTCATTGAAATAGGGCTTTGCATTCAAAATTAGCCCTTGTATGGAAACCAAAACTTGTAGCATAGTTGATTCACCAGGGATCCATTTCTCCTTCGCTCTACCGCCCCATGTGTTGAGAAGGCTCAGGCACACTTTTCCACATTCATACAAGTTCGGATTGATACGAAGACCAAAAGAATGATAGTGTACATGCTGGAAACAATAGTTAGGAAAGCGTTAGACTTTAGGTAGAAAAAGGGAAAATTATAACATTTTCACAGATAAAATAAGACATCTTGATAGGTAGACACATACTGGTGGAGCATTGGGATAGTTGCTAGGGAAGAAAACATCAAAGAAGAAAAGGCCATCATGGTACGGAGTTCCATCAGCTCCAATAATCACTGCCCTCAACAGATCCATTCTTGTTTCATACACCCGGACAAATATGGTATCTGCTCATGAAAAGGCGCTCAAGTGAGTGTCATTACAAAAAATATACACCAGGCAAGTTTTTTTTTATCTCTAATTCACATTATCGCTGAGCTCCTCAAAAAATAATTACTTAGACAAATTTATGAGCATGTAATTCAATGGCTTGATGATAAAAACAATCATCACAGACCAGGTAGAAATGCTATGGAAGACAAAATAATTGCTCATATTACCAGGCAGATCTTTCTCCAGTATCTTCCATTCCTCCTGTATTCTCTTGGCGCAACTCTTAGAGGCCTACAGCAAAGTGACAAATATTTAGTAATAAGATGAAGCACAAGTAATCAAAATTATTAACCACATGTTTTCAGTTATGCCAACCTGGTTGTCAAGGGATGCAAGTCCAGAAAAGAAATGGTCCGAATGATCTTGAACAGTATCAAATTTTTTGAAGAGACGGAAATTCTTCAGACTTTCACCTAAATCTCTACGCTGTCCCTCACTAGAAACTGATCCAGACTGAATTGATGAACTCTCTGTAGTAGTTACACTCTCGTGCAGACCCTGAGTCCAGAGTGTATGATCCATTTCCTGAGGGAAATAGTACGTAGGACCTGGTGCGAGAACAGATCCCGAATAAATCTGTTGCTGAGGGAAATAGTTCATAGCATCTGTTGTGAAAATAACCCCCGGATGAACCTGTTGCAGAGGGAGAGAGTTCAGACCACCTTTTGGGAGCATATATGCCGGATGCACCTGTTGCATAGGGAGAGAGTTCATACCACCTGGTGCGAGCATAGACCCTGAAGAAGCTGGAGCAGTTGTCATATTAAAGGGTAAATTTGTCCAACCAGACATTTGTGGAGGTACAAATTGAACTTCAGGGAAATGAGATACACCAGGTATAGATTGAGTATGCCAACTGTCAGAGGCAGTTCCCTCGAAAAAACGAAACTTCCTTTTAAAAGAAGATCCTTGAGCATTAAAAGATTTTCCTGCCCCAAGTGTTAGGTTTGTAGAACCACTTTGTTCTTTACAACTTGTCTCTTGTAACTTTCCTTTGGCAGAAAGTCTACTCTTGCAAAAAGCAGGTCCCAGAGACGAGGAAGATAGCTCAAATGGCGTAGGCTGACTAACAGGAGTTGAGCCATACCATGAAGTGGACTGGTGCCTTAGTACCTTAGGGGCTTCGTTTCCAAAAGGAAAACTCATAGCTTTCGAAGCGGATGATGTGGACCATGTGGTTGTAGCGGTTGGCGCCATTTTAGCTTCAGCAGGACCGGACATCCACGGGATTGGAACCTCAACACCAGGTGGAATATCCATATGATCAAAATGTGATTGCATAATGGCATACTCCGTAAGCGCTGGGTCATCAAAATACATGTCTGTATGCACATCATCTCCATAATATAGGTCAGCGCCAAAATCATCTCCAATGATTAGACCATCTGATTCTGAAGGGCAGTGCTTCTTCGAAGACTGAACTTGATCTACTGATCCACTATCTGCTGAACCACCATGACCAAGGGAAAGTTCGAGCAAAATTTCCTGCGAAAGATGAGAATCTACAAATTAGCCCCCGAACAGAACACACATAAAACATAGAGGTAGCCAGTACTTTGCCAAGATCCTTGTAATAACTACTGGCAATTCTAGTTACCTTTCCTTTGCTACTAGATTCAGTATTCCCATCAATAAACATTGCATCACTATGACCTCCTTCCATGTCAACATCTATTATTTCACGGTGAATAAACTACAAAATGAACACGATTCATCAGCATTAGTACCATGTCCTACAATAAAGTGCTTACCCCTGAAATCTATAACCTCTAGAAAAACAAACAATAAAGATTCAAATCAAAACATCTATTAATGTTTTGAATTTTCTCAAACTCTTGCAAAGGTACAACAAGTTGGCTTTCCTTTGCTAGGTTGTGTGCATATTTCCCTGTTTAAAGGAAATGCTAAGTGAAAACCAACAGCATCAAGATTTTCTCTCCCACAACTTCATCAAACTCAACTTGACTTCAGTATTTCCAAGAAGAGACACATGACTTTTGCACTATATAATCAAACTTTTTATTGTGATCAAGAAATCATATGCCAAAGCCAAAGCTTTAAGAAGGAACCAAAGAACAGAAATTTATACCTCCTTTTGATTAACAGACTCTGATTTTGAACTCCAACTGATAGAGGGCGAGACATCCACCATCTGCCCATCGATTGAACTCCCACTAGGAAACACTCTTTTCCTGTGCATTAATTTCAACAAAATCAAACAGACACACAACGAAAACAAAATAAAAAATAAAAAGAAATAAAATCAAATAGATATGTGTTTCACTTAGAATTCAGGGAAACACTCTTTTTCTGTGCATTAAAACTATCAGAATCACACAGACATAAACGATGAAAACAAAAAAAAAATGAAATGAAAATCAAAAGGGTCTGTGTTTTACTGAAAGCTCTGGAGAAACACTCTTTTCCCCTGTGCTAATAATTACATCAGACCCACATACAGAAAACAAAAATACTTAAAAAAGAGTAACATCAAGTGGGTCTGATTTGCTTTTAGTTCAGGTGAAAGACTCTCTTTGATGTGCATTATTATCAGAATCACACACAAAAAAAAAATTAAATGAAAAACATCAGAAGTCTGTGTGTGCATAAATACCATCAGAATCACAAAAGAAACCAAAAAATAGAAGAAAAACATCAAATGAGGAAAGGTGAAACACTCTTTTCCTATGCATTAGTACCATCCAATTCACACATACCCAGATAAAAAAGGTAAAAAAATAACAGAAAAACATAAAATGTGTATGTGTTTTAAGATGAAACACCATCAGAATAAAAAATAAATTTAACATAAAGAAAGTAGAAAAGTACTTAAAAAAACATCCCATGGGTTTGTGTTAACTGTTATACTCGGAATTCTGGTGAAAGATACTCTTTCTCATGTGTATTAAAATCATTAGAAAATCAACATTAAAGACCCACACAAAGAAAATCAAAGATTAAAAAAACAAAAAAAGACATGATCAAATGGGTCTGTATTTTACTCAAATTTATGAATTTTTCTTTGTATCAACATTTTCAGAATCAAGAAGACCACATAAAGAGAAAACAAAAAATGACAGATAGTCTGTGTTTTACTAAGAATTCTCTTTTTCTATGTATGAACATTATCAGAATCAAAACGAACAACATAAACAAAGATAAAAGAAAAAAGAAAAAAAAAAGATTAATTGACTCTGTCTGTGTTTATTGGAATCCTCTTTTTTTATATGCATGATTAACATCATCAGAATCACAAAAACTCAGATATAAAATCCAAAAAGAAATCATCAAATGGGTAATGCGTTTCACTCATAAAATTCTTTTCCCACAAATCGAACTGTAAAAACCCAGATAAGAAAACGAATAGAAAGACAGTAAGTGAGTGTTACTTTGAATTCTGGGAGATGTATAGAGAAAGTGACGGCGGAGACTCCATTGAATTGACTGTTAGAAAAAAACACAGCTAGGGCTAAGTAATGAGAAAGTGATCAGTTTCTTAAATGGAAATCTGTTTATATTGAGAGTTCCGTTTTTGGGTAGTGAACCTTACACAGAAACAAACTCTGCCGACGTGTCTTCCCCCTTTTGACACGCCTTCGCGCCTTGTTTTGAGTACAACGTCTTATGTCATTGGTAGAATACCCCTGAATTTCGTGTTTATTACGATATCAACACTGTGTTTTTTTCCTTGGGGCCAAAGGAATACATGGGTCCTAGCTGGATTTATCAGCCTTAAGAACTAGCACTACGCAGATGTAAAAATAGGGCGACTACCAATTTTCAGACCTGTAATTCAAAAATAGTCAGTATTTATAATATTATTAAAAAATAACTATTATTTTACTATAATACGGATCGATCTAGCATAATATACTGAAGATTGGTTCATCTGTGTATGAACTTCCAACAAAATGTTAAAACTCTAGCACGCGAAAAGTTCCAGCATAATATACTGGAGATTAGAGCACCTGTGTATGAATTTCCATCATATTATACTGGACCGGTATATTATACTGGAACTCCAATACATTATGCTGGAATATTTTCCGGATTTTGAACAATGTTTTCGTTTAGATTTATCTTTATATGAAAAATGGCTAAATTTCGATTACTTTTGAAACTATGACTATTTTTTAATTACCACTTATAAGTCTGACTATTTTTGAATTTCTCCCCGATGCAGATAGATACTTGTTCCACTACCTTTTACTTGTTCACTATACTAAAAATACATTTTTACTTTTACTTGTCTATACTAAATTAAGAGAAAGATAATCCTTTTTTTCTTATTTTACCCTTAACATTAATTACTCATTTCTCAAAAATTTTGGAAATATTATCATTATTATGGATAAATGGTAAAATATATACTTCATTTTCTTTTCCTAAAAGGAGTGCAAAAGTCAAAAGTAAATTGCGGGAGAAATTCTTTTTTTCTTATTCGATGTTCGTTTTATGCTTTTGGCACGATCGATATAGATTGTCCCGATTTAGAGATAAAGTGCTTCTATCCATAAGTGTATTGGATTTTAAGAAAATAGATGCATTATTACAAAGATGTATATCTATAATATATTTGATGGATTTAATATTTAAAGCCCGATTGGTTTAGCTGATTTAAAGTAGCTAATAAAATCAAGTACCGAAAAATACTTTTATATGTTGAAAATGATTAAATAAATAAGCAATTACGTGTTTGGATATAACGGCTGAAATTAATAATAAACAGTTGAAATATTTAGAAAAAAAATATTGATAAGTATTTTCTTATATTGTAATGACTTAATTACCCTGACTAATAAAAATAATTATACAAGATTTTGAATTCGAAGTTGATACAAGTACATTGATTTATGATTTTACATATGGTTAAAAATGATTAAATAAGATTATTTTCAATAAATATTTACTTTATATTTAATAGAACAATAAGCTAAAATATACTGGGAGATGATTATTACAGCACGTCTTTCATTACTAACACAATGCATATAAAGATAAATAATTGGGTTCATATTTTATTACAAAACATAAGAGAAGTTTAAACACTACTATAAAACAACCACGTTTTCAAAGACATGAAGAAGGCCTATTAATAAAACAAAGAATTCCATAACTCAAATCAATTTGATTGATTTTAATAGTGAGGAACTTCCTATAGTTCTTGATGTTTGGGAAAGAAGCCCCGAAAAATATGGCGAAGTGAAGTCAAGGAAATTATTAGTTAGGCGTTTTAGTAGTTCGGGATTATAAAATAATACTCTATCTATTTCAATTTATTTGAACTTATTTCTTTTTTAGTCCGTGCAAAAAAAATGACCTTTTTTCCTTATTTGAAAATAATTTATCTTTATACAATGATTTATAGCCACACAAAATATATGTGACTCATTTTATACCACAAGTTCAAAAGTCTTCTCTCTTTTCTTAAACTTCGTGCCCAGTCAAATGGGTTCACATAAATTGAAACGGAGGGAGTATTAGAGATAAATAATAAAAAAATTGATTAAATCAAAATTGCTTATAAGCTGGAAAATTATAAATTGCTTTTGGTTGATTTTGGCTTCTAAGCACTTTACTTATAAGCGCTTTAAGGGTTTACCAAACGCCCAGTTAAGCCAAAAAGTATTTATAAGCTAATTTGAGCAGCTTATAAACTTAGTCAAACACCCTTTTTAGGTTTTCACCATGAAGCAATTACACTTCTAAAATTAGAGGTTCACAATTAATTTTTAAAATAATTTTAGCAAATTTTTTTACATAAAAATCTATATTCCATGTCAAAAATAATGGGACCAATTGAACTCATTGACTATAAGTTGCATCATCCATTTTTTATTAGTTTTAGTATAGATATTTGGTTTAATTATTTAAAATTTTACGAAAACAAAAGGTAAACATAAATTTCAATCTATCAAACTCGGAGATTTTGAAAAAATAAACCAAATAAAAAAAATAAAAAAAAAGTAACCGTGTATTAGTAAAAAGTGGGCCTAGACATGAATAAATTAAACATAGAAGCGTGACAGACGATGCCAAACAGCACGCATAGAAATGACCAATGGATTGGAAGGTCATTTGGAGAATGAATTCGAGATTAGTTGAGTCGAAATCGTTGATACCGTAATTATTGATATTATAGTTTCGCTAAAGAGTCAATAAGAAGGGATTCATAGTTAAATATAGAGCAATTACAAATTCCTCAAACATAATATGCGAAAACAATAGAGTAATGGGGATAACGTGCATGCGAGATATTAGGGAATTAACGATCATGAAAAAATTTATTATAAAAATGTCACGACCCAAAAACTTAACCTGTCGTGATGGCGCATGTCGTAGAATTAGGCAAGCCGACTCATTCCAAAACAAATTGATATCTTCATTTCAAAGATAATTTCAAGGCTATTTAGTATTAAAAAAAAACCTTCGTAAAAGAGTTCAAATCAAAACAAAAGTGCGGAAAAGAAAAGTCTGACATCGGGGTGTCACTAGTCATGAGCATCTACTACAATCTGTCTAACAATATCAAAACTAACTCAGCCTGAAAAATAGCTAAATACAACTAAAGGAAGATAAGAGGGAGAAGAGCAGGGTTGCGATCGCCAGACACCTACCTTGCTATCCCCGAGAAAAATCTGCAACCGGAATAGTCAACAGCCGCTATCGTGTCCAAATACGCCTGAATCTGCACACAAGGTGCAGGGAGTAACGTGAGTACGCAAACTCAGTAAGTAACAACAATAAATAAAGATTGAGCAGTAGTGACGAGCAATAAGCATATAAAGTTCATATCATGAAATCTCAATAAAATACCACATACTTTTAAAATTAGGGTTTGAATCAAAACATCTCATTTAAACCCAGTTCCATTAAAATCATTTAAAGATATTTTTCAACAGTTTTCAAACAAGGCTCAATGCAAGGTGAGCAAAAATGATGAAATCATAAACAGCCCCTCGGGCATACCTCACAATCACTCATGCCTCTCGGGCATACCTCACAATCACTCATGCCACTCGGACATACCTCACAATCACTTATACCACTCGGACATACCTCACAATCACTCATGCCACTCGGACATACCTCACAATCACTCATACCACTCGGGCATACCTCAAAATCACCCATGCCTCCCAGTCACTCAGCACTCGGCACTCGCACTCAATAGGTACCTGCGCTCACTGGGGGTGTGTACAGACTCCGGAGGGGCTCCTTCAGCCCAAGCGCTATATCAAGCCAAATCATGACATAAATCACTTAGGCCATCGGCCTATATCAAACATGCTGCGGCGTATAACCCGATCCCATAAATATCCCCACATATTAGGCCCTCGGTCTCACTCAGTCATAAACCTCTCAAGCCACTCGGGCATTTCAGTAAAAATAGGGTACTCAGCCCAAAACAACATTTATACACATCAACATAGAGTAAGAAAAACTTAGTTATGCAGTAAACAGGTATAACCATGACTGAGTATAGATTTTAAATCGAAAACAGCTATAGGATAGCAAGAAAAGGCCCCTAAGGGTCCAAACAGCACTGGCACAAGGCCAAATCATGGCATTCAACCCAATTTACAAAAACTCTTTCTAAAACATATAAGTATCATATAGTTTCAACAAAATACGCAACTTTACAGTTGCTACGGGACAGACCAAGTCACAATCCCTAACAGTGCACGCCCACACGTCCGTCACCTAGCATGTGCGCACCTCAATATAGTAGAATGATACGAAATCCGGGGTTTCATACCCTCACTACTAGATTTAAAATCGTTACTTACCTCAAACCGGTCAAATTTCTACCCCGAAATGTTCTTGCCTCTCGACTCGGCCTCCAAATGCTCCGAATCTATTTACAATCAGTACAATACCATCAATATACGCTAATGGAATAAATTTCACAAGAAAAACTATCAAATTAGCCCAAAATCCGAAATAGGCTCAATCCCGGCCGACGACTCAGAATCGGATAAAAGTCACAAATTACGAACACCCATTCACTCACGAGTCCAACGATACTAGTTTCACTCAAATCCGACTTCGAATCGACATTCAAATCCCAAAAATTTATTTTATGAAATTTTTACAAATTTTTCCAATTTTTCACCTCAAAGTACTAATCAGATGATGAAATTATTGATATATTCATGTATATTAACCAAATTCGAGTTAGAATCACTTACCCCGATGAATTTCTTGAAAAACTCACGAAAAATTACCACAAACCGAGCTTACTAGGACCAAAATATGAAATAATGCCCTAAACCCCGTTTATAAAGTGCACCTCCGGCCTCCCACTTCGCGGTCCGCAAATTTTTGAGCGCGGTCGTGCCCCAGGTCCCGCGGGCGCGAAAAAAATAGTGCGGTCCGCGAAATTCTGGGGCTGCACTGCCAGGCTTTAGTAATTTGGCCATAACTTTCTCTACAGATGTCCAAATGATAACTTCTTTACCTTTCTCGAAACTAGACACGAAAAGCTACAACTTTTATTTTTGAATCATCTCAAAATTCATTGTAGATCAAAAGATATAGGCTTCCGAAGTCAGACCAGCGGATATGCAGAACTTTCCCCGGAGTGCGGCTGCGGCAGAATTATGCGATCCGCGAAATTCCAAGCGCGGCCGCGAAATTCTACTGAGGTCCGCAAAATTCCAAGCGCCAGAACCATACTTGAGTTCCGGAAATGCCCAGACTCGCTCAAAACTCACCCCGAAATAAACCTGAGGCCCCCGGGACCTCAACCAATCCTAAAATACCATACGAACTTAGTCGAACCTTCGAATCACTCAAAACAACATCAAAATACCAATTTACCCTCAGATTCAAGCCTAAGAACTTTTAAACTTACAAATTCGACAATCGATGCTGAAACCAACCAAACCACGTTCGAATGACCTCAAATTTTACACGCACGTCACAAATGATACTACAAACCTACTTCAATTTTTGGAATTTTATTCCGACCCCGATATCAAATTTTTCACTGCCGACCGAAATCGCTCAATTTCTAACTTTCGCCAATTCAAGCCAAATTCCACTACGGACCTCTAAATCATAATCCGGACGCGCTCCTAAGTCCAAAATCACCTAACGAAGCTAATGGAACAATCAGAATTCTAATCTGAGGTCAAATGCTAAAAAGTCAAACTTGGTCAACTCTCTCAATTTAAAGCTTCAACAATGAATTTCTTTCTTCCAATTCGATTGTGAAATACCTGCAAACCAAAAATGACGATTCACACAAGTCAAAGTATATCATTCGGAGCTACTCATGCCCTCAAACAATCGAGCGAAGTACAAATATTCAAAACGATCTGTCGGGTCGTTACAAAAAATGACGACTTTTCTAACTTTGTATCCCATCTGAAAAATCACTTTATAATTCTCTCTATCACTGTATTAAGTTCAAACCAATCAAAACGAGACTTGAGAATAGGAGAAATCTTTATCAATAAGAATTATCTTTTATTTTCTTTATATTTGATTTTCTTATTTGCTTGTGGCCTGCAAATACAAAATCAATTGATTTGACATATATAGCTAATTTTAAGTTAAACTGTTTGGCACACATAGTGGGGCCCAAGTAATCGTTTATTTTCTCCTTGAGATTGTTGATTTTGCTTTAGTTCCACCAAAATCTCATTAATCTTTACTCGTTGAATTTAACTTGAAGGAACATTATGTCTTATAATGATCCGATCAGTCGTTTGAGTATTAGAGCCCCGTTTTTCTATTTGATGCTTTCCGTATGTCTGTTTGATATTATAATTTGTGGAAATGGTTGGTTTGGTTCTGGGAAGGTTCGGCAATAAGCTGGAATACTTAGTTTTATTTTGAAAGCATTAAGTTGTAAGAGTTGACTAAGGTTTGACTTTTGAGTAAACGACTCCGGATAGGTGATTTATAGGTTTCAATAGGTTCGTATGATGATTCTGGACTTAGGCGTATGTTTGGATTTATTTTTGGAGGTTCCTAGAAGATTTAAACTCTATTTGCTCATAGTTGGCAATTTGAAGAATTGTAGGGTTCATAAGTTTGACCGCTAGTTGACTTTGAGGTTATCAAACTCCGGTTGGTATTCCGAGACTGAGGATAGTTTGTGTTGTTTTATGAAACTTGTGTGCAAAGTTTGGTTGAGATCCGAAGTATCTAAGTATGAATCGGACGCTTGCTTGAAAGTTTAGAAGTCTATGAATTTAAAAGAGTTCGACATGTGGTTTGACTTTTGATTCTTAGATGTGATGGTTCTGTATGTGTTTGGAGGCTTTGGACAGGTCCTCGTAGTATTTGTGGACTTATTGATATGATTAGACAGGGTTGCGGGGAGCTCAAATGAGTTTTGGACCACCCAAAGCATATTGGAGATTGCAGATTTTTGCTAGTGTCTAGTGCACTTCTCGATCGCGGAGCATGTCTTACAATCGCGATGAAGGATTTAGGCTAGGGACTATTGTGCTTTGCTTATGCGAAGAGGTTGTCGTTTTCACGAAGGCTGGGGGTCGCTGGTCATCGCGTTTGCGGAGGTTCGACTGCGTTCGTGGGGGTTCGACCGTGTTTGCATAGGGGAGTCAGGCAAAGTTTTGCGATCACGAAGGTCTATCCGCGTTTGCCAAAGATGAAGGCATGTTTGCCCTCAGATTGAGGCCTTCTCTTTTGCTTTACTGGATGGAATTTCGGATCCAAGCTTAGTCTATGAGTGATTATTTCCGGTGGGATCCCTGTCATGTCAAGATGGGACCAAGTGAAACAGTCCATGTTAAATATAAGAAATTGAATAAGCTTTTTCCTGAGCTCGGGATTTAACCCTGTGCCCAAGTATACCTTTCGCTCGGGCAGATGTTCGATTAGCGTGATTTGCTCCAGCTCTTCGATCGTTGATTTGGTAGCGTCGGAATCATCGGGGAAGATGAATGATCGAGGGATCCCATAATCATCATCTTCGCCAATCTTTTGCTTCTCTAGTTGGGTCGAGGCTGACGTTTGTGATTGCTATTTGGTGTCCCGTTTCTCCTTCAAATCTGATCATTTTGTCGATGATAGTGATGATATCGGAATCACTTCATCGACAACAAATATTTCCTTTGCGGTCGGTTGCTCCCCGTAGACCGTTTTGATTCCCTCTGGTGTTGGGAATTTTAGAACACGGTGAAGAGTCGAGGGTACTGCTCTCATGTTGTGGATCCACGGCCTCCCGAACTTGGCATTATATCTCATGTCGCCCTCGATCACATGGAACTTCATTTCTTGGATGGTCCCGACCACGTTTACTAGCAACATTATCTCGTCCTTAGTAGTTTCACACGCCATATTGAATCCATTTAGTACCAGGGTTGCAGGCACGACCTGGTCCTGTAGACCGAGTTGCTCTACGACCCTTGATCGAATGATGTTGGACGAACTACCTGGATCAATTAATACACGCTTAACTTGAGATCTATTCATAAGTACAGATATTACCAATGCATCGATATGTGATTACATGATTCCTTATGTGTCTTCGCCACTAAAGGACAAGGTTCCTTTAGGTATGTAGCCCTGAGTTCGAGATCTATTCTCTCTTATAATCGACATCTTAGTGCGTTTAAGAACCGACCCCTGGGGGACATCGATCCCTCCGATGATCATGTGGATGATGTGTTGTGGCTCTTCTTGTTCGTTTTGTCTATTGAACTCTCTTTTATTTAAATGGTTCTTGGCCCGTTCACTTAAAAACTCTCGAAGGTCCCCATCATTGAATAATCGGGCTACCTCCTCTCTCAACTGCCTGCAGTCTTCTGTTCTGTGGCCATGGGTGCCATGATACTTGCACATTTGATTGAGATTTCTCTGGGCTGGATCGGACTGCAGAGGTCGAGGCCATTTAGTATCTTTGATGCGTCCGATAGCTGATACGATGGCGGGTGCATCAATGTTGAAGTTATATTATGATAACCACGGTCCTTCCTTAGGTCCGGTATGCCTGTCAAACCCATTCTTGTTCATCAGCCCTCGAGACCCTTGGCCTCGATCACTTCTCCTTTCACCTCGTACGGGGGTGCGCCCCGGTTCGCTACCCCTACGATCTCCGTTATACGGCCGATATTGGTCCCTATTCGACCTTAGTTCTCGGTCGGTGCCCCTTTTAATAACGGACCCAAAACCCAATTGGTTGTCTTCGACTATAATCTTCGATTGATATCGATTATGCACATCGGCCTAGGTAACAGCCGGGTACTCGATCAAGTTCTACTTCAACTGTCGTGAAGCCATCGAGCTTCGTTCGTTCAATCCTTGGGTGAAAGCTTGAACGACCCAATCGTCCGTGACCGGTGGTAGATCCATTCGTTCCATTTGGAAACGAGATACGAACTCTCTTAGCATCTCGTTATCTTTTTGCCTTACTTTGAAAAGGTCCGACTTCCTGGTCTCGACCTTTATGGCTCCGGTATATGCTTTTACAAAAGAATATGCCACTACAAAAAAAACTCGATTTAGCGACGGATTTTTGCGACAAATATGTTTCCGTCGCTATGGATTAACTACGGAAATAGAGCTTTATCGCAAAAAAGGTAAGTAGAATAATTTTATCTAATATAGCGACAAATTAGCGACAAAAAAAAAACTTCGTCGCTAAAAATTGGCGCTCTCATTATAGCAACAAAATAAGCGAGGAAAGTTTGGTGACAAAATTTATTGCATATTAGCGACGGATGTAGCGACGAAGTGTGTATGTCGCTAATATTTTTCATTAATGAGAGTATCTTTACCCTTGTTGCTACGGAAAGTTTTTGTCGCTAGGTATTTAGGGAAAAAGAGTTGCGTCAAAATAAGTGTTCTGCTTTAGTGAAAAACCAGCCCCTTTCTAAAAAATAAGGTCTTTCTCTCTCACACAAGAATACACTAAGAAACCACCCCATTTGCTTCTTCTTCTTCTCCTCTAATCTTCCATTAATTTTTCCAGATGCGTTACTACATCAACTCTTTTCTAAAATACTGGTATGTCTCTGCTTCTTTATCTGTTTATTAGCAATTTTTCTACATTAAAATTTTTAGGGCTTTGGTAGATGTAAAATAAATCAAGCTTTCGTCTCTTCCCCCTTTTTCTTTGTAGTATGTGAAGTTAAATATGAAGTAGAGGTTGACATATTTTGGGTATATCTCATTTGTGCATAAATATGTATTGTTATTACTATTTATTGTTGGTAAAATCTGATTTGGGGGTTTCTTTTGTGTTGAACTCTTGATTAATACCAATTTTGGTGTTATTTGGTTATTAAAATCAAATTTAGGTGTTTTGAGATCTGCGTGGTTTCCAATTTCTTCAAGGTGAAGTGCTACAAAACTCTACATTGTTGCTGAACTTTCACGCTGTTTTGTCCTGCTTTTGAGACTGCTTTGATTGACAGAGAAGTGAAGCGCCTATGGGGAAGTAAGGCAGCGAGAAGGTACTGTGATTTTATATGCAAAAAAAAAAAGAAAAGATAAGGATATAGTTCAACCAGATTTTGTTCCAAAAGATGTGTGGGACAATTGGATGGAACTATGGAAGGATCCTAAGTGTGTCAAAAAATCAGAAATAAATACAAAATATCGTTGTGGCGGTGGGACTGCCATCACCATTAGGACTCACACGGGTGACTCTGTCACCATTGGGGAACATCGCAAGAGACTTGTAAGTATTTCTTCGTAAGGGGTAATCACTAGAATTCAGTACACATATTTCAGCTTTTTAATAGGTTGAGTGGAACGGAGGAGCAGTAACTTACTTTTTCACCTGAAGCCACTTTTTCACCTGAAGCTCCTGAACCCACCTTTTTGCTCTATCAAATGATGCCTATAAATAAAGAATTGAGAAACTAAGTTAACAAGTTCACATGCTAGCAAAAATTTTCAGAGCAATATCGAGTAATTATAGTGAATAGTTGGAATCAGGTGAGAAAGTTACTTGATTTGTGATATCATAAACAATTATAGCAGCTCCAGCTCCTCTATAATACATTGGAGCAAGACTGTGGTATCTCTCTTGGCCTGATGTGTCGCATATTTTAAATTTTACAGTAGCATCATTTACTGCTACTGTTTGCGAGAAAAATGCTGCACCAATAGTTGATTCCTACACATAACATAAGCTGAGTTCAATCAAAAAGTCCAAATATAAAATAGGAAGCACAGAACTAAACTGGATTTTGCAGCTACACTTATCAAATGGTAAACCAAGAACCTACGTGACATTCAATAAATGTGTACTGGTGTATACCTTCTTAGTACCTCCATTAGTAAACTGTTTCACCTTATCAAAGGATAAGTTCTTTGTTTTTTGTATAGGCTATTGAAAAGGGTCGAGATCCAACACCAAGTGAGCTACACTTGCACGTCCATACACATGGTCATGATGAAAAATCGTTTGTTAGTAAGCGATCCCGACTTGTACATGTAAGTCCAAAATCCTATTATTTTACTGACTTTGTATATGACATTAACGTCCCACTTGAACTACTTGTTTAGCACCTATTTCAGTCCTAAAGATGATTTTTGCTAACTTTTGTTTGAATGAAGAACTTAACAGTTAACTTATTTATGTTTTTATCATTTCTTTTTCCCTAATGTTCATCTTCATCATTAATGAATTTCACTAATTATTATGGTATTTATAGGAAAAATATCATCAAATATTACAATAACAAACACAAACTCAATCTGATATTGATCAATCTTTAGCATTTTATCAAGCCGCGGGAGGGGAAAAGAAGAGAAGAATATATGGTCTTGGATCTCAAGAAAAATATTTCTATGGGCCGTATCTTCGTGCCTCTTCTGGATCTGATGCTTCTTCATCAGCAGCACCTCTGAATGCTCAGTCAGCACCGATGGCGAATTTGGATGAGTTAGTGATGCGATTGATTCCTGCATTGACTGATCATATGGTTCCTGTACTGACAGATCACATGCTTCCTGTGTTGGCTGAGCGAGTAAGAGGATTGATAGCTTCACCATCACATGTGCAAGATAATCATACCGATCAACCATCAACTATGACACCTCCAGTCCCTCCTCCTACTACTAATATTAACGAGGTTCATGCATCGCTTTCTGATGATGACTTCACTCTCCAGTCTCTCAGTAGTTAACTATTTTTATTTTAACTTTATTTTGGTATTGTAGATATTTTGGTATTAACGAGGTTCATGCATCGCTTTCTGATGATGACCTTCACTCTCTAGTCTCTCAGTAATTAACTATTTTTGTTTGAACTTTATTTTAGTATTGTAAATGTTTTAATCTTAATTATACATTTGCATTTTGGTATCTATTTTGGATCTTGTAGAATATTAATTTCTATGAATTTCAGTTATTATTAAGAGTATCTTATATATGCTTGAACAATATGTATTTTATTAAATAAAATAAGAAAAATATAATTTGCGACGGATTTTCTTCGTAGCTATAACTAATATAGAATAACAGGATGCGACAGATTTGCGACAAAAAAATTTCGTCGCCAAAAGAAAGGCAAATATATCTCAATAATATTAGCGATGGATTAGCGGCAGAAAATATTCGTCGCCAATTAAATTCGACGATGAAATGACTTGTCGATTTGGCGACAAAATTGGTGATAATTGCGACGGATATGTGTTGTTGCTAAGAGTAGCAACAAATACCAACCGTAGCTAATTCGTCGCTAACTTACCAGTAGATTCAATTTTTTTGTTAGTAAAGCGTTAGCTACGAGCAAATTAGCGACGGACACAAATCCGTCGCTATTCCGTCGCTAAACAGGTTTAGCGACGAAAATGTACTATTAAGCTACGGAATTCGTCCGTCGCTAAAGCCAGTTTTTTTTGTAGTGTGCAAGCATAGCAAAAGAATCGATAGAGTTAGGCAGTAAATTATGACACCATATTATTACTCCCTTTGATAGAGTTTCCCCGAACTTCTTTAATAATACGGATTCGATCTCATCATCTTCTAAATCGTTCCCTTTATTGGCACATGTGTAAGAGGTGACATGTTCGTTGGGGTCGGTCGTCCCATTATATTTAGGAATTTTGGGCATGCGGAGCTTCTTAGGGATCGTTTTGGGAGCTGCACTCGGGGGAAGGGCTCTTGTACGAATTTTTGGAATTAAAGCCCTTCAATATCGGTGGTACCCTCGGGATCTGATCAACCCTGGAGTTATAAGTTTTCACTTTTTTGTCGTTTTCTTCAATCCTTTTTTCTCCTGACTCAATTCGTTTTGTCAGTTCTTCGAGCATCCTAATAATTTCGGGATTAGTCCCCGATTCTTGTTCATTTGATCTTACCACAGCTGGCTTCGTTTTGCGGGTGACTTCTCTGGGTGGACCGGGCTCGGGCCTGCTCGGTGCCTGGGTTTGACTCTGCAACTGAGCCATCGCTACCTGTTTAGCTTGCAACATTTCAAAAATCATACGCAGGCTGATCACGCCTTCTCCAACATTTTGGGTGCTTCGAACTGCAGAACGAGTTCCCCCATGAATGTTGTTTTCGTGGTTAGAATGTTGGTTCGCCTCAATGGCCACATGCGAATTAATGTCAATTGGATCCACAGCCTCGAGTTCCAACGGGGTCAACGAGTGGCCTTTCATTCTCGGGCGTCAGGTTGTTATTCTCATCTTGAAGGCCAGCTTCGTTGTCGATAGGTAGGGCCATTAATTGAGAGTTCGTCGTTTTTAACCTGAAATCAAAGACACCTCCAAGAGAAAGTATAAAATAGTGTGTTTTGCAGAGATTCGTACCAAATAACCACTATTATCCTTAGCCCCACGGCGGGCGCCAAACTGTTTACCCGAAAAACGGATATAGTTGAATTTGTACATAGTTCTAAGGATACGTGATATAAATTGATACAAATCTGGAAAAAAATATATAAATGCATATTTAAATTAGTTATAAAAGGAAATGAATACAAACCCAAATTGAATAGAGAGTGATTGATAAGAAAACAAGATGAATCAATATCAAATCCCCAAAAGGATAATATTTGCTAGATGTTATGTAAATCTCAGTGAATCTGAATGTGAATGAATAAATCTCCTTTTTTAGAGATGATAACCACTCTTAGTAGGCGTTTGGACATAAGAATTGTAAAATTCCAAAAGAGGGGGAAAAGTTTTTTCAAGTGAAAATGGTTTTTGAAATTTAGAGTTGTGTTTGGATATGAATATAATTTTGTGTTGTTTTTTAAGTTTTGTGAGTGATTTGAGTGAAAATTTTGAATAACAGCTTTTTGGAGTTTTTCAAATTTTTGAAAATTTTCAAAATGCATCTTCAAGTGAAAATTGAAAATTTTATGAACAAAAGCTGATTTCGAAAAAAAGTGAATTTTTTTTTAAAAAAAGGAAATAAATTCTTATGTCCAAACGGGCTCTTAATATAGTGAGGGAATCCTACTTTGGATATAATTAAAAGTATATAGTGGGGATCCCATGATAGATTAATTAATAAGTTTTTCCTTGATTCAAGCCGTGATTTCCGCCGAGATTTTCTCCCCAAAGGCGGCCATAACGGCATTTTGTTCCTTGGCTCTGTCTCGATCTTGGTCGGTCTCTGGGTCTCGAGTTCGATATTGATCGGTCTTTGAGTTTCGAACTCGACAACCCAACTTCACATCACAGCTCGATATTATAACGACGGACCTCGGCCCATCATGGTCCAATCTCGATTAATCAAATGAAGAGCAAACTCGGTTTTGACCGTATACAAATATGTTAGATGTTACTGAATAATCAGATATACGGGGACAATCCAATTAGCCCATGAATGATCTTTTTTAACTCCTAATGCCAACTTTGTGTTCTAATTGTCACTATATATATATATATATATATATATATATATATATATATATATATATATATATATATATAAACATCTTATCAGGTCATCCATTTTATTATGTGTGTCTGGCTATTTTTTATCTTTCAGTATACTGATGATGTCTTCTTTTTTGTTCTTCTTCGTTTTCAATGTAGAGTGTGTATAACATTTGGAGTACAGAATAACCATTGATAGGATCATTCCAAGAACAAGAGAGTGGACGTCAGAGGTACAACTGATCGAGAAGCCTCGACGAAGGCAAAGTAAAGATGGAAAGGCACGATTCCAGATTGTTGTTGTTCAAGATGAAATGGTAATCTTCTAACTCTCGTGCTACTTCTTATTGTACTGGTTAAATATAATTGCAATCACGACTATCCTTTAATTTAAATAAAAGAAAGAGATTCATAATCTTAGGTCACAAATTTAATTGTTTCTCTCGCGCAGGCTATGTTAAGAACTAAATATCAGAGATGTTCTAAAATTTGATATTCTGCATTCTCCATTCATGTCTACCTGATATGAGTTTTTTTGGACAAAAGTTATGGTACTGAACTTTGGATTTTCTTCTTTTGATTAATTACTTATGCCCTTATAGTACTTTATTTGTTCAGAAAGATATCTTTGCGGTACTTTTTGCACTCGCCCTCTTTGAAACACAATTTGGCCACTAACAGGACTAAGTGCTTCTGCCTGAGTTTATAAACTCTAGGAAGTTGATATTTGTATCTTAGGCAGCCTTTTGAAAATAATTATTGCATGTGTCATCATAATATTTAAATTTTACGGTGCTTAGCTTTTTACATGTGTGTTTGTTCGTGTCTTTGCGTATTGATATAGAGAACATAGTCAGACACTTTGCAGCAGTTAATATATAGAGCGAAAATGTATCAAGTTTCTATCAATATCCAAATGTTGCTTAAAGTGAGAAGGATTCCATACTCAGGGATGACTGCCAATTGGCCAGAATTATACCAAAAGCTAGCTACTCATGTTCCTAAATTTGAAGTACACAAAGGTGTGGTAGAAGTTGCCTCCTCCTGGATGGATTAAATGCAATACTGATGGAGCATATAGAGGGAATCTAGGTAGGTCTTCATATGCATTTTGTATTAGAGATGAACATGGTGATTTGATTTATGCACAAACTTTTGAGATCCCTAATGATTCAAACAATGAAGTTAAAGCTAAGGCAATTTTGGAAGCAATTTTGAAACTGATTCTATGATGATGAAAGTGGTTCTTGATGTGGTATGGGAACCACCTTAGAACATTGTGAATATGATTGATGAGTTACACTCTATGATTGGCAACATTAACATTGAAATACATCATGTCCTAAGAGAAGGGAACAAACTGGCAGATTACATTCCAAACCTAGCTTTGGATAGCAATGAGGTTCAGGTTCATTCTTTTTCTGAACTGAACAGTAAAGGGAAAGGGATTGTTAATAGTGACAAACTCCAACTACCATATATTAGAGGAGGAATACCAATTACCAAACCTAATCCAACATGATGAGGCTTATAGGTGCATATATGGAGAAGGTGTTGCTTGGTTTGGTGGTGTTGCAAGGTGTAATAGGAGATGGAGTTAAGGGTGTACACCTTGTGAAATAATAAGATAACAAAGAAGAATTGTGAAGCCAATCACTCTATCGTATTTATCACTGATATATGCTTGAAGTATATATAGGTTACAAAGTAAAAGAGATAGCTACAAGGGATAACAATTGAGATGGTAGGGGATAATTACAAGTGCAAGAGATAATTACAAAGAATATAAACAAGCAGTAGATAATGAAATAGATATACTCTAACACTCTCCTTCAAGCTGATGTCGGTGTGAAACGGAGACGAAGCTTGCTGAAATACATAGAGAAGAGTTGTTGACCAAGCAGTTTCGTCATGATATCTGCAATTTGATCGGCACTGGAAATGAAGCGAATTGAAAGCTTACCTAACTTGATTTGCTCACGCACAAAGTGATAGTCTAGTTCAATATGCTTAGTGCGAGCATGAAAAACAGGATTGGCACTCAAATAAATTGCACCAATGTTATCACACCACATGATAGCAGGGACGGCAGGCGGGAAGCCAAGTTCGCAAAGAAGAGAACTTATCCACATGATTTCAGCTGTGGCATTGGCCAGTGATTTATATTCACTCTCTGTTGAAGATTGTGCAACAGTGGATTGTTTCTTTGAAGACCAAGAGATTAAATTGCTTCCAAGATACACAAGATATCTACTTGTAGAACGTCGGTCATCGGGGCAGCCATCCCAGTCACTGTCCGAAAAACATTAAAGTTGCAAGGTAGAATTCTTGAAAATAAATAAACCAATTTTGGTAGAGGCACGATTGTAGCGAAGCAAACGCTTCACGGCCTGCCAATGAACTTCAGTCACGCAATACATAAATTGCGCTAGCTTGTTGACACTAAATGCAATGTCGGGGCGAGTTAGCGTCATGTATTGCAGGAAACCTACAATTTGATGATGACAATGACTCACCCAATGTTTTGCTCAAATTTGGAGTCACCGCCATTGGCGTGGTACACAGCTTAGATTCTTGCATATTTGTCTCTTTCAATAGATCAGCCGCATATTTATTCTGTGTCAACAATAGACCATCTGAGACCCTTTTTACCTCAATTCCAAGGAAATAATTCAAGGCACCTAAGTCGCGGACAGGAAAGATTGCTTTAATTTTGGTGAGAAACCATTACAACTTTGAGTAATCTGAACATGTAACAACTATGTCATCGACATAAATTAATACATATATTCTTAATGTACCTTGAAGAAGAACAAACAGTGATGTGTCGGCCTTGGAAGAGTGAAAACCGAGACCCTCCAAAAAAGTTGACAAACGACTGAAACCAAGCTCGTGGAGTTTGTTTCAAGCCGTAGAGAGAGCGATGAAGCTGGCAATATATTGGCAAACATGGTCAGGTTTGGAGGGATCAATGTACCCTTGTGGTTGTTCCATAAATAATTCAGTATCTAACTGGCCGTGCAAGAATACATTGGAGATGTCAAGTTGATGAATGGGCCAATTATGAACTGTGGCAAGTGTAAGAACTGTCCGAACAATGGTGAATTTGACTACGGGAGAAAATGTTTCTCGATAGTCAATACCGGCTTGTTGTGTGTAGCCCTTAGTAACAAGGCGCACTACTATTGAGCCATCTGCATTTCTCTTTATTCGAAAAATCCACTTGTTGCCAATTACACATTTTTGTTGCTAGGGCGAGGCACTATACCCCATGTATTAGTTTGATGTAGAGCATTCAAAATCCTGCTGCATAGCGTCACACCATTCCTGAATTTTCTTAGCTTGAAAAATATTTTTAGGTTCCTCCAATAGATAATTTGGTTTGGTTAAGGCTAGGTTGGCTTGGCGTTTTTGCATGGTGGTGGGACGGAGTTGCATGGAGTGGGTGCGCGATGGTTTAGAATTGTCTTTTAGGACATAATCTGAAAAATCTACAACTAATGACAATCCAGGAGCACTGTCGGATTTTGATATAGGGTATGAGGATGAATTTGAGATAGGAGTTCTAGTTAATATTTGAGAAGATGGACATAAGGGTGAGTTAGGCGGGGATGCGGGTCCAGATAGAGAAGGAGTCGGTGATTAGATAAATGAGGAAAATCTGACAGATTAGAGTGAGATGGGTTTCTATCTAGAGAAGATAAAGATAATTTATTAGGTGAAGGAGAAATATTAGGGGAGTGAGATGGAGAAGAAGTCTTACCAGATAGAGATGCAGAGTCCAAGTGAGACTGGAATGAGCTTGAGATGTGCAGCCATGAGTTATCAGATTTCTTACTAGATGAGTTGGCTGAATTTGCTTTATATGGAAATTCTTGTGAATGAAATTTGACATGTCTAGCTAGATATATTCGACCTGTGTTACCTATATGCACTGTGACTCGGACTTTGACCAAGATAGATACAAGGTGATGTTCGAAAAGAAAACTTATGAAGATTGTAAGGCCGAAGCAATGGAAAAACTAAACATCCAAACGGCTTGAAAGAGAGGTAGTTCGGGTTTTTGTTGAATAAAATTTGATATGGGGATTGTTGCTTAATGACATTTGAAGGAAGAACATTAATTGAAATGGCACTGTGTTCCATAGCAAAGTTCCAATATTTAAGAGGTCAATTTGCATGAGATAATAAAGCAAGGCAAGTATCTAACAAGTGCCGAATTTTTCTCTCAGAAATGCCATTTTGTTCATGCGTGTAAGGACACGCAATGCGGTGTATAATACCAGTTTTATCAAAGTATTTGTTTAATTTTTGGTATTCTCCTACCCCAAACAGAATGAAAAGCTTTAATTTTGCTTGAAATTGCCTTTCAATCATCTTTTCGAAATTAATAAAAACAAAGTGAACATCACTTTTATTTTTAAGAAAATAAACCCATGTAAAGTGAGTATAATCATCCACAAATATAACAAAATAACGATGATCCATGGAAGAAAGAACGGGGCCGGACCCCAAATATCAGAGTGAAAATTTTGAAAAGGAGTTGTGCTAGTATGCTCAACAGACGCTAAGGACAAACGAGACAATTTTCCTAAATTACAACTAGCACACGGACTAAGTTTATTTGTAGAACTAGACAAATGATGATTCCTAACTAATGAATGAAGCTTTTGAAATAGGAAGGCCAAAATTCAAAAAAACAAGAATTTTCAGAGGTAAATTTTTTAACAGAGTAGATTCTTAACTACTTTTGGGACATATAAAATATTTTTCAAGTAAAGAGATTTCAAAGGAGAATGTAATGTTGCCATACCAGTGTGAGAGATTTGAAGCCCTTGACCATTACCTACATGTAGTTGATCCGAACCTGGATATTCATTAATGGCACTTAAACTCTTGAGTGATGTGATAATTTACAGCTGTGTCTGGAAACCACGTAATGGGCTGCATATTTGGTGAAGAGGGTAGAACCGCAGAATAGTTAGCCATTGGTGGAGCAGCATAATTATTTTGTTGTGGGAATTACCAGAGTTACGAGGAACATATCTGTTGCGGCAAGTGACAGCAGAATGGTTGTTTAGGCCACAAATTTGACAGGGGATTTTTATTGGAGTTGTTGGCAGGGCGTGGCTGATAATTATTTTGATATGGAGAGTATTGTGGCCGATATGGCGGAGTAGGCAACAGTGGGGTATTATCTTTTAGAACCATGTTTGCTACAGGTTCCATTGCATTTTTAAGTAAAATTTCATGAGCTACTAATTGACCATGGAGTTCATTGAACGTAACTGTGGCGGAGATTGAGAGCAGCAATAAGACCATGAAATTCAGGTCCAATGTTGCGATAAATAATCGCATTAAATTCAGCAGAAGAAATAGATCTATCAGCCGCACTAAATTCATCTGAAAGAGTTTTGGCTTTTTGTAGATAGTTGGAAGCAGAAAGATCATTCTTCCTTAACTCTTGCAGTTCTATATGAAATTGTAGTTGACGATTTTGCGAGACAGAACCAAAGGCGTTGGCAAGAGCCTCCCAAACTGCAAAGGAAGATGTGAGACCTATAACATAGGGATAGATCTCTTCAATCAAAGAAGCAAGCAACCAGGAATGAAGCATTTGATCCTTGCGAAACCATGTGTCAAAGTCTGGGTTGGGATCTTGAAAGGTGGGATCAGTGGAAGAGGCAATAGTGACGGGTGGAGCGGGAGTAGTCCCATTGATGAAACCATGAAGATTTTGGTAGTTTAGAAGAGGAATACATTGAGTTTTCTATGCCAAATAATTTTTTGGTGTAAGTTTAACAGCAAAAGAATGGGTAGAGGTGATGACTGGAGTGGGAGAAGTGAAGGAGGAAGATGTGACAAGAACAACAGACATAGTGAGAAGTGTGAAGAGGAATTCTTTTAGGGCTCTGATACCATGTGAAATAATAAGATAACAAAGAAGAATTGTGAAGCCAATCACTCTATCGTATTTATCACTGATATATGCTTGAAGTATATATAGGTTACAAAGTAAAAGAGATAGCTACAAGGGATAACAACTGAGATGGTTGGGGATAATTACAAGTGCAAGAGATAATTACAAAGAATATAAACAAGCAGTAGATAATGAAATAGATATACTCTAACACACCTTCCTACTCAAACTCTGTGGAAGGAGAGTAAGGAAGGTCCTTTTTTCACTAACATTGTGTTTTTTTTGCAGTTGATTCTACATGGACTGGGTTCTATAAATTGACAAATACTCAAAAGGCTAATATTAGTGTCGCGGATGCTCATTATCTTGGGAGCTAGTCAATACATGGACCAGTCCATCCAAGCAAGGTCATGCACACAATGGACCATCAAAAAGGTTCAGGCACACTTAGCAATGAGAGATATCCTAACTTTGAAACCATACTGGGATTTGCGGGACACTATCCAACTGCTCCTATCACAGTTCATACATGACTTGGAATCCAATTGATCAAAGGGATTGGTGTACAAAGTTCAGGACAATACAAGGTTACTAGGCAGACCTAAGTACTGGAGATTCTGGGAATTAGGATGATTTGGAGATCCTTTTTGTGTATTTCACATGTACTATCATCTATGTGTTGATGATGCTAAGCTAGGGACAGGTCCAAAGCATGCAACAATTGGTGCGCAAATTTCCAGTCTACTACATGCGTTCATGAGCTTACAAGATGGAATGGGCAGAAGTGATAGCTCCTACACACTTGAAAATAGAAAAGCTACACAACACTCACCATGTGTATGGAGAGAACCAAGTGATGGACAAGAAGAAGATACCTCTACAAAGTAACCAACGAGACTGTCAAGTCACAAGAAGTGAAGGACATGTTGCAAGGAGCACAATTGCATTTTGTATTTCTTTCAGTTTTTACTATCAACTTGTGGCATATATTGCCTATAAGTTGATACATGTTTTTAGCATCTTAGCTAGTTTATACTTCTTTCATGTTGTAAGACTCTATTTATTTTTCAGAATTATTAATAAAAAATACCACTATGCCTCTAGCTTATTAGCTTTAAAAAAAACTACGAGAAATAGAGTTAATTTATCCTTATTTGTATTTGGTCACAAATATACCCTTATCATTAGTGGATTAGTTCAAATTTGCCCCTCAACTATGGAAATAGACCAAATTTGTACTCCATTTGAAGTTGGCGGAGGAGGGGGACAAATATGAGTCAGTCTACTCATGATAAGGGTATATTTAGGACCAAAATTGAATGGAAGATATTTTTGTTCTATTCCCATGATTAAGGGGGAATTTTGAACCAATCTACTAATGATAAGGGCATGTTTGGTACCAAATTCGAAATAAGGGCAAATTTACTCTATTTCTCATAGTTGAGGGATATTTCTCAAATTTACTCTTTTTCGTACGCAAGGTAGGCAAACTCCGCTAAAGATAGAAACTGGTCCCACTGATCGTGTAAATAAATTAAATTAAATTCTATCTAAAAAGAATCGCTAGTCTTTTGAGTATTGAATTTTATCACGGAAAGGAAAATGCACAACATGAAGTTGACACGAGAGGATGATAAAAAATCAAGCCTGAGCCCCTTCCATTTTGAAGATTCCTTTTTCCAACCTTTTCTTAGAAGTGTGTGCTCCTTTCTAGGCCTATGCCAACTTATTTTTTCCTACTTTCCATCTATAAATAGCAGCCCAATCTCATAGTTTCGATTCAAGCCATAGCAAATTTACAACAGACACTTTCCCCTACTTAAGTAAAACTCTATTTCAATCTTATTCTTAGCTTTAATCTCCTAAACATGTCGGACAAGTGTGGCAACTGCGACTGTTCTAGCGCCAGCCAGTGTGTGTGAGTAATTATCATCTTTTTACTTCAAATATTAGTTGAGTTTACGTTTATCTTGTCTAAGAAAAACAACCTTTACAGTCTCAAAATAGATAGAGGTGAACTTAAGATTATAGGTTGATTGGCGCGAAATAATGCAAGATAAGGCTGCGTAATGAGTTTAACGTGGTCCGGCCCTTCCCTGACCCGTGCATAGCAGAAGCTTAGCACAACGGGCTGGTTAATACAGAATACTACCACATGTGAATCTATATAATTATATATTTTAAAAATCTTAATTTTACTACACAAAATTCAAGTCGAAAATAATGTAGTGGCGTTCAACGTCAAATCTCTACGTCCCCTGTCGATCAAGAGATAGTTATTCAATTTTACTAATGTCTCGACAATATGATTAGCACATTGAAAATACTTGTCTTTTGGCTTATATATTGATGTAAAGCAATATGTCTGTAAATTTGCAGGAAGAAAGAAAACCAGTATAATCACGTCATTGTTGAGACTGAGAAGAGGTAACTCTCTCCTACCAGCTCCTCTTTTCATCTAATTGTTATATATAACTCATGCGTCCCAAAAGGACATTAAATAAAATTGGAACGACAAAGAAAAGATTACATAATCCCTGCTTAAGAATGACAGGATGCAAATCAAGATATGGTATATATATCATGCAATTGGTCACCTATATTTAGATTCATTTCTTCTCAACCAAAGAAAAAAGTTATAGGTCTATATATCATAATTTCCATATCATGATACATGGGAATGCAACAATATGCTTTGCGTGTAATTCTGAAATTCGTGATTTATTTCGCGCATCCCAAGAGAAAAATAAAAATAAAAAAATGATTATGATAATTGTTTCTTTTATCTTTCTCTTGCAGCTACTGCCAGACCGTCGCGATGAGCGCCGGAACAGCAGAACATGATGGCAAATGCAAGTGTGGCAGCAGCTGCAGCTGTGTGAACTGCACTTGTGGTCATTAATTAAGCCCTATATACATACAATAGCAGCTTGTCTAAAACTATGTGGTGTTTAAATTTAAGGAATAACAGTACCTTGTTATTGTAGTGAAATAAACTGTGTTGTGCTTAGTCCTAATTGCCAAAGTGAAAATGTAAGGAGTCACTCTAGAGTCTAGTCTGTGTGTCTTTTTGGTCAAGTTTGTAACACAACTTTTTATTGTTAAATAGACTATATTATTATAGTACACCATCTTCTCACTTGTTCTTTTGTACTTTCAAACGACTAAAGTTTCTACAAAATTGGACATGGATCGCATATTTTGCTAGCTTTTTGACACAGACTAGGAGTTTACCAAATCAGTTCCCACAGTAAACAAGCAGTAAGCAAAGAACACGCGATATTTACGGAAAACTCTCTGCTTGATAGATTATAAACCACGACCTACGTACCTTAGTAAGATTTCAACTCCACTAAACTAAGCAAATTTCAGATTACAACCTATTGCAATCTAGGAATTAAACTCTTAATCATTCACCCCTTACAATAACTCTATTATAAGCCCTTTGCAATAACTCTATTACATTTTGGTTATTTGACTAACTCTAGTCAATTAACCAAAACAACAATGGTTGAATAATGTCCTACAAAATACTTCTAGAAAGCCGTGTAGGTTTACAAATAAATAACAAAAGACAGACTCAACAAACTTAAGGACTCAAGACATCTTCATTGTTGGGATCTAGTCCTAATTGGTTTGTAGCAGCTTTGTTCTTGAGTGCACCAGGAGAAAACAGTGGCAGCTGGCACTTGAGATGATAGGTTTTCTAGATTGTCAAATGTTAGGTCAAACCTTGTATCATGTTCTATATATATGAGAGAGCATGTGGGAATAGATAGAGACAATACACCTTTTGGTTTGGCCTCTAGCAGCAGCAGCGACACCGTGAAATAACTTTTACAGCTGTAGAGTTGACTGTACGACAGCTGAAGAACTGATCATATATGTTCCCTTATTCTCCTATCTGGTTTCTCGAGAACTTTTGGCTAGACATCAAAACTTATCACAACAAGCGCAATGGAACTGATCGCATCAAGTTCGTATCTGGTTCCTCAATATAGTTTGACAAATCATCAAAACCCATAATAGCATAACTTATCACTTTTTATTTATTTTTTATAAATATGTGAACGAGATTTCTATGCATGGAAAGCATGATGCCGCGGTTCTAATATATGAGCAAGATTTGCTCACAGTATAAATATCGAGATACATCTAGCATCTCACGTTCAAGTGTACATCTATCACCAATTTCAAACATTGAAGCCTTCGGATCAAAGGGATATCCATATCTTAAAAGCATAATCCCTTAGCTTTCTTAGTTTCTGGACAAGCAAAACGAATTTTACTCTTTGGCGAATCAGGCAAAGTAGAGGTTGCCTTTTAATCTTTTGACAACAGAAGATATGACTGAAATATTCTATATTGACAGTCCACTCAGAATTGAAAAGAGGGGTAAATATACTCTATAGATATTGTCTATATTTAACCTCCGTTATAATATTCGGTCAAATTTACATCTACTGTTATACTATCCGGCCAAATTTACCCCTACAATCAGCAAACATTTAAAAATTATCTCTCAGTCCGTCAGGTGACCCAGAATCTCCCAAAACATTTTAATTAAGTCACTGATTCTTTTTCTTGGTCCATTATTACTTTTAAAATAATTGACATTTACCTGCTTTCTGGGAGAAAAAAAGAAGAGAAAATATTAAATGATACAACCGATACTAAACAAAGTATAGTAAATTGAAGAATCTAAATTAGGTAGCTTGTCTAAATTCTAAAAGTATTTACAACGTCCCAATTTTAATGAATTCGTTGCACCAAATGTATGGAGACTTTACAAGTATTAGTGATTGAAGTTGAAGTTCCTCGAAGATTTTTCATTGTCGAATTGAACTTTGTTTTACTCAAATGCCTACACATTGTGCACTCTTAATTAAGTTAGTCGATCGAACTCCATACTAGCCAGACAATGAAAAAATATATTTGAATATACATGTACATACATGATGATCAGTTGCATATAATACACAATAAATAAACCCACTAAATTCTACGGTGTGTATATGATTGAAAAATAAATAAAATTTTAAATCAATTCCAATCTCATTATTACAAGAAGAGAAGTGGGTGCATTGGTAATTAAAAATATTCATGAATAATTTGTATAGTCTAGTAACTTTAGCATTCATATAAATAGTAATTTCTGAAAATAGTGGAGCTGATTTAAATAAAAGAAATTTGGGAGATTTTGAATTACTTAACAGATCAAGGGGTAATTTCTAAATATTTGTTGTTGATAGGGGTAAATTTGGCCAGCTAGTATAACGGTAGAGGTAAATTTAATTGGATAGTATAACACATGTTAAATGTATACCATATTCGAAAATAGAGGGATATATTTGGCCATTTTCCCTTTGAGAAAAATATACTGCTATTAACATTTCATAGAACAGTTCTATATCCCGTGTTTGTAAGAAAAGCAGTTCAGATCCGTGTCTTGTTCCTCCAAATTCTTTGTGGAACAGAGGTAATTAAATTTCCAACTGGAGCTAACACTATGAGATTCCAAACACTTCAATTCTATACAAGAAAATTTACACCAAAGATGATTGAGAGCAATCTGGAATGATTCAATCAATCAACTACGTCTCAATCCGGCAGTCCATCAGCCAAGTATATCCAAAATCCAATAGTGGCGCCCAAAGCAAGAAAAAAAATCAGTTTCCCCAATGATCAAACTCAACAATGACGGCCAAGATCCTCAAGCTTCCTCTCAATGTAAATTCTCCACCAGGTTACAGAAAGACACGACCTTGTTATTTTAGTTTGCACCTAAACACAAGAGAGGGAAAATTGCGTCTAATTCGATTTTCGCGTGTTAGAGAATCTGGTTCTTTGACTTAACTATTCTGACACAAAACTAAAAATGAAAATTAAAGTACACAAGTAATTTTATATGAAAAACTTTATTGCTCAAAGGAATAAAGGTACGCAACCTGCCCTCGTAGAATTTGACTCAAAACTTCAGTAACTCCAAAGATCGATTTTAGGTTACAACTCAACAACCAAAATGACTAACTCTACTATCTTAAACCCTATAATCAACCCAATTATAGCTACCCCTTTTGTCACGACCCCAAATCTCACCACAGGCGTCGTGATGACACATAGTCTCTAAGACTAGGTAAGTCGATTTTAATTACATTTTGAAACTATTTTTTTTTATAAGTAATCAAAACTAACAACGGAACAAATATAAATATACAACCTTTCCAAGACTGATAGTACTGAGTCACAAACTCTAACTGAATACATGAAAATGGAATGATCACGAGGACCGAATATACAATACTGTTTGATTAAAAATTAACAGTATAATTAAATGAAAAGACTCCAAGGGACTGCGGCGACCAAGCAGCTCTACATTGAATCCTTACGATCCCGCTTTAACTCTGCTCAAGCTCGATATCTCCAATACCTGGCTCTGCACAAAAATGTGCAGAAGTGTAGTATGAGTACACCACGGTCGGTACTCAGTAAGTATTAAGACTAACTTCAATGAAGTAGAGACGAGGTACAGTCAAGACACTCACTAGTCTAATAACTTATGCAATATAATATACAAAATAATAGAAAACAAATAACATCAAGGCAACATAAAACAACCAATGATATGCACAGTAAGACAATAAAATCACCTTTTAAATATCGCTCAACAATTAATAAATATAATTACACCCAGTTAAATCAAGTTCTTCAATTAAATATCTTTCACATATAATTCTTACGAATATAACTCTTTTTCAAATATAATTTCGTCGAATAAATATCTTTCAAATACAACTCTTTTATATAATTCTTCTTGAATAAAAATCCTTTTAATTAAATATTTTGAATATAATTCTTTCGATTAAAGAGTCACCACGTGACACCTCATTTCAAAATAATAAAAATACGGGTCTCAACCCATTTTTATATTTTTTGTAAACACGGGTCTCAACCCATTTTTCATATTTTCACGGCACCTCGTGCTCATAATTAAATAATTATATTTCTCCGGCATCTCGTGCCCTCATTTCATATCACAACTGCACGGACAATTCACGTGCCAAATATCATTATCATTTAATCACAGCACCTCGCTCCCACAATTCATATCACAACTGCATGGACAATTCACGTGCCAATATCCTCGTTATTTACTCATGGCACTCCGTGCCCACATTTCATTTTATAATCCGCCCGACAATCACAGGCTCTCAATTTCAATATAAATCAGATTATCATCAATTTACCAACAACAAGAAAAATTGCACAAGGTATAAAAATAAACACAAGAATATCACAACATCACATGAAAATCATCAATCCCACAACCTCACATCATCACATATCGTCCCTGACAATAGCCACCCTTATCGCTCTTATTGCCACCCTTATCACTCCTATAGCCACCCTTATCGCTCCGCCCAGACAATATCAATAGCCACCCTTATCGCTCATATTGCCACCCTTATCGTTCCTATTGACAATATTCTAATAAACACAACTACAATGAAATGTCACCCTTATACCCACATAATATCAACGGTGAAATGTCACCCTTATACCCACATAATATTAACGGTGAAATGTCACCCTTATATCTTCAAAATAATAATTAACACAACACAACAATTTACACGGAAAATTATCACGGCAACATAACAAAATCAATTTATATCACAATTTACCCAATGGCTACAACCAAAATTCCAAAGATACAACCAAGTCAATTAATTTCACAACAAATAGCCGAAGGCTCGACACAATGTGTACAATACCCAAAAACAATCAACAGAGATAGAAATTACTCAACATAAAGCAAAGTCTTCATTAACTCTAAATTTTTAAAAATTATATAAAAATTTAATTAAGCTCATTTAATTAATTATTTGCAGAGGAGAAAATCCAAAATGAAATTAAATTCCAATAATTATCAAATCAATAAATTCACGAAATTTCATAAATAATCAAATAACAATCATATCAAATTATCATATAACAACAGAGTCAACAACAAGGATTTAGGCACGACAAATAGATGATTAAATACATACCAACAATTATCCAATTTACTACACAATATGCTCAAGACTTTAACTCAATAAAATTTGCACATATAAACCAAGTACGTACTCGTCACCTCGCGTACATGGTTTTCAATTACACAAATTGCACATAAGACTCAATGCCTAAGAAAAAATTCCCCCATTCGAGGTTAAGCAAGACACTTACCTTTTTGAAGTTAGGTCGATATTCCAAAATAGCTTTCTCACGTGAATTGACCTCCGGACAGGTCCAATCTTTCTTGAGCCTTCCTTACATTACTACGAGATTCCAGAAATCCTAGCAACTTTAATCTATTTAGAAACATAACAAAAGTAAACCATAATTAGGAAGATTTTCATGGTTTCAGCTCATTTGAGCATTTTATCAATCACTAGGTGTGCAAATTTGGCTACAAGGTTCTTCTACAAGATTTTCTTCATTCCACAACCCAATCTTTACTTATTTGATCTCAACAATCTTCCCACAAACCTTATTGGTACAAGAATATATACATAATACTCTTATACCCAAGAATCATACTCCCAATCACCAATCGTTTACCCCCAAACTCGAAATTGAAGACTAGGGGTTGAATCTTACCTCTTTGATGAAGATCTTGTGATTAGCTTCCTTGATTCTTGAAGATTGGATGATTAAAATGTTAGGTTCACTCCTTCTCTCTTTAAAATTCTCGTACCTCTCTCTAAAACCCTCAGAAAAATACCCCAAAATAAGCCCCAAAGCCTATTTATCAAAATGGGGTCGGGTTATGAAAATAGAAAAATTAACCATCCGAAAGCAGGTCTGCGGTCGCATAATGGACCGCAGAATGGGTATGCGGGCCGCAAAATTGATCGCAAAATTGGTGCATAGAACTGGGCTCTTCTGGTCCATTATGTGACCAGTTTGCGGTCGCAAAAGCAGTTTTGCGATCGCATAACTGTTTTGCGGTCGCAGAGTTGCATTTTTCCAACCTTTGATAATTTGGTCATAACTTCTTGTAGGAATGTCCAAATGACGAACGGTTTGAAGCGTTGGAAACTAGACACATAGACCTTTATTTTGATAGCTAAAACACCATATAGGTCTTCATATCAATATAGGTATGCTCTTTTGAAGTTATGTCTTGTGCGAACTCACTTGAAACTTTAGTCTATTATGAAATTTCCAACTTCAACATTCGATGTCGAAACCTATCGAATCAAGTCAGATTGACCTCAAATTTTGCACACAAGTCATAAGTGACATAACGGACCTATTCAAATTTCCAGAATCGGATTCCAACCTCGTTATCAAAATGCGTAAAATTATCCTACGGACTTCCAAATCCAAATTCGAACACGCGCCTAAGTCCAAAATCACCATACGAAGCTATTGACATTATCAAAATTCTATTCCGAGGTCGTTTGCTCAAAAGTCAACTCTTTAGTTAACTCTTTCCATTTAAGATTCAAAATGAGAATTTCTCTTTCAATTAAATTCTAAATCTTCCGAAAATCAAACTCGACCACACCCGCGGGTCATAATACATATTATGAAGTTGTCCGGGACCTTAAGTCGTTGAACGGGGCATTAATTCTTAAAACAACAAGTCAGGTCGTTACATTCTCCACCTCTTAAACATACGTTCGTCCTCGAACGTGCCAAGAATCTTTCTGAGGACTTTAAATTACTGAGTGTATTCTTACACACATACTTGTGGGTGATTCTACATTCCAGAAATTTAACACGGATCCGACGACACCATCTCAATTGAGATTACTTATTTTCTCCATTCTTATAAGCTTTAAAGCAAATTCTCTAACTCTCCAATCATTTCTAAAAGGCTTGATTTTCACTTCGACACACCGTATTAGTCTCAACTGGCTATAGTAACTCGTGCCTAAGCACACATCAACTTTCTTGATAGTGTTGAAGTACTTCAATTTTTTTTTCCGGGTTGCTACATTCTTCCCCGCTTAGAATCATTCGCCCTCAAACACATAACATATTTATCTCTTCCTTTGCAAATCTCAATCCTCCAAATTTTACTAACTCCCAAATTTTTCAGAAATTTTGGCAGAGTCCCCCCTGTAATTGGGCCTATCCACCTGCCAGAGTAACACCAAAATAACTCCTAACAACACATCCACAACCCAACAAAATACCACAATGTGTATATCAATAACACCAATCTCATCATTACAAGCACCGTATTATCATAATGATATCGGGACATGAAGCACATCATATGTATGTTTATCACCACATCTCTGGTCTTAAAAGTTGTTCATAATTAATTCCATCATTATCAATTAATCTCATATAAACCATCACCTCATTTCGAATTTTCACAACACTGACAACAGAATGTGAGGCATGAAGATCTCATGATTGCTTACTCGGATTAATGAGTCACATTTAACGCTACCTGGGCACTCATCTCATAGGTTAAAACTCAATGTGTACAACATGAAAATGGCTGAATATGCACAAAAAAATATACAAGAATTATCAAATAATTCTAACAGGCATGACTCCCTATTAATACTATTATACAATTAAATTTCACAAAGGAAAAATTTTAAACTCATAAATAGTTCACCACAAGGACCTCGTCCTTCATAATTTCCATCGCGGCTTGCAGCCCGATTTAAATATTTCACATCATGTAAAATGCGATGATCTCATCCTCAACTCCGAATCATAAGTATGTTGCACATTGTGCCAACTGAAAATTTTACTTTCCTTTCTTTCTTCTTTTCAATATATTTCATAAATAATTTTCACAACATATAATGAACCCTCCTACCGGTCATAAAAATTGGAATCAATTATTTCGAAACACATTAAACTCACTATAATGAATAATAAAAATTACTTTTGGGCTTATAGCCCTCAATGGTGTACCAAAAATAAAATGACAGACACGGGTTCACATCTTTAAATCTCCCAACAAGGATAAACATATAAGTGGGTCACAAATTTACGAAACTCACCCATAAGTGGAGCATAATAGGAGGACTCACCTCAATATTCAGAACCGAATCAAATTAAGGACAATATCCTTTTATAATAAAATCAGGATCGTACCTGTAACAACACCATCTGCTGTTTTGTCCTCAGCCAAATCATAGTAATTAAATCAACGGGTCGGGCTTCCACCTCTTAAGCGCCCACTATCCGCCTGTCCTCCACCTTTAGCTGACTGTGCATGTGGAGTATCAACTGGAATAAAGCTTGTGGCTGGAGTGTTCAGATGAAATCCACCCCTCCCAAGCCTAGGACAATCTCTCATGATATGCCTAGTATCACCATACTCATAACAACCCCTCTGAGGTCGCGGCTTTTTGTACTGAGTCTGTGCCGGGTAATTGGAATAATCACTGTAAGAATCTCGTGTTGGTGGTGCACTGTAAACTGGAGCACTCCGAGTAATCTGATGTGCGGACTAAGCTAAACGACTGCTCAAGCCTCCGCTATAATGCGTTCTAGCTGAAGAGTAAAACCCATTGAATCCCCCAGACCTTCGAGACCTTTTGGCCTCCTTAGACTCTCTTTCCTCGCCTAAAACACCCTCAATCTTCCTTGTAATCTCCACTACTTGTTGAAATGGAGCATCAGTTTGCAACTCTCGAGCCATGCATATTTTAATATCATAATCGAGCCCCTCAATGAATCTGCGGACCCGTTCTTTGATTGTAGGAACTAAGATAGGTGCATGACGGGCTAACTCACTGAACCTGATAGCATATTCTGACACTGTCATAGTGCCCTGACGCAACCATTCAAACTCTGGGGAACAAACTCTTTCAAGAACATTTCCGAAAATGGAGCCCAAGTTAGTGGTGTGGCATCGGCTGGTCTACCTTTTTCATAAATTTTCCACCACCGATACGCTGCGCTTGACAGTTGAAATGTAGTAAAGGAAACTCCGCTAACTTCCACAATACCCATGGTGCGGAGAATACAGTGACAATTTTCTAGAAATCCTTGGGCATCCTCTGTAGCTATGCCACTGAAAGTTTGTGGATCATATTTCTTAAACCTTTCAAGTTTCTTTTGTTCTTCTTCTGATGCCTCGGGCCTGACCACAGGCCAAACCGGAATAATAGGTTGTACCGGTACTACACCCGAAACCTGTCCAACGTGAACTTGCTGCTCTGGAGTTATGGTAAGAGTCTGAGCTACACCCCCAATCTGCAGAATGTTTGGTGCAACAGAGATCAATCCCGCATGAGTTAATATACCAAACATACTCAGGAACTATGCTAAAGTCTCCTGAAGTCCTGGGGTAACAACAGGTGCTTCTGGTACCTGTACCCCAACTGGAGCTACTTGTGGCTCCTCAACTGTTGTTATGATAGGTGCTCTAGTCGCAACACGTGCCCTTCCTCGACCTCTATCCTGGCCTCGGCCTCTTGCAGCCCTAGCAGTATGTGCGGATGCCTGCTCAGCTAACCTAGTAGCACATGTCCTCACCATATATGAGCTAATGGAGATACAAAGGTTCAAATTCCAAATTCAACAAATTTCGCACGACATGAATGAAAAAAATGGAAATTTCCTAACAGTTCTTGTAACGACCCGACCGGTCGTTTTGAGAATTTAAGCTCCGTTCGGCGGCATAAGGTCTTGAACAGCTTCATATTATGTGTATTGACTTGCGTATGTGGTTGAATTCAGTTACCAGATGATCCGGAGTGATTTGGGACACTTAATCCCTAAAACGAAAGTTTAAGTCTTAGGATTTTGACCGTAGTCAGAACTGTGTGAAGATGACTCCGGAATAGAGTTCCGTCTGTTTCTTTAGCTCCGTTGGGTGATGTTGGACTTAGGAGCATGTTCGACCATGAATTTGAGGTCTGTAGCTGATTTAGGCTTGAAATGGCAAAAGTTTAATTTTTGGAGATTTTGACCGGAAGTGAAATTTTTGATATCGGGGTCGGAATACAATTCTGAGAGTTGGAATAGCTCCGTTATGTTATTTAGGACTTGCCTGCAAAATTAGACGTCATTCCGGGTTGGTTAGATTGGTTTCAGCATGATTTTTCAAAGTTGGAAGTTTTGAAAGTTCATAAGTTCGATACGAGGTGCGATTTATATTTTCGGCGTTGTCTGATGTGATTTGAGACCTCAAGCGAGTCCGTGTTAGATTATGGGACTTTTGGTATGTTTAGACGGGGTCCCGGGGGCCTCGGGTGAGTTTTAGATGGGCTACGGGTCATTTCCCTTATTTTGAACTGTTGTTATCTGTCTTCTGGATTCCTTCATCGCGTTCGCGTCCTAGCCTTCGCGTTCGCGTTCGCGTCCTTGCCTTTGAGTTCGCGTAGTGCGATTTTGGAGGGTGAAATATTTCCTCTTCGCGTTCGCAGTCACCCTCTCGTGTTCGCAAAGTTCTACCACCCCTTCTTCGCGTTCGCATTACCTATCTCGCGTTCGCGAAGTGCAAACCAGGCCCTGGGCACTGGTGATCATTTTCCTCTTCGCGTTTGCGTGTCGCATACGCGTTCGCCTAGCTATTCCATTACAATCTACGCGTTCACGTACTACTTCACGCATTCGCGAAGAGAAGTCGTTGGGCCATCACATTTTTCCTCTCCGCGTTCGTGAACGTGTTGCTGCGTTCGCGAAGAACAACTGGGCAACACGTCCCTTTCTCCGCTTACGCGATGCACAAAACACCTGGGCATAATTTAAAGTCCTCTATTCCGAGGGTTTGCCATTTTCACCATTTTTGGAGTTCTAGAGCTCGGTTTTGAGCGATTCTTTTTGGATTTTCAAGCAAATCGATTGGGTAAGTGTTCTTCACCTAGAATTTATTATATTCCGTGATTTTATCTTTGTTTTTATCATTTAATTTGTGTTTTGAGTTGAGAAAAATGTTGGTTTTTGAATAAAATTTTCAAAATAAAAATTCATGATTTGAGGGACGAAATGGTATCGGAATTTGATAACTTTTATATGATTGGACTCATATCGGAATGGGTGTTCGAGTTTTGTAAAATTTGTCGGGTTTCGAGGTGCGGGCCCATGGGTCGACTTTTGGACCGATTTTTAGATTTTGATAAAGATTGAGACTTTATAATCCGGAATAGTCTCTTATGAGTTTTATTTGTGCTTTGAAGTTATTTTGATTAGAATTGAGCCGCCCGGAGGTCATTTCACTCGAGAAGTTCATTTTTGAGTATCGATCTGTCTTCTTTGAGGTAAGTATCTTGCCTAACCTTGTGTGGAGGATTTCCCCTTAGGATTTGAGCTTCTATGTTGATTGTAGTCCATGTACGTGAGGTGACGAGTACGTGCTCGGACTTATTTGTGGAAAGTTGGCCTTTTAGGATTCTTAGGTCCTTACATTTACCGAGTATGAAGTTGTTCTTGATGTGATTAAGTCCTTATTTACTAGTTTCACCTCTACATACTTTAATTAGAATTAATTGCTTCAGGATTTACTCTTATTGCCTATTTGACTCTTATTTGACTTAACTGAAGATTTTACCTCCTCTGTTGTCATGCAATCTTTTCATAACTGCTTATATTTATTTGGAATTAATTTTATTTCATCCTATAATTGTTCAGTCTTAATTGAGGTAATGATTATTTTTTCGCTGCTTATCCTTAATTGAATTGTTGAATATCCTTCGTAATTTTCTCAACCTTAAAAGAAGTTTAGATATCCTAAATCTCAGTCGACTTGTTTTATTTGGAATTATTTGACTCGTGTTAGCTTCCCTGTTGTTGAGGTGTATATTTTGGGATCGTTGCTACACATTAGTTATCCCTTGTTGAGCTGTTCTCTTTACGCCTAGCATTTCAGACTGTGGTTATTCCTTGTGAATTGGTTCCACATTTGCTTGTGATTTAAAAGTTCTTGAGTTGATTTACTTGTCGTACTTTGTATTATTTCCATTGTTGTTGTTGTATTTGTTGTGGTGATGCACGAGGTTTCTGCCGTGCGGTTGTTATTATTGTGATGCACGAGGTTTCTGCCGTACGATTGTTGTTATGGGGTTGCACGAGGTTTCTGCCATGCTATTGTTACTATTAATATTTGCACATGCGGCGTGACAAGGTGGGATATATATATGTGTGGGTTGCGCATGTGGCAAGACAATGTGGGAACATTATTATGCACGTGTGGCGAGACAAGGAGGGCATTTATGTTACTATTGCACACGTGGCGAGACAAGATGGGCTGTGTCAGGGATTGATTTGTGATGATTTGTGGCCTGGGGGCATTCTTGTTGTTGATATTTGTGAAGTGGTATACATACCTGTGTGAGCTTTATCTTGTGAAAGCTATGAGAAAATATTTTACATGTTGTCCGTTCTTTTTCCTTATGCTTATTTGCTGATATGGACTATGGTAGGACACTTGCACAAGCATACACGTAGTTAAGCACTCTTATCGGATACGAGATTTTCTCGATATTGTTAAGCACAAATGTTCACCCTTGTTTACTTGCCTTCTATGTGAGAATGACTCTATTGGCACGTGAGTCGTCAGTGTGGTTATGAGGTGTTATGAGGGCACAAGATGCCAAGTGTTAGGGTTCAGGTATTGAGACCCGTGAGTTGTGAATTGTCCGAGGTTTGGTACCTCGTGAAGTTTTTGGGTAAAACCTAATGTAAAAGCGGTTGTACTTGCTGCGTTATTACTTGTCCTTGCTGTATTTGTGATTTTGGATATAGGTTGGGTTCTATTCATTTTTCTGTGTCATTTTCATGATATTTCGCTAACACTGGTTGTTTCCTTCCTTATTGCCATTACTGTACTGTGAGTCATATTGCATAGTCTTTATGTAGACATCATACTTCTGCTGCTCATATACTTGCACCTATTTAGTTTATTAGACCAGTGAGTGTCTTGACTGTTCCTCGTTACTACCCCACAGAGATTAGTCTTGATACTTACGGGACACCGCTGTAGTGTGCTCATGCTACTCTTCTGCACATTTGTTTGTGCAAATTCAGGTAATTGTTCATTAGCTAGCTGTGTGGACTGTTGCTGCGGAGACTCAAGGTAAACCTACTGCTTTTTTCGCAGGCTTCGGAGTCACCTTCAACTTTTTGTTTTGCACTGTTTATTCTTATTTCTGGACAGTTGTATTTAGAAGTTTTCTAGCAAACACTCTGTGGAGCTTATGACTTGTACTACCGGTTTTGGGAATTGTAAGAGATTCTATTTAAATAATGTTGTTATTTTAAATTATTATTAGGCTTACCTAGTCCTTAAGACTAGGTGCCATCACGATACCCAAACAGAGGGGGAATTGGGTCGTGATAGAGTCTTGCGGATCGGTACGGAGATGTCTGTACTTATCTTCGAGAGGCTACAGAACTATTAGGACAATCTCACTTCTTTCATTCCTATCGTACGAGTTTATTAATCTCGGAGTTTGAACTTTTATCATTCCATTCTCTTACAGATAGTGAGGACACGAGCTACGGCTATAGACGACGTTGCTCCTGGAGCAAGTATCGCTAGAGGCAGGGGCATAGGCCGACGAGGAGTTAGTGTTGCAGCCAGAGCACCTTCCGGAGCAGTAGTTGAGGAGCCGCCAGTAGTTCTAGTTAGGGAGCAGGTACCAGAGGCACCTGTTATTACCCCCGGACTTCAGGAGAACTTAGCACAGTTCCTGAGCATGTTTGGTACATTGGCTCAGGCGGGGTTGATTCCGGTTGCACCAGCTACTTCACAGACCGAGGGAGGAAACCCAGACTCCCGCCGCCCACACCCCAGAGCAACAAGTTCATGTTAGCCAAGTTCCAGGTGTCATGGTGACACAGCCTGTGGTTCCAGTTTAGCTCGTGGTCAGGGCAGTAACATCTAAGGAAGAGCATCTTAGACTTGCAAGGTTCAATAAATATGACCCTCCTACATTCAGTAGTTTAGCTTCAGAGAGAGCACAGGGTTTTCTGGAAGAGTGTCACTGTATTCTCCGTACTATGGGTATTGTGGAGAAGAGCGGGGTTGCTTTTACTACGTTTCAGCTCAGGGGAGCGGCTTACCAGTGGTGGCGGGCATATGAGTTGGGTAGCCCAGCCGAGTTAGCTTCACTTACATGGGTTCAGTTTTCAGAGATATTCCTGAGAGAGTTTGTACCTTAGTCCCTTCGAGATGCATGGCGCGCGGAGTTTGAGCAGTTGCGCTAGGGCACTATGTCAGTGTTTGATTATGCCGTGAGATTTAGTGATTTGGCCAGGCATGCACCTGCTTTGGTCGCCACAGTTAGAGAGCATGTCCGTAGATTTATTGAGGGACTCAGGCATGATATTCGGTTCAGCATGGCTCGGGAGTTAGAGTCAGATATTTTGTTTCAGCAGGTGGTAGGGATCGCTCGCCGAGTAGAGGGCATGTGGGACTAGGAGAGAGAAGACATGGGAGGCCATGAGAGAGAGTACATGCGAGATCAGGAGAGAGGGGACAGGGAGGTGAGGAGGCCTTGTAGACCGGAGAGATCTACTGGTCCTTATTTTGGAGGTAGGGTACGACATGGTAGAGGTTTTGTTGGTCAGCCAGTTCAGTTAGCACTTCAGGCTTTGCACAGTGTTTCAAGTGCTCATGGGTCTCAGAGTACCCATACCGCACAGTTCTCCCAACCACGTCAGCAGAGAGGTTGCTTCGAGTGTGGAGATACCAGCCACATGGTGAGAGATTATCCTAGACTCCAGACAGGTGTGTCACAGCGGAGTATTCAGGAGAGTAGAGGGTGCCCAAGAGGGGAAGGCCCGACCCGTTGATGTGTTTCATATAGTAGGCTTGAGGCCACTGCGCCATATGATGTCATAAAAGTATGCTTTTGATTTGTTACTGAGGGGCACCATTCGTATTTTGATTTAGTTCTACTTATCGGGACGGGTTCCCCTATTTGTTGTCCCACTTATAGGTGAGTTCTTGACTTAGTATTATGTTTAGGTGTTTACCCCTATTGGGAGACTCTATGAGTGGTAGCCCGTGTCTATCATTTGTTTCTATTCATTTTTGAAAGTTACGAGACTAGAAGTGAATTCATGTTGTCCATTATGGTAGGTTTGATGTGATTCCTGAGTAAATTGGTTACGAATTTTAATTTGATACTCTACCGGGGTGAGGGTTTGGTAAGTGTTGTGATTTTATTGGCAGAATTGAATTAGTGGAAGATTTCCATTGGTATGATGTGTATTCGACTTGTGATTCAGAGTTGAGGGTGAGACCCTCGCGATTCCATGTGATTTGATATGTTTGAGCCCGACTGCGTGCCGCGGTGGAAGGTTATACCAGGATGAAATCCGTATGATTTGTTCATGTACTTTGATTTTTCCTTTTGAATTGACTCGTAGTATGATACTGTTAGAGAGTTGTGTCTGTCGGGCTTGTTTGATATTTTCCTTATGTGTTTCTCTTTAATATTCAGTCATTTTCATTCTGTGCTTCTCGAGTTTTAGCTTGCAGGGTGTGTGCCCGATAGTGTTAGTTGTGACTTGTTGATTCGGGTGTATAGTTAAGAGGGCTTCGTATTTCTTGCATCGTTACCAGTATTGTGGAGGTTTGAACAGGGTTCTAACGGATATGAGGCTAATTGCCGGTGATGGTTTTGATTACGGGCAGCTATTGGGATCAGAAATGTTATTATGGGCCTATGTATGGTGTGTCTTGTTGTGTGGTCGTACCTTGTGGATGTAGGCATGAGTTGTTACAGCTGGTTGAGACTAATACCGGTTATGGATTTAGAATCGGGTCTTTTGAAGATAAATGGAAGGTGAGAATTTTGACTCTAAGGCTTATCGGTGTTGGCAGGGATGAATTACAGTTGGGATGGTGTCGTCAGGCTTATGTGGATTGGGGTGACGTGGAGTCTCCCGCGGGTGTGTGTTGGATATGTACTTTCAGTGATTTGAAGACTTCGAGGCGATTCTTAGCACGTTCGAGGACGAACGTTTGTTTAAGAGGGGAAGGATGTAACGACCCGGCCGGTCGTTTTGAGAATTTAAGCTTCGTTCGGCGGCAAAAGGTCTTGAACAACTTCATATTATGTGTATTGACTTGCGTACGTGGTTGAATTCAGTTACCGGATGATCCATAGTGATTTGGGATACTTAGTCCCTAAAACGAAAGTTTAAGTCTTAGGATTTTGACCGTAGTCGGAACTGTGTGAAAACGACTCCGAAATGGAGTTCCGTCGGTTTTGTTAGCTCCGTTAGGTGATTTTGGACTTAGGAGCGTGTTCGGACCGTGAATTTGAGGTCTCTAGCTGATTTAGGCTTAAAATGGCAAAAGTTAATTTTTTAGAGATTTTGACCGGAAGTGGACTTTTTGATATCGGGGCCGGAATGCGATTCCGAGAGTTGGAACAGCTCCGTTATGTTATTTGGGACATGCCTGCAAAATTTGACGTCATTCTGGGCTGGTTAGATTGGTTTCGGCACGAGTTTTCAAAGTTGGAAGTTTTGGAAGTTCATAAGTTCGATACGTGGTGCGATTTGTATTTTCGGCATTGTCTGATGTGATTTGAGACCTCGAGCGAGTCCGTGCTAGGTTATGGGACTTGTTGGTATGTTTAGACGGGGTCCCGGGAGCCTCGGGTGAGTTTCGGATGGGCTACGGGTCATTTCCCCTATTTTGAACTGTTATTATCTGTCTTCTGGTTTCCTTCATCGCGTTCGCGTCCTTGCCTTCGCGTTCGCGTAGTGTTATTTTGGAGGGTGAAATATTTTCTCTTCGCGTTCGCAGTCACCCTCTCGCGTTCGTGAAGTTCTGCCCCCCCTTCTTCGTGTTCGCATTCCCTATCTCGCATTAATGAAGTGCAAACCAGGCCCTGGGCACTGGTGATCATTTTCCTCTTTGCGTTCGCTTAGCTATTCCATTACACTCTTCGCGTTCACGTACTACTTCACGCGTTCGCGAAGAGCAGTCGTTGGGCCATCATATTTTTCCTCTCCGCATTCGCGAACGTGTTGTCGCATTCGCGAAGAACAACTGGGCAGCTTTTGTTTTTCTTATTCGCGAACGCGTCCCTTTCTCCGCGTTCACGATGCACAAAACACTTGAGCATAATATAAAGTCCTCTATTCTGAGGGTTTGCCATTTTCACCATTTTTGGAGTTCTAGAGCTTAGTTTTGTGCGATTCTTTGTGGGTGTTTCAAGCAAATCGATTGGGTAAGTGTTCTTCACCTAGAATTTATTATATTCCTTGATTTTATCTTTGTTTTTATCATTTAATTTGTGTTTTGAGTTGAGGAAAATGTTGGTTTTTGAATAAAATTTCCAAAATGAAAAATCATGATTTGAGGGACGAAATGGTATCGGAATTTGATAATTTTAATATAATTGGAATCATATCGGAATGAGTGTTCGGGTTTTGTAAAATTTGTCGGGTTCCGAGATGCGGGCCCAAGGGTCGACTTTTGGACTGATTTTTAGATTTTGATAAAGATTGAGACTTTATAATCCAGAATAGTCTCTTATGAGTTTTATTTGTGCTTTGAAGTTATTTTGATCAGAATTGAGCCGACCGGAGGTCATTTCACTCGAGAAGTTTATTTTTGAGTATCGATCTGTCTTCTTTGAGGTAAGTATCTTGCCTAACCTTGTGTGGAGGATTTTCCCTTAGGATTTGAGCTTCTATGTTGATTGTAGTCCATGTACGTGAGGTGACGAGTACGTGCTCGGACTTATTTGTGGAAAGTTGGTCTTTTAGGATTCTTAGGTCCTTACATTCACCGAGTATGAAGTTGATCTTGATGTGATTAAGTCCCTATTTGCTAGTTTCACCTCTACATGCTTTAATTAGAATTAATTGCTTCAGGATTCACTTTTATTGCCTATTTGACTCTTATTTGACTTAACTGAAGATTTTACCTCCTATGTTATCATGCTATCTTTTCATAACTGCATATCTTTATTTGGAATTAATATTATTTCATCCTATAATTGTTCAGTGTTATTTGAGGTTATGATTATTTTTCCGCTGCTTATCCTTAATTGAATTGTTGAATATCCTTCGTAATTTTCTCAACCTTAAAAGAAGTTTAGATATCCTAAATCTCAGTCGACTTATTTTATTTGGAATTATTTGACTCGTGTTAGCTTCCCTGTTGTTGATGTTTATATTGTGGGATCGTTGCTACACATTAGTTTTTCCTTATTGAGTTGTTCTCTTTACGCCTAGTATTTCAGACTGTGGTTATTCCTTGTGAATTGGTTCCATATTTTCTTGTGATTTAAAAGTTCTTGAGTTGATTTACTTGTCGTACTTTGTATTATCACCATTGTTGTTGTTGTATTTATTGTGGTGATGTACGAGATTTCTGCCGTGCGGTTGTTGTTATTGGGTTGCACGAGGTTTCTGCCGTGCTATTGTTACTATTAATATTTGCACATGCGGCGTGACAAGGTAGGATATATATGTATGTGGATTGCGCATGTGGCGAAATAAGGTGGGAATATTATTATGCCCGTATGGTGAGATAAGACAGGCATTTATGTTACTATTGCACACTTGGCGAGACAAAGTGGGCTGTGTTAGGGATTGATTTGTGATGATTTATGGCTTGGGGCATTCTTGTTGTTGATATTTGTGAAGTGGTATACATACCTGTGTGAGCTTTATCTTGTGAAAGCTATGAGGAAATATTCTACGTGTTGTCCGTTCTTTTTCCTTATGCTTATTTGCTGATATAGACTATGGTAGGAAACTTGCACAAGCATACACGTAGTTAAGCACTCTTATCGGATAAGAGGTTTTCTCGATATTGTTAAGCACAAATGCTCACCCTTGTTTACTTGTCTTCTATGTGAGAATGACTCTATTGGCACGTGAGTTGTCAGTGCGGTTATGAGGTATTATGATGGCACAGGATGCCAAGTGTTAGGGTTCAGGTATTGAGACCCGTGAGTTGTGAATTGTCCGAGGTTCGGTACCTCATGAAGTTGTTGGGTAAAACCTGATGTAAAAGCGGTTGTAGTTGCTGCGTTATTACTTGTCCTTGCTGTATTTGTGATTTTGGATATAGGTTGGGTTCTATTCATTTTTCTGTGTCATTTTCATGATATTTCGCTGACACTGGTTATTTCCTTCCTTATTGCCATTACTGTACTGTGAGTCATATTGCATAGTCTTTATGTAGACATCATACTTCTGCTGCTCATATACTTGTACCTATTTAGTTTATTAGACCAGTGAGTGTCTTGACTGTTCCTCGCCACTACCCCTGTGTGGACTGTTGCTGCGGAGACTCAAGGTAAACCTGCCGCTGCGTTCGTAGGCTTCGGAGTCACCTTCAACTTTTCATTTTGCACTGCTTATTCTTATTTCTGGACAGTTGTATTTAGAAGTTTTCTAGCAAATACTCTGTAGAGCTTATGACTTGTACTACCAGTTTTTGAAATTGTAAGAGATTCTATTTAAATAATGTTGTTGTTTTAAATTATTATAAGGCTTACCTAGTCCTTAAGACTAGCTGCCATCACGATACCCAAACGGAGGGGGAATTGGGTCGTGACAGTTCTGTAGCCTCTCGAAGATAAGTACAGACGTCTCCGTACCGATCCGCAAGACTCTACTAGACTTGTTCGTGACTCGTAGAACCTATGAACCTAGAGTTCTAATACCAACTTGTCACGACCCAAAATACCACCAATGGCGTCGTGATGGCACCTAGTTTCTAAGACTAGGTAAGCCGATTTTAATTACATTTTGAAGCTATTTTTTTTTATAAGTAATCAAAACTAACAGCGGAACAAATATAAATATACAACCTTCCCAGGACCGGTAGTACTCAATCACGAACTCTAACTGAATACATGGAATGATCACGAGGACCGAATATATAATACTGATTGATTAAAAATTAACAGTATAATGAAATGAAAAGACTCCAAGGGACTGCGATGACCAAGCAGCTCTACCTTAAATCCTTACGATCCCGCTTTAACTCTGCTTAAGCCCGATGTCTCCAATACCTGGCTTTGCACAAAAATGTGCAGAAGTATAGTATGAGTACACCACGGTCGGTACCCAGTAAGTATCAAGACTAATCTCAATGGAGTAGAGACGAGGTATAGTCAAGACACTCACTAGTCTAATAACCTGTGCAATATAATATACAAAATAATAGGAAACAAATAGCATCAAGGAAATATAAAACAACCAATGATATGCACAGTAAGACAATAAAATCACCATTTAAATATCTCTCAACAATTAATAAATACAATTACATCCAGTTCAATTAAGTTCTTCAATTAAATATCTTTCAAATATAATTCTTACGAATAGAACTCTTTTTCAAATATAATTTCGTCGAATAAATATCTTTCAAAGACAACTCTTTTATATAATTCTTCTTGAATAAAAATTCTTTTAATTAAATATTTTGAATATAATTCTTTCGATTAAAGAATCACCATGTGACACCTCATTTCAAAATAATAAAAATACGGGTCTCAGCCCATTTTTATATTTTTCGTAAACACGAGTCTCAACCCATTTTTCATATTTCCATGGCACTTCCTGCCCATAATTAAATAATCATATTTCTCCGGCACCTCGTGCCCTCATTTCATATCACAACTGTACGGACAATTCACGTGCCAAATATCATTATCATTTAATCACATCACCTCGTTCCCACAATTCATATCACAACTGCACGGACAATTCACGTGCCAATATCCTCGTTATTTACTCATGGCACCTCGTGCCCACATTTTATTTTATAATCCGCCCGGCAATAGCCACAGACTCTCAATTTTAACATAAATCAGATTGTTATCAATTTACCAACAACAAGAAAAATTGCACAAGGTATAAAAATAAACATAAGAATATCACAACATCACATGAAAATTATCAACCCCACATCATCTCATATCGTCCCTGACAATAGCCACACTTATCGCTCCTATTGCCACCCTTATTATTCCTATAGCCACCCTTATCGCTCCGCCTAGACAATATCAATAGCCACCCATATCGCTCATATTGACAATATTCCAACAAACACAACCACAGTGAAATGCCACCCTTATACCCACATAATATCAACGGTGAAATGCCACACTTATATCTTCAAAATAATAATTAACACAACACAATAATTTGCACGGAAAATTATCACGGCAACATAACAAAATCAATTCATATCACAATTTGCCCAATGGCTACAACCAAAATTTCAAAGATACAATCAAGTCAATTAATTTCACAACAAATAGCCGAAGGCTCCACACAATGTGTACAACACCCAAAAACAATCAACAGAGATAGAAATTACTCAACATAAAGCAAAGTATTCATTAACTCTAAATTTTTAATAATTATATAAAAATTTAATTAAGCTCATTTAATTAATTATTTGCAGAGGGGAAAATCCAAAATGAAATTAATTTCCAATAATTATCAAACCAGTAAATTCACGGAATTTCATAAATAATCAAATAACAATCATATCAAATTAACATATAACAACAGAGTCAACAACAAGGATTTAGGCAAGACAAATAGATAATTAAATATATGCCAACAATTATCTAATTTACTACACAATATGCTCAAGACTTTAACTCAATAAAATTTGTACATATAAACCAAGTACGTACTCGTCACCTCGCGTACATGGTTTTCAATTACACAAATTGCACATAAGACTCAATGCCTAAGGGAAAATTCCTCCACTCGAGGTTAAGCAAGACACTTACCTTTTTGAAGTTAGGTCGATATTCCAAAATAACTTTCTCACGTGAATTGACCTCCGGACAGCTCCAATCTTTCTTGAGTCTTCCTTACATTATTACGAGATTCCAGAAAACCTAGCAACTTCAATCTATTTAGAAACATAACAAAAGTAAACCATAATTAGGAAGATTTTTATGGTTTCAGCTCATTTGAGCATTTTATCAATCACTAGGTGTACAAATTTGGTTACAAGGTTCTTCTACAACGGACCTATTCAAATTTTCAGAATCGGATTCCAACCTCGTTATAAAAAATTCAACCTTCGATCGAACTTTTCGAAAATCATCTATTTTCCAACTTTCGCCAAAATGCGTAGAATTGTCCTACGAACTTTCAAATCCAAATCCGAACATGCGCCTAAGTCCAAAATCACCATAAGAAGCTATTAACATCATCAAAATTCTATTCCGAGGTCGTTTGCTCAAAGGTCAACTCTTTGATCAACTCTTTCCATTTAAGATTCAAAATGAGAATTTCTCTTTCAATTAAATTCTAAATCTACTGAAAATCAAACTCGACCACACCCGTGGGTCATAATACATATTATGAAGTTGCCCGGAACCTTAAGTCGTTGAACGAAATATTAATTCTTAAAACGACAAGTCGGGTCGTTACACCTTTCAAGATTACAAACTCTCTAGCCTAGAAAGCTAAAACAATCTCTCCAGAACTTGATATCCTACGTTTACACTTCTCAAAAGCAAAATATGTTATAATTAAAGAACAATGACTCAACCTAACAACTAAAAAACTTAACAGCTTCGACTTCTAGAACATGTTATTTAGTTGAGCAGCTTGTATTCTTAAAAACACCTTTTTGTTGTAAATTGCTATTTGCCACGGGTAATTTGTTGTGATTGTGCAAAATAGCGTTGGAAGTGTTAAACTCAAATAACAGCAACATGATGCTTGATATAAGAGGAGGTTGGCCGAATCTTTTTCTAAATTTAGCTCCAAAACCTATTAATTTATTACCTCATAAGGAAAATAAATCCTGAAAAGATTCTATTTTTTTCTTAAAATACTTCTTCACACGTTTTTTTTCATGCAAGTATTTTCATAATTAAAATTCTTTTTGGACATGAACTCCTTCAGTCGGTGCAACACTTGTGTCCACAAAATAATTTCTTCAAAAAAATCAACTGATGTTTGGCTATAATTATATATTTTTAGTGCATTACTTACCTTACATTTTGGGGCTTTAATGCTAAACTATACTATATTTGTACTTAATTAAGTTTATTTTATGTGTAGGTACATTGAAGACGAAATTGGGAGCAAAGTAGAGATTTTATGTGTAATTTTATACACTGTAAGAATGAAGTTGTGATTATTTAATTAGGGGACAAAAGAAATCAAAGACAAAAGAAGAATTGAAAGAAGAAAGGCAAGAAACAAGGAAGAGAAAAGAAATTGAAAAGTGAGTTGAACAAATTGAAACAAAACAGAATTTTAAACGAAGCAGCATCAGACATCGCGAAGGATTCTGCTCGCGAGAGAGCAGGCGAGGCAAGCCTTGTGGCTCGCTACCGAGCTGGCGAAGCAAGGCCTGAGGCGAGGTAGAGCGTGCTATAGAGGTCGCGAGGCACGGTCTGTAGCAAGGATGTTCCCGATTGTTAAAGCCTATTTTGTCTCATATTTGGTTTGGACTTGGTTATTTCGCCTAGATCTTTTTCCTACACATATAAATAGTCATTAAACACTATTTTTAAAATGAGACCGACTTTGCTGGGATTGGACCTTAGGAGGCAAGAACACAATAGGAGAAAGACGGGGAATTCTTCTACGAGCTTTTCACTTCCTTCTTCTTATTTCCATTATTGGTTATGAATACTTGCAACGACCTTGTCCTTGTAAATTCGACTCCGAACTTGTAAACCAGATTATATTTGCAACGACCGCTTAGTCCTTTTTATAAGGCATAGTTGGGCATGATCAACAACCATCAGCAGAAATCGATTTTTCCAACTTAATCCCACTTGTACTAAGAAACAACTTTCAACTTTCGATCAATAGATTACAAGGGACCTGGTTCTTTCAATAATGTTTGTTAGTTATCAAAATCAATATAAACTCAGCTCAACAAGCCTCTAGCAAAGTAGTTGTGCTATCATTGGAAAAAGAGAAACCTAATTGCAAATTGAAGTAGCATGGAGTAAGCAGAAGTTGGTCCAAACACCCCAATGTCCGAAGGAAAAAAATAACATCACTAACTCATTTGAAAACCTTTAATTAACACTACGAGCCAGGAAATCGCATAACTTCCATTTGGATCTGGTGCAGGTGAACCTCAAATATGCAAGTGAACCCCCTCAATCAAATCTCTATATTGAATTTTGAGGCACATCCTAGAGGAACCCTCAAAAGAAAAGAGCAAAAGAACATGACCAAATATTGAAAAAGAAGCATTTAAAGGTCAACCTAGCATATGGATTACTTCTTTGAAGAATGGTCCAACTTAATTATTTAAAAATAATACTGTCTATCCAAGCTTGCCGAAAATAGAATTTACTAATTAAGATTTGATTAAGCCATGTAACAGTAGAATTTATTCGGATTTAATTTATGCTAATTTAGAAGATAAAAATGAATATGTTGGAGGGATTTGAGAGGGAGAAGGGGGTAAGTTTTTACCGGTTTGTATAGACTTAGTTTGTAGAAAGAGCTGAGCGCCACTAATTTGGCCATAATAGAGGAATTTATTATTAGATCTTATGCAATCTGCTATTAAAAATTAAAATATGTAATCTATCTGTAGACATTGAGTCATTAGCAATTTTCTCAAGTCCGAACTTCACGTGATCAAGATCACTAAGCACCCAACTTTTGCCAAGTTTTTCGTACACTTTAAACATGATTGGATTAGAAATGAATATAAATATAAAAAGTATATATATTTTTATCAGATAACATATTGGAAATTATAAATGCATCTCTTCACCAAACAAAATGTATGATACTTTGGACATGTTAGCATTGATTAATTGTAATTAAGAAATCTTGAATTTGCTTTGATTTTCTTGAATAAATTTATGAACTTGTGACCATCCCCAATATTAGAAGGTTAAGTTGATTTGACTTAAAATTGTTTTACTACAGAATTGTACATTGAATGACACCTATGTACAGTAAACTGTGACACCTATGACACATTGAATTTGCTTTGCGCGTATACCTATGAGTATATAATTTTAAAAAATTATGTAAATATTATTAAATAATATATTTAAGTTATTGAATAAAAATTAAAAAAATAATGTATTTATTTTTGCATTCGGGATTTATGCCTTTACTATGATATAAAAAATAGAGATATTTTTTTAAATTCCTTCTAACTCGAATACCATCTTTTTCTCTTCGTAGATATTTTCGCATAATATTTAAAAATTACATTTAATTATTAGAAAAATAGTTAATTAAATACATACATCTTAATTTAATAGTAAGAATATATAGTATCCTCCCCTTAGAATTATAAGTTCAAACATATTTCATATAGAAATTGGCGTAAATAAATATAAGCAAAAGACAATGTAATATTGTTATCTCCCAAACAATATTTTGTTAAGACAATGTAATACTATTATTTCTCCCAAACAATATAAGTAAAAGATAATAGATCTGTGTGGTCCGGCCCTTATACGGACCCCGCACATATGGGGAGTTTAGTGCACCGAGCTTCCTTTAATATTTATATTAAAGTCCTAAATATTAGGACTTCCTACATAATTCAACAGAAGAAAGATTTTATAACCAAATTAGTTGATTTCAAAGTATTGTATATTGCGATAATAACTAAATTACGATCTTGCCTAATGTGAAGTTTAATTTTAAATGGTAAAAAAGGCGAACGATATTTCATTAAGGGCCTTCGTGCTTTTAATATAGATAGATAGATAGATATGTAAGTTATTCTGTATTATAGAAATTAATCAATTTAGTAGTGTACTTGATTAATCTTTTCATTTTTAGCGTTTTAATTTGAAATCTTACAAATGATATAGAGATTAGACGTGGTAAAAAGCTAGTATTGTTTTCCTTTTGAAACACAAGTCTTTAGTGTATTAAAATCACGTCTTCCTATTGCAAATAAAATTGTAATACAATCTAATAAGGAAAGATTAACAAATAAAATTCTAGTTGATTTAAAGTTCTAACTTTAGAAAAATTAGCATAAATGGTAATTGAATGTTCATTCCTAAATATTAGGAAGACAACTTAAATTATAATTTTATTTAGTGTAAAGTCGATTTTTAAGGGTAAAAAAGGCGAACGATATTTCGCTAAGAGTTTTCGTACTTTTAATATAGTATAGATTAGGTGAGAAGTTTAAAATATAAAATTTATAATTTAAATAAGTTATAAATATGTTACATAAATTAGGATAAAGAGAAAATAATTTTTTATTTATACAGAATGATTGCGAATGCTGTGCGGAGAACAATGATATTACCGCCTCATTTTTTTAGTTCCACGTAGATAGTACGAACTTTCATGTAATCGTCAGCTTTCTCCATTCCTCTTCTAGCTTGTAACAAAACTACTTAAGTTACAAATCTCTAGTTAAATAGTCAAATACTCAAATCATCCTAACAACATCAACAACCCAATAAAATCTCGAAGGTGAGAGGTCTGGGGAGGGTAGTATGTACGCAGACCTTACCCCTACCCCGATAGAGTAGAAAGGTTATTTCCGATAGACTCTCGGCTCAAGAAAACGAAAAAGACAAAAAGAGATAATATATCAGTACCATCAACAGAAATCATAAAAATAATAACAACATTAAAGAAACCGGTAAATAGTTGAAACACAATAACAATAACCAATAAATAAGGCCCGATGCTATGAAAAATGGAAGAATAGTGTGAACACAAAATTAACCACTAGCAGCCTAAGACAAACCCTATCAGACTAATCTCATGCCTTGAACGAAGTAGAAAAATAATCAACTACCTCCTAACCTACAACCCTAATGCTCGACCTCCACACCTTCCTATCAAGTGTCATGTCCTCGGAAATCTGAAGCCACTCCATGTCCTGCCTAATCACATCTCCCCAATACTTCTTAGGCCGCCCTCTACCTTTTCTCGTACCCGCCAAAGCCAACCGCCCACACCTTCTTACCGGGGCATCATGGCTTCTCCTCCGCACATGTCTGAACCATTTGAGCCTCGCTTCTCGCATCTTGTCATCTATAGGAGCCACATCCACCTTCTCCTGAATATCTTCATTCCTAATCTTATCCATCCTAGTGTACCCGCACATCCAACTCAACATCCTCTTTTCTGCTACTTTCATCTTTTGTATATGTGAGTTCTTAACCGGCCAACACTCTACCCCATATAACATGGCCGGTCTAACCACCGGTCTATAAAACTTACCTTTGAGTATCAATGTCATCTTGTCACATAGGACTCCAGATGCTAACCTCCATTTCATCCAACCCACCTTTATACGGTGAGTGACGTCCTCGTCGATCTCTCCGTCCTCCTGGATAATCGACCCAAGGTACTTGAAACTGCCTCTCTTGGGGATGACCTATGACCCAAGCCTCACGTCCATGTCCACTTCCCTCGACTCGGCGTTGAACTTGCACTCCAGGTATTCTGTCTTAGTCCTGTTCAACTTGAAACCCTTAGACTCAAGGGCTTGTTTCCAAACCTCCAGCCTCTTGTTAACAGCGTCTCACGTCTCATCAATCGGAATTATATCATCAGCAAATAACATACATCATGGCACCTCCCCTTGAATATGTTGTGTCAGTGCGTTCATCACCAGGACAAATAAGAACCGGCTGAGTGCAGATCCTTGATGTAACCCCATAACAACCAAGAAACGCTCCGAGTCGCCTCCCACTATTCTAACCCGAGTCTTAGCTCCGTCATACATATCCTTGATCGCTCTAATGTAAGCTACTGTCACACCTTTTGACTCGAGGCATCTTGAGAGAACCTCCCTAGAGACCTTGTCATATACTTTCTCTGGGTCAATAAACTCCATGTACAGATCCTTCTTGTTATTTCTGTATTGATCTACCAACCTCTTAATAAGGTGGATAGCTTCCGTGGTTGAACGACCCGTCATGAACCCGAACTGGTTGTCGGATATAGACACCGTCCTCCTCACCCTCATTTTCACCCCTCTCCCAAACTTTCATGGTATGACTTAGTAAACTCAAATCATCCCAATCATTATATAACTATTAGAATTTCAGCTCATAAAAATGACCTCTTTTCACTTAAACTATTTTCTCGAAGACAGAAAAACATAACTGAAGTGGGTATTTATGACATATTAGTTTAAAATCGACACCATCTTCAACATATTACCAGGGTGTTTAAATTTGATAAATATAAAAAGTGCTTATATAAGTTAAAATGGGACATAAATTAAAACTTGCTCTAATAATATTTATAGTTTGGTCACCAAAGTTGGTAAATAATCACCACCAAACTCCTAAATTTTCAGTTATAAGCACTTTTAATTTGACATAATTTTTTTATTATAGTATATCCTTCAATGTTTCATTGTAATTCTCGAAATATACTTTGTCCGACAACAAAGGATCTAACTCCTTCTCCATCTCAACATAAGCTTTCTAAATTCCTCCCCAAAATTTCAGCTTCAAATTTAAACGTGGAATCGAGTGGCGATAGTAGAATTCCATAAGCAATCCGCTATATACATAAGCACTGATAAGCAAATAACGGTGTAATAATTGGAATTAAAGCCAAGATCTCCAGAATAGTACTCTATACTTTGACCATTCAGTCATCCTAATAGAGACTAGCCCTTCTTCTCTCTTACTTACAATATAATCCTGATGATTTATCGGAAATAAGCTTTCTATTTTTGCAAGGTAAGAGTAAGGCTGCGTACACACTACCTTCCTCAAAATCCACTTGTGAGATTACACTGAGTTTATTGTTGTTGACGTACAATATAGTCACACACATTCCGTGATCAATTATAAGTATATCATATTATAATATTGTGCATATCCGTTTAATAAAGAAGTACAATTTGGGCATAGCTGCTATTTTCATAGAGTTGGAACAAATCTAAGGCTGAATATTTTGTAAACCCAACATCAAACCGTAACGAGACTGATTCGAATTCGACTGCATGAAATGCTATATATTCTATTGAACCAATATGCTGACAAGGGTTTAAAAGGATTCAAGAAAAAAAAAAGTGCCATTTTTAGTTTAAAGTAATGAAATGAATCAAATCTGAAATTAACCTCTCAATTGCTTTATCTTTAGTTTTTTTTCCCAAGTGGCTCAACAGTTCTATCTAAGCGATGACGTAGAATCGGTACCCAATTTTTTATTCAATATCACTTTGCCTCATAAAATATTACTACTAGTTTACACCTGCACGTTTTATTCCGCGGAAGATGGTGTGTTCGATCTTACCCCTATTCTGGGATAGAGAAGTTATTTTCAATAGAAAATCGGTTCCCTCCCTTCAAGAATTCCCCACTTTGTTTTTGGGGTGACTCGAGCTCACAACCTCTCGGTTGAAAGTGGAGGGTGCTCACCACCGGAGCAACCAGGAGCGGATCCAGCCTATTACATGTGGGTTCCCGGGAACCCAGTAGCTTTTGTATATACCCTATATATATATTACAAAATTCACTAAATATCCATAAATATTTAATTGTGAACTCATTTACTTATTTTATATTTATTTAAGGTCGTTATAGGAACCCATAAACTTTAAATCCTGAATCCGCCTCTGAGAGCAGCCCACTCTTGTTCAACACTATGACCACAAGAATTTAATAATAAAAATCCAGAAACTCAAGGTAGTATAAATGAATACTTCGTCATCTTGAAAATCAATGGTCCTTGTTCAATGCTCACAGTACTCAACCTGTTGATGTTATAAAAAAAAAATTGTTCCTTATGTCTCAATTTATTACTTTTAATCAGTTTAAAAAAACTATATGTAAATATTATTCATTTAATTTTTTTTTTTATATTTTTATTTTAATTTAGTTGAGAGACTTAAAGCCATAGAAATATTTATAATTTATTTTATACTACATATTTTTTATTTTTAAAAGATTATGTGCCCAATCAATATCACCATATAAATTATAATGGCAACACTTTTTATGGAATTTGGTCCATAGGAGGATGACTTTTCAATAGCAACGCTATATAAATTATTACTAGGCCAAATACATAGAAAACCCATTAAACTTGGCCCAATTTTTTATTTTGTCACTCTAACTCAATCTTGTTCCATTTTGACCCTCCAACCTCATTTCTTATGTTTCACTTTAACACAAAAGTTGACTAGATTCAGAGTGTGAGTTACCTCTCACCCTGTAGGCGCGTGAGGGAGATTTTTTTGGGCAAATTTCATTCTCCAACGGTAATAACATAAAGGCCAAATACATATACAATCCATTGAACTTGGCTCCATTTTTTAATTTGGCACTCTATCTCAACCTTGTTCCATTTTGGCCCTCCAACTCTATTTGTTATGTTTTATTTTAACATGAAAGCTGACTAGTCACATGGTAGGAGCGTGAGGCAGATTGTTTATGGCAAAATTTCTTTTCCTACAGTAATAAAATAATTGTTGGCCTCATTTTTAATCCCCCAACTTTTTTCCCCTATTATTTTCTTCCCCATTTACTGTTTATATGAAAACTGACCGATTTCAGTCGATTTCTTAAAAAATAAATTTTGCGGGACACTAAAAGAATTTTCTGCATTTTTGCGCCAAAAAAATAACCAAAGTTGGTCGGTTTCGTAATTTTTTTTTTAAAAATAAAATATTTTAAAATAAATTTTATATTTTATGAAACGTGTGTGCATGCATATCCTGAAATACCCATAAATTTCATAAACTTTCGAACCGCTAAAGTTTCGAAACCGCGAACTTTCGAACCCGTAAACTTTCAAACACATAAAGCTCCAAACTCATAATTTTGGAACTTTTAAAATTTCGAACCTGTAAATCGAAAGATGAAAAAACTAAAACTAAAAATATATAAAAAAAATATATATTTTCCCCGGGGAAGGGGGTGCAGAAAAACGAAAAAAACAAAAATTTGAAATTAAAAAAAAAAGTAAAAAAATATTTGGGGGTGGTGGTGGTGGATGATTAAACCTAGATGACAATGATAAAAAAAACAAGTGTCCAAATCTAATTGGATGGTTGTTACACATTAGAAGCAAGTATGTATACGCGTTGCATTTTTACGTCGGATAAAAGTTTTTGCGTTAAAATGAAACATAAGAAATAGAGTTGGAGGATCAAAATGGAATAAGGTTGAGATATAGTACCAAAATAAAAAATGGAGAAGTTTAATGAGTTGTCTATGTATTTGGTCAAATAAGTATGTATATGCGCTGCATTTTTACGTCGGATAAAATTTTTTGTGTTAAAATGAAACATAAAAAATAAAGTTGAAGGACCAAAATGAAACAAGATTGAGATAAAGTGACAAAATAAAAAATAAAACCAAGTTCAATGAATTGTCTGTATATTTGATTTTATTAATGTAACTTATTTTAAATTACAAATTTAATTTGTTTTTAAATGTGGTGCTCAGTCAAACACTATATAAATTTGTACGGGAAACACTTCTTTTTGTTTTTGAAATTTGGTCCACAGGGAGGTGAGCTGCATTACTATTTGGCCCCACTGCTAACTGAAAGAGAGCTTTGAGGATATGAATGTGCCACGTATATGAGATGTAATTAAAGCTAAAATCAGTGGATTGTAGATAATGAGTGGACCCCTTTGAGTAATATAAAAATCAATTGACATCACTAAATTAATGTCCAGTACAGTAGCACTGTTTTTTTTTTTCTTCTAATAAAATAAACCCCTTTTTCTTTTTATATTTTTTTATCCTTTTTCCATATATGGAAAGACTTGTTTTCTTTTCATACATCCTGTCAGAAAAGGAAAAGATTTTCACCTAATTTTGTGAGGCTGTAGTACTGGCTCGGTTTAGGTTTACGTGAAACTATTTACTATTTACTTCGTTTTAAAAAAAGTAATTTTTTTTTAAATTTAAAAATAATTTTTATTTAAACTTATAATTTTATAAATTTTTATAACCATACAAATACTTTGAGGGTCTTTTTAAATTATTTAAGATCACAAATTTTAATTTTTTTTTTCCTACAAATTTTGTGCTCAGTCAGATGAATTATAAGGTACACAGTACTTCTTTACAATAAAATAAATCAAAATGTTTGTATTTTCTGAAACTACAGTATCTGCTGTGTGGTTCTTGTTTTTTTGTTTGCTTTTAGCTGATATAGTAGTAGTACAAACTAAGCTTCTTTCTGCTGATATTATTTTTGGCGGTGCTGTTTAGTCTTTGCTCAGATATCTAATGTTTCTTTGTTAAAAAAATAGGTAGGTTTTGTGCTTGTTTAAGGAAAGATAACTGATATCACAGAATTTTGTGGGGTTGATGATTTGAACTATTTGTGTTGTAAAAATGAGTTCTTGATTCAACATGGCTATGTTGGAATCATACAGGAGTTTATGAGCTCGATTTGAAATTTAATATTTGTACATATTTAGTAGATTTTCTGCCCCAGGTCGGAAGTAAAAGGAGTCTTGAGAATTTCACAGTTTCTTGATTTTTGTGCTACATGCAATTATACGTGGATAAAAAATGGAGGGCTCATCTCAGTCTGGTAGGGAGAGGTCTGAAAATTCAAGGGGTTTGAATTCTTCAGGTATTGTGGATAGGAATTCAAGATTTTGTTATGATTCTGGATTTTCTGATGTGAATTGTCTTAAAGATCAACAAGGCAGGAGAACAATAGGTAGTAGTACTAGTAGTAAAGATGTTAGTTTGAGACATTGGTTGGACAATCCAGAGAGAAATGTTGATGCTCTTGAATGTTTGCACATATTTACTCAAATTGTAGAGATTGTAAACTTGGCACATACTCAGGGGATAGTTGTTCATAATGTAAGACCATCATGTTTTGTCATGTCTTCTTTCAACCGTGTTGCTTTTATTGAATCTGCATCCTGCTCTGATTCGGGGTCCGATTCGTGTGAAGATGGGCTAAATAGTTCATCTTCTCCTTTGCCTATTGAATCTGGCATAGTATCTGATAGCAGTTGTTTGCAGTCAAGTTCAGGTCATATGGTGCAGACTTTGGAAGCTAATAAGAACAGACAAATTGAAGAAAAGAAGCATACTTTTCCTATGAAACAGATATTGCACTTGGAAACTAATTGGTATAATAGTCCAGAAGAGGTTGATGAAGCTCCAAGCACTTGTGCTTCGGACATTTATCGACTCGGAGTCCTTCTCTTTGAGGTTAGTACTTAGTAGCTTTTAGCAAAATTTGTGTGTTTAGTTAAATTTTAGTGTCCTCTATGATGATGTTTTTATCTTATTGATGCTTATAATTTGTGAGCAGCTATTTTGTACCTTCAACTCATCTGATGAGAAAATTGCAACTATGTCATGTTTAAGACATCGTGTCCTACCCCCACAATTGTTGTTGAAATGGCCTAAAGAAGCTTCATTTTGCTTATGGTTATTACACCCGGAACCAAGTAGTCGGCCAAAAATGGGGTGAGCATTCTTTTATCACGCCCACTTGGTTTATTCTTCTTGCCTCGGAAAGTTTCCCTTAACGCATTCCATTCTCGATTTGTTGTGCAACCTAATCAGCTTGTAGTCTTCTAATATTTACTTCTGATTTATAACATCATCCTTGAGAACCTTGTTTCTAGTCTTTTTGCTATCAAACTAGAAAAACTATTACATGTCTTGCAACAGCAGTACCCTCCCTTTTTTTTTCATTAAGAAAATTGGTTGATGCAATGGCTTTACGTCTTGGGAGTAAGATCATATACATTGTGAGAAAGTAAACTAATTACACCTACCGAGGGTGCCTATAGTTGAAGATATGACAGCACTAGATTTCACGCATAATTATATATTGTGGACAGCTTGATTCTGCATCTTGCAATCTCTTCTTAAGGCCTTGTCTCAGTGATAATATGCAAAATCATTGCTGATTTCCGGTTCAATGTCTATCTTGAACCTTATTGATTATTGTTAAGGATGTGCGTTGTTTCATCCAAAGTAGAAAGAAGGGTAAGGGAAAAGAATTCTAAAGACTTGTTGATAGTAAAATAAAATAGATAATAATGACACAAAAGAGGTATCTACTAATGAGTACTATCTGAATATTGTGAGTCCCTTTCTAATGATGAAATGCATTTCGGACGTCTCATCACTCTCTTGAATTTTCTACTATCTCTGCTTCTTTCAGCGAATTTTCATTAAAATGGATATTATGCAATTGATCATCTTAATCCGTACTGTTTTTACACCAGTATCCTTGATTCTTTCCCAGTCTCTCCTCATTTGTTCTTTTCAATTGATGACAGCGAGTTGCTAGAAAGTGAATTCCTTAGAACTCCAAGACATGACTTAGAAGAACGTGAAGCAGCAATAGAGCTTAGAGAAAAAATAGATGAGCAGGAAATATTGCTGGAGTTCCTTTTGCTAATCCAACAGCGAAAGCAGGAAGCTGTGGAAAATTTGCAAGAAATTGTTTCTTTTGTATCGTCTGATATAGAAGAGGCGTCTAAGATGCAGACAACCCTTAAGATAAAAGGAGGCTCAAGCTTAGAACGAGCTAAGCGCTTAAATTCGCGGAGGACAGATATTACTGAAGATGATGATTCCGGGAGCTCTGGATCTAGAAAGAGATTTAGGCTTGGCACAGGAGAGGAATCCGATGGTCATCAAGATGAAAGCCAGAAACCCGAAAGGCAAATTGAATATAAAGGCAGCATTTTAGCAAAAAGTTCCCGGTTGATGAAGAACTTCAGAAAATTGGAGACAGCTTATTTCATGACAAGACGCAGGATTGTTAAAACAATGGACAAACCTACGAGTAGACGTTGTCAAACAAGTACGGAATGTAGAAGTTCCGGTACAGCTACTGAAAGGAGTTCTCTGAGTAATTTGTCATCAAAAAGAGGGTGCAAGGAGGATGGAGAGATTGGATTTATCAATTCGTACTTAGAGGGTCTGTGCAAGTATTTTTCTTTTAGCAAGTTAGAAGTGAAGGCAGATTTAAGGCAAGGGGATCTTCTAAACTCATCCAATCTTGTATGTTCTCTCGGTTTTGATCGTGATGGTGAATTTTTTGCAACTGCCGGCGTAAATAAGAAGATCAAAGTTTTTGAATATAACTCAATTCTAAATGCGGATCGTGATATACACTATCCAGTCGTTGAAATGGCTAATAGATCAAAGTTAAGCAGTATATGTTGGAATGGCTATATCAAGAGCCAGCTCGCCTCAAGTAACTTTGAAGGTGTGGTGCAGGTAAGTCAAATTCATGATCATCATATATTGTTATATTTAACAGAATCAAAATAAAGTTGTAAATATGATACAGGTATGGGATGTCACGAGAAGTCAGCTTTTCATGGAGATGAGAGAGCATTTGAAACGCGTCTGGTCTGTTGACTTTTCCGTAGCAGATCCAACCATGTTGGCGAGCGGGAGCGATGATGGTTCTGTTAAGCTTTGGAATATCAATCAGGCAATTCTACTTTTGCACTTGGTGGATGTCAGCTTTAAAACTAAATGTACTACAGTCATCTAATTATTATTGTTGTATAGATAGAATGTGGATGTGTAATAAGTTGGTTTTTCTTACCTGGTTTGCTGCAGGGAGTAAGTGTTGGAACCATAAAAACAAAAGCCAACGTCTGCTGTGTTCAGTTCCCTGTTGATTCTGGTCGGGCCCTTGCTTTTGGTTCAGCAGATCATAAGATATATTACTATGATCTACGAAACTCAAAATTGCCGCTATGCACATTAGTTGGGCACAACAAGACAGTGAGCTATGTCAAGTTCATAGATTCAACAACTCTTGTGTCTGCATCTACGGATAATACGATAAAGCTCTGGGATCTGTCATCGTGCACGTCTCGTGTTCTTGATTCTCCTCTTCAGTCATATACCGGTCATATGAATGTAAAGGTATTGTACTTTGATCCTATCACCTGAATAAAGATCTTGTTTCGTGACCTCATTGAACAGTATGTTGTCTTTGAACATTCTCAGGGGTATAGTTAGAGAAATCTTAGTTTCCCATACAATTAAGTTAAATCAAATCTAATTTACATCCTTCACGAGTTCAATTTTCTCATAAAATTTTCCTTCTTTTTTCTCTTTAAAGAAAAAGAAGGTGAGGTACTCCCTTGATATCTATAAAGGTTATATCTTTCAGCAAGTTTCTCTACAATTGTGAATTCTATTCACCTGATATGTGAGCTCAAAGTTTGAGTGTAGATGAATTTGCCAATTTCCCAACCATGCCCCACTCACAAGTTTCTAGTATAGGATCGATAGGATTATTTGGGTTGTTTCTGTTGGGAAAATTAACCCCCACAGAAATAATATTCACGGTATACGACTATAATAAATGCGGATTATTAAAATACTGTAATCAATGGTAATAATAAGAGAAACAAGGACTCCGAGATTTTTACATAGAAAACCCTTATGAAGAAGGGAAAAACCACGCCCCGAGAGGAAGAGCTGATTTCACTCTTTGTGGTACCGGGTAAAATACTCCAAGGCCACTAAACACTCAAAAGAAATAACCCTCTTTTGATTTTTCCACCTCACTACAATACCGCTCAAACTCTCTATATTTTTCCTCTCAAAGTATTTTGCTTCTTACTCTGTAAATCACTCTCTTTCTCTTTGTTTTGGTGTGTTTACAAATGAAGATAGAGGCACCTATTTATAGTTGAAGAATGCCCATATTGATGTATGCAATGACATCAATATTCACTTCAAAAGCTAATTGCCCAAATTAAACTTCTAAATTGGTTGGCTTGACAAAACCAAAAAAGAAGCTTCATCTTCTTTCACATGGGCCATGGGATGGATCCAATAAATCTCCCCCTCCAGTCCATGCACCTGAAAGAGGTAACACCTGAGTTTCTAGTTTGAGTGCATGCCGACAAGTTCTTTGCATAACTCGAACTTGTCTCTTGGTACCACCTTGGTCGGCATATTCGAAGGATTCTCACTTGTATGGATCTTCTTGACCTGCATAGATCCATCCTCTATCCTTTCTCGAATCCAGTGATATCTCACGTCGATATACTTCGTCCTTGCATGATACATGATGTTTTTTCTCAGGTCTATTGCAGTTTGACTGTCACAATAGACGACATACTCCTTTTGATGTAATCCAAGCTCTCAAAGGAACCGTTTCAGCCAAACCATCTCCTTTCCAGCTTCGGTAGCGGCAATATACTCTGCTTCAGTTGTAGAGAGTGCAACACACTTATGCAACTTCGACTGCCATGATATAGCTCTCCCTGAAAAAGTGAACATGTATCCTGTAGTAGATTTACGATTATCAAGATCACCTGCCATATCAGCATCTGTGTAGCCCTTCAAGACTGGATCTGATCTCCCAAAACACAAGCATTCATATGAGGTTCCTTTTAGATACCTAAGTATCCACTTCACAACTTCCCAATGTTCTTTTCCGGGATTATCAAGAAACCTGCTAACAATACCGACAGTATGAGCAATATCAGGTTTGGTACATACCATTGCATACATTAGGCTCCCCACGGCAGATGAATATGGAACTTTAGCCATACTTTCTTTATCTTCCTTTGTTGTAGGACAAATTGTCTTGCTCAACTTCATATGACCAGCAAGAGGCGTGCTAACGGGTTTAGCACTCATCATGTTGAAGCGTTTAAGTATACGTTCAATATATTTATGTTGTGACAACAACAACTTACTATTTGTCCTATCTCGGACAATCTCCATTCCTAGAATTTGTCGTGCTGGACCCAAGTCTTTCATGTCAAATGACTTGGACAAATCTTCCTTCAACTTGGCAATCAACTTCTTGTCTTGTCCTACAATCAACATGTCATCCACATATAACAACAAGATGATAAAATTATTGTTAGAGAATTTCTTATAGTATACACATGGATCTGAAAAAGTCTTTGTGTACGTTTGACTTCTCATGAATGAGTCAAACTTCTTGTACCATTGCCTAGGTGCTTGTTTCAGCCCATAGAGACTCTTTTTCAACTTGCACACCATGTGTTTCTTCGCCTTTACTTCAACACCTTATGGTTGCTCCATATAGATCTCCTCTTCCAAATCTCCATGCAGAAACGCAGTTTTCACGTCCAAGTGCTCCACTTCAAGATCTAGGCTAGCTGCCTAGCTCAAGATTGTTCGAATAGAAGTCATTTTGACAACATGTGAGAAAATTTCATCAAAATCAATACCTTTCTTCTGTTCGAAACCTTTTATCACCAATCGAGCTTTGTGTCTGACCAGCTTGCCATTTCCATCTTTCTTGAGCTTTTAGACCCACTTGCACTTGAGCGATCTTTTGCCTTTTGAAAGTTCAACCAGTTCGTACGTATCATTCTTCTATAAAGAATTCATCTCTTCTTACATGGCTTTCATCCACTGGATTTGTTCCGGATGAGATAACACCTCATTGAAATTCTTTGGCTCCCCCTCAGGGGCGAAGCTACGTTCTTCCAAGGGCCGGAAAATTATACTCTGTATAAGGTAAAATATTACTTGTTATTGATTAAAAATAGACTTTGAACACCCTTACATAGCCCACTAGCAAATGTTTGAACACCCTTGTTGAATTTTCTGGCTTTGCCACTGCTCCCCTCATCAGTGACGAGGATATACTCCGAAGAAGGATACCTTGTGGACTCTACCTTCTCTCTTTCAGATCTTCTCAATGGTTGTTTTCCTTCTTGTTGTTGTTGTTGCTCTCCTTCTTCCTCTTGTGGACTAGGGTACTCCCCCTGCTCAGCAACCTCTTCATCTACACCTTCCGTGTGCCATTCTTCACCTGTGGTAGGATTACGTACATGTACAGTAGGAGTAATAACAAAGTTAGTAATTGTACCATTATCATTTTTGGTCTTTGTTGATTGATCACTATCAATCCCGACCACATCTTCTCTGAAGATCACATCTCTGCTTCTGATGATCTTTTACCTTTATGGGTCCCACAATCTGTAGCCGAACTCTTCATCTCTGTAACCGATGAAGATGCACGGAATACCTTTGTCATCCAACTTCGTTCTCTGCTCCTTCGGCACATGTGCAAAAGCTTTACATCCAAACACTTTCAGATGGGAGTAGGACCTCTTTGTTGGTCCAGACTTTCTCTGGAATGTCAAACTCCAATGGAACTGATGGACTTTTGTTAATCAAGTAACAGGTTGTGCGAGATGTTTCACCCCAAAATGACTTAGGTAGTTTTTCCATTTTGAGCATACTTCTCACTTTTTCGACAATGGTGCGATTCATCCTTTCAGCTACACCATTGTGTTGTGGGGTTCTAGGAACTGTCCTCTCATGTCTGATTCCATGGCTTGAGCAATAGTCTTCAAACTCCTTTAAAATATACTCTCCTCCATTGTCTGTCCTGAGACGCTTTAATTTTTAACCTCTCCCTTTCCACCAGAACATGGAATTTCTGAAATACTTGAAATACCCGGTCTTTGGTTTTCAAGAAATAAACCCACAATTTTCGTGAAGCATCATCAATAAATGTGAGAAAATATATATTACCTCCCATTGATTCTACATCCATTGGACCACAAACATTAAAATATACTAAATCAAGTATATTTGATTTTCTTCCATGAGTTTCTTGAAACGATACCCTGTGTTGTTTTCCAAATAAACAATAATCACAAGAATTCACAATTGTACCTTTTGCAAATAAGATGAGTGACTTTTTGGATAGGATTTGCAGTCCCTTCTCACTCATATAGCCCAATCTCGGGTGCCATAAATCCGCAGGCATATCATCTACAGCCGCATGTAATCCATCTTCACATATCTCAACGGTTGTCTTGTACAATGTGTAGGAAGCAACTCCTTTAGCAATCACTAATGATCCCTTGGTGAGTCTCCACTTTCTATTGGCGAAGTGATTCTCGTACCCGTCTCGATCTAGAGCGATCCCTAAAATCAAATTCATTCGCATATCTGGTACGTGTCACACATCTTTTAAAACTAATGTGCATCCGACATTTGTCTTGATACAAATGTCGCCAATCCCCACAATCTTTGAATGACTGGTATTTCCCATTTTGACCATTCCAAAGTCTCTTGCTTTGTACCTACAGAAGAATTCTCTTACCGGTGTGGCATGGTAGGATGTTGCTATATCAACCATCCATTCTGACTCTTGGCTTGCTAAGTGCATGCATTCCTACTCCTCGTGAACAAAGAGAACCACCGAATCATCGCTGTGCACTGCAGCGGTTGTGTTGTCATCATTCGTCTGGCCATTGCTCTCGCCTCGACCTTTCTTTGGGCAATCTCTTTTGAAGTGACCGGGTTGACCGCAACTGTAGCAATTTCTACCCTTTGACCGGCTCCTGGACTTTCCACGAGCTTTGGATTTATTACGGCTACTGGATACTCTATAAAAACTTCTTCCTCTGTTTTCCATGATAAGAGCATGCCCCTGATTTTCGGGCTTCTTCCTCATCTTATCATTGAGTAGGATGGCTGATGTGACCTCTTTTAAATCGATGGTATCTCTACCATGTAGGATGATTGTTGCCAAATTATCATAGGAATATGGCAACGAGTTTAGAAGCATGATAACCTTATCTACTTCAGTGATTGTTTCTCCAAGGTTTGCCTGCGTGATTAATCCATTGAACATATTTAAATGGGACAAGAAATTTGTACCTTCACTCATATGGATGGCATATAGTTGCTTTCTCAAAAACAACTTGTTTGTTAAGGATTTGGACATGTACAGACTTTCTAGTCTTTTCCAAATACCACGTGCACTATTTTCATCCCCGACATTATTGAGTACTTTATCGGACAAGTGCAGTCTGATTGCACTAGCCGCCTTCTTATCCATGTTTGCCCATTCCTCGTCTTTCATGGTTTCCGGCTTTGCCTCATTTGCACCTAGTGCAATGTCTAACCCTTGTTGGATGAGCAGATCCTTCATCCTTCTTTGTCATATGGAGAAACCGTCATTACCGTTGAATCTTGTTATTTCATACTTTACTCCTGACATTTTTTTTTGTCACAGAGTAAAATTGATTGTAAATAATATTTATGTGAATGAGCAGAACCTCTGCTCTGATACCAGTTGTTGGGAAAATTAACTCCCACAAAAAATAATATTCACGGTATATGACTATAATAAATGCGGATTACTAAAATATTGTAACCAACGGTAATAATAAGAGAAACAAGGACACCGAGATTTTTACGTGGAAAACCCTTCTGAATAAGGTAAAAATCACGGCCCAAGAGGAGCAACTGATTTCACTATAGCGAGGATTTTACAATTTGTGGTACCGAGTAAAATACTCCAAAACCACTAAACACTCAAAAGAAATGAAGGTATAGGCACCTATTTATAGTTGAAGAATGCCCATATTGATGTATGCAATGACATCAATATTCACTACAAAAGCTAGTTGCCCGAATTGAACTTCTAAATTGGTTGGCTTGACAAAACCAAAAAAGAAGCTTCATTTTCTTTCACGTCGGCCATGGGATGGACCCAATAGTTTCGTAGTTATTTAACGTATTCTTTATTTGTGCTAAACTTGGATAGGATATTTGTTTGTTAGTAGTACAAGCTCAAAATGCTGTGAATCACAAATTCTTGGTGGAAAAATTACTTTAAAAAGTTTGAAAAAATCATTATCAAATTTTGAACTGTTTGATCCTCTGCATATCATCTACTCTTAGTATACTGCTAGCATATCGCCTAATCCTCCCCATGCTAGAAGTCTAGCACCAAATGAGTCTCAACCAGAGGCGGATCCAGGATTTAAATCCTATGGGTTCAATTTTTAAAGTTATGGGTTCATATCTACTATTTTTGTAATTTTAATGAATTTTTACATACAAATTTTTACTCCGCGTCAAAAGTTATGGGTTCAGTTGAACCCATAATCATTACACTACATCCGCCTCTGGTCTCAACCCTTCCCTCTCCCAAACATAACCACAATCCTCCTTACGACTGCAAATGCAGTTTTGATTCTCCCTTAGATACCACAAGCAAAGTTGAGTTTGACCAACAGCTTGATTTGTTTACAGCCCTTGGTAGAATCTACCTATGGGCCCAATTGCAACGAATCTACCTATGAGGACCTTCCTATTCCAGTTTTATGACAGAAGATGAGTTAGAAACAGAGAGTTGAATAGCTTGTCGTTGTGGGATAAAGAAATGGAGGGAGAGAGGCTGACAAAAGAAAGTGGGGTGGGAGCGGCAACAGGGCCTAAACCAGAAAAGTAGATGAAGAAAAAGAGGAGTACAAAGGAAGGGATAAACGGTGTGTATACGTAGCATAAGCTTAATGAATTTCTTGTTCGAGCTTGTCTAGAATAGCTAGACAATCAGAGTTCGAGCCAAGCCTGTGAGGCTTGTCAAGCATTCTTATGTCATATTGTACTCTCTTTATACACCATGGGTTTATTGCACTTATTCAAATGGTAGAGTACTGGCATGAAACTTGTATTGATTTCCTAATGTAAGCTTATGCATCTACATAAAAAGGCGTGTATGTGCTCAAGGGTAAATGATTTTCTGTATCATCAACACTACCTCCAATTTCTTCTTTTTAAGATGTGATTGTTAGTAACCAAATCATGTCTCTAGTTTCTTCTTACAAGCAGTGGCGGAGCCACCTTATAGGAAGGGGTGTCAGATGACACCCCTTCGCGGAAAATACGCTGTATAGGTAGGTAAAAAAATAAATTATATGTATATATACTATGTATTGACTCCTCTTAATTTTCTGGTATGTTTACTTTTATATATTTTGACACCCCTTAACCAAAATTCTGGCTCCGCCACTGCTTACAAGTTACTTCTGACTTGTACTTTGTATCTTCCCTTCCATGGTAACATAATTGTGCTTGAACGTACTTTGCTACTGATGAAAGCATTTCTTTGTTTCAGAACTTCGTTGGCCTATCTGTAGCTGATGGTTACATAGCAACTGGCTCAGAGACAAATGAGGTATCATTTACTATCGCAAAGTTGAATCTTTACTTGAGTACTTGATTGCATTATAAATGAGTTTTGAGCAATACTTAGATTGTAACAGAAAATGTTTGCTCACATCTTATATATAAGGATAACTTGTTTGACTAAAACTGGATCTTTGAGCATCATATCTAAGGCAGATGCATGAGGCTGTAGTTTGTGTTCAAGTTCAAGTTACTTTTAAACATAGTGGTGAAGTTGCTGAATGCAGTCCATAAATAAATTAAATAAATGACACAGTAGTGATAGTGTATTTCAGCGTAAAACACTTACTTTCTGTACATTTATAACATACCATCTTGATTCGCAATGACCATTTCCCTGTTACATATGCACTAAAGTTAATCAGCCAACTGACTATGCCTCCATCAGAAACAAGTTGGGGTCGGCTATATGAATCATCTATGCATATTCTGCTCAATTCGGATATTTCATTTCAATACTGAATTTTTAGAGGAAAAATAGGGGTTCTACTAGACATCTCTACCCTCAAAAATATACTTGTGCTCATTTTGGCGCGGAAGAATAAACCTTCGTTATAATTGCCGACTATTCAAAAGAGTTCATTTTGTTATGATTGCTGATTTGTTGAAATGAGTCCACTTCATGTACAACTCAACTTCATTGTTATTTCGGTTATGCTTCACACGGAGATTCAATAGGTGAAGAATTTCCAAGTGATTATCTAAATTATTCCATTTAAGTTGTGTCATCTTGTAAAGTGTCGATTGCTTGAAATTAGTCCAAGACCTGGTGATACAGCCCTACTGGATATCAGTGCTGCATATATTCCACATCCGTGATTCTTGGGTGCATCATATTTTTATCTATAATTTCTCTGAAGGAGTTATTTAAAAGGAAAGCCTATCTCTATAGTTAATACATACAAACCTCTCTATAACAGCCTCGTCTTTTCCGAACATTTTTTGGATGCTATAGCGAAGTGCTGTTATAGAGAACATATATGCAACATAACATGAAAAATTGGTTACATAGAAAACTTGGCCGTTATAGTGAAGTGTTGTTATAGATGATGGTTGTTATAGAGAAGTTTGACTGTAAATGCAAAATGCAAAATGTAAGGTCATGCAATTATTTTGTGTTTTAGTAGTTCAGTATGTCTGGTTCTAGATGCTAAGTTAGTACTAAGATAGTTTTACACAGTTTATTATACTGGCCTAACTCTTTGATTGTTCTGAGTCTTAGACTGCTTCTACATGTAGAAATCACTTTTAACAATAAATTCCATGTGGTGAAGCAAAAATAAGAAAGCACAAACTGGTCAAAACTTCCACTTATGCTGCCTATGAAATAAAATTTGGCATCGGCACCCTCAAGGCAGGTTGTAGTCTGCATGTTGTAGATGACATGTTGGGCCTTGTGCATATTCCACCATGTGGCAATTGTCGTTGTGTACTATACTAAACGTGTATAGATATGCCTTTGGATCATATTGAGCATGTACAACATCGAATACCTGATTGGCCTAGACTATATATACATTGACATGTGTACCATCAACGGGATAACTAACCTTAGTCAAACAATCACATCCTTGCATGTGTATCCTAGTGATGGATGTCGTTTATTTGCCCCTGAGTGTTCCCCCTTGGTACCTTAAGTTGATCTCTTGCACAAGCAGGTTCATAGGCAGTCTGCAAAAAGATGTTCTCCTTGAGCTTCAAGAGGAAACCAAAGGATTTCAGCTACATTATGCTACGTACTAATACTATAGACCCTTGTGGTCCGGCCCCTACCCGGACCCCGCGCATAGCGGGAGCTTAGTGCACCAGGCTGCGTTTTTTTGTTGCTCTAAGTTCACATAAATCAGCCAAATATAATCTGATTAGTTGGTCATTGACTTCCCCTAGTCACCTAATTTCATGTCCATCTTATATCCTTAAGAGAAAAGCCATAGCTTTTGGAGGTCGCTTCATCTGAAGCCATGCCAGCTGTAAACAAACCAAGAAGGTGCTAACTTAAGTATGGGAACATTACTGGTCCTCAATGCAAGAGCAGGCTACTTAAGAATTTTTTTTATAGAGATGATTGAAATGGAGGAGTGGTATAGGAGTAATATGCGATACGAAGACACCAAACAATGTGAAAGGCCAGTAACGTAAACGAAAGGGAACCATGGTGGTATATGGGAGTGCATGTTGGTTCTCGGGACTCAACATATGCACAAACAAGATGAATGTCATAGAAATGTGAATGTTAAGATGGATATGTTGCCATACAAGGATTGAATAAAGATTAGAAATGATGACATTTTCCGAGGGGTACATAGACCTATATATTCATCGAACTGGAGGTGTGACAATATGATGATTGAATGTGATAAAATGAGTCTTGTTTCAGACCAGCTAGAAACAACTAACTGCATAAGTGGGAGAGAGATAACTTGGCGAACACGACCAAAAGCACCCTGGTACTCGTTAACGCTCCTATCAAGCCTCAAATTCTTCATTTCATCCATAGGATCATCATACTCTTGGCCAAGCCTCTCATTTAGGCCCAATACATACTCGTCCCAGGATAAATAATCCAAATGTTTCCTTCCACGCATAAAAGGCGTGCCATTGGATTACTGCTCCCTCAAAGTGGACTCCTTCCACCTTGACCCTCTCTGCTCCAATGGGTACAACATCAATTGAAAAGAACTGATCCACCTTATACAGCTACGTCCTCAAATCAGACCCATCAAAACTAGGGAAATGTCGACCTTCACAGATGAATGAAGTGAATGGACTGAAACGTTAATCTATTTGCTGGTGCGGCCAAGAAACAGAGTTCTCAAACTCCTAGATGGTTGAAGTATTCCCTTCGAAGTGCTGTAGATTCTTCATTCTCTCTTGTGCTTTCATTTTAGCCATGAGCTTTGCAATTGATTGCATATGCTGTAACACCAATTGATCTTGTCTCCTCTTAAAGGGAAGCTCGGTGCACAATGCATCCTGCGTTGACGCAGGGTCCGGGGAAGGGCCGCATTACAAGGGGTGTGATGTAGACAGCCCACCCTAATGCAAGCATTAGTGACTGCTTCCACGGCTCTAACCCGTGACCTATAGGTTACACAAGGACAACTTTACCGTTGCTCCAAGGCTCCGCCTCATCTTGTCTCCTCTTTAGATCTCCGAATTATTTCTTCAATAACTCCAGCTCCCTCATGTCCATGGTCGATCGTGTTTCTAGGAGAATCTTAAAAGCTTGAGGTGACGATTGAATGGCTCTGATACCAATTGATACAAACAAATGAATAAAGGTGGAAAAAATAACCTTCAGGAGAGAGGAATTTCGGGAAAGGGTTGAATAGCTCAGGTAAGGGGAAGCCTCTGAGTACAAATCAAAAGATTGACAGCTAAAATGTGTGTTATTGTTTCGGATGAGCTCCAAATGAATGATTACAGGTAAATTATACTAGAGAACTAAGTTGGAAATTGTCTAACTAATTCTAACCAAATTTCCTGCCAAAATTGAATTTGAAAACTAACACCCAAATGGTGGCTATTAGTGCTGATTTACTGCTCAATTTTCCATTATTAATGCGGATTTGGTGCTTTGTGTCATGCTGCAGGTTGTCATCTACCACAAAGCTTTTCCTATGCCCGCATTATCATTTAAATTTAATAGCACAGATCCGCTTTCTGGTGATGAAGTGGACGACAGTGCACAGTTCATCTCATCCGTGTGTTGGCGTGGTCAGTCCTCTACCTTAGTTGCTGCAAATTCTATGGGAAATATCAAGCTCTTGGAGATGGTCTAATGTGGTTCAAGTCCCTAAAGTCTTGACCATTACTTTAAGAAGAGGAAAGGAGTGAAGGGGAAGAGTTTTGCACGGGTAAATGAGGGGATTACACCTGCATATATTGTTGTAGCTGATATAAACTAGATACAATACGATGGTAACAAGTTGCCATCAAGAAACAAATATTTTTGCAGTTAGTTCATAGCGGAAGCAACTCTCTGGAAGTATGAGATTTTGTCTCATAGCGGAAAGTGTTGTAAATAAATATTGGTTTTGGAGAGGAGTGAAGAGTTGCAAGTGTTAGTTCTGTTTGTATATTCTATAATTTTGAAGTTGTTAAGAAATTCACCGGAATGTTAGATCTTGGCCTGATGTCGTCTTAGCGCATTCATTTTCCAACATATTCTGTTTAAGATGTTTATGCTGTTCATGACCAGCCAATTGGTTTGACATAAAGCATGCACAAATTATATAACTACTAAGTTATGGAGCACATCTTTCCAATGGGAGGTTGTTGGCTGGTGAGATGTGATAATTCTATTCCATTTCATTTCATTTCTGAATCTGTTTTGATTGTTTTATTTGCTTTTTGTTATTTTTAGCTAGTTGATGGTAACATTTTCAGTGTTATATTTTAATCTGCTGGCCTGCCGCCTGTTAAGATTGATTGAGAAAGGCAAAGGCAAAGGAGAACATAGAAGATATGTTTCTTCAAAAAGTCTATTGGTTTAAGATCCAACCGAATATTTGATGTTTCACCATGTGACACATTACAGTTTATCTTTATATCTTATGATGTAGGAAAATTGACTTTTTATTTTTTAAGTAGTGTTACGTGGATATTATGTAATGTGAGTTGTGACGCGGCTATAGTTATATAGCAATTTTATACATGTGGCCGCTTACTTGCGTTTTTTTGGGGTAAGATCTAGCATGTATTGTCGTTTATACTTTTTATAATATATATGCCTAGTTGAGTTGTTTTTCCATTATATAATTAGCTTTATTACTTTTGTGCAGTAAATAAAAACCATCCATGGGAACGTTGACACCAAAGTAATGGCAATGATACGACTAACTTTATGCAAGACGTTCAAATGTTGATATGTGTTGTCAATGTAATGTTCCCCTCGGGTTTTTTTGGATCAATTAACAAGCAGGGATAGAACAACGACAACTTCTGTTCTTCAATCCCAAGCACGTTGTTTTCACTATATGTATCCTCATCGTCCATGTTATACCATTTAAGCTCGTCTCACTGTCTCAGTATATAATATTATAAAAAAATAAATAGGGGTAGAATGACAAGGAAAATCTAATTACACTGGTTTTGACTAAATTTAGCTGACAAAACTAGTCTACCAATAAGTCTCCTAAGCCTTTGAGCCCCTGGACCTGGTCTAAGTTTTGTTGGATTTCCAACTTTAGAACAAGGAGGATTTCCAGCACACCAACCACCAGGTGTGAAACTATCATTACTCCTGTTAAGTAATTCCATATCAATCTTGTCTAAAACAGGATCATCGTTCTTGAACTTGCGCGCAAACGCCGCGCCACTTGCAACCATTTTTGCAGTGTCATTTAGGGAAAGAGTATGTGGATGTTGTTTTGGAGGGACATCCCAAGAAATATAGTGCAAATCATGGTTAATAACAGTTGAAGAGAATTCTTGTGCATTGCATACAACTGTCTGAAAGTAGCCTTCTGGAGAGGACACAAAATTTGAATAATATAGAAGTAGGTTCCTAGGAAGATTATCCCATCCCCATATGCAGTATTCCACAAATGCACGTGAAAGGATCATCCAAGCTGAACCTATAATCAAGTTTGTAATATGCTTCAGAGTTTAAGTTTTGATGTGCAGAATATAAAAGATTTTAATACAATCCTGTCATTTATAAGGTAATTACAAGTAAATTTCTATAAAAATTATTTTATCAGTAACCTGGTAAAAATAGTAACTAGTGTTATCACATAATAAATAGGCAAGGAAACCAGAGTATAGTGATACCGAGTAAGTCAAAATTCATTTGATGGTATATGCAACATTTGCAGACACAATATATTTGCAAATATTGAACGACCGATAAATCAAACAACAAAAGAGAAATATATCAAAAGAGATACAAATATTTAACGTGGTTCGGTCAATTGACCTACGTCAATAGACGGAGATGAGCAGTCTACTATATAAAAGAGAGTACAAAATATTGAGAGAACAATCTCACAAAGAGGTACACACAAATGACAACATAACACTTGTCCCAAAAATTCAATATTTGCTTTGCTAGCTTGCGCATGACACCTGATTATTGCGATCCTAACATTCTGCGTGTACTTTAAGTGTGTACCAAAAGTCTTTTAGTCTTTTTTAAACTGCGTGTCCAGTCAAACATAGACTATATTGTACAACATATTCAAATCATGGGAAAACCAGAATGTACAATCTAAAATGCAATAGTTTATGGCATCGAATTGAAGTATATTGGCATAGCATTTTCAGTTTTCTATTTGTAGTAGTGATGCATGAACATATGTTAACAACGTTAAAAATGCATATACAATTGGGCAAAATACATTGTCCAAACTAACCAGTAAAGAGTTTAAAGGCAGTGGGAACACTTCTTCTTGGTGTGACCCAAAATATATCAGACTTTGTGGTTTTATACAGCCCAGGGTCTATAATAAGTGGCATTGCCCTTCCTGTCCTGCAAATTAAAGCTCAAATGGTAAAATACAACAACAAGAGGTCAAAGTGAGAAACAGAGAAGAATTAAGAACATACTCTTTCCAACCTAGCTCACTTGTGTGCTCAATGAAATTCAAGTCTCTTTTCAAATCGGAAAATGTGTAGAGAAGATCTACAAAAAAAGGGAAATCAAACATATCTTCTAAACAAAAAAAGAAAAGAAAAAAAAACAGAAGAATAAATAAGCGAGACATTAAAAAAATAAAATAAGCGAGACCGAAAAGTAAACCAAAGAAACTTCTGGTATGAGAAAACTAAATTTGTAGGATATCCTTACTTTCAACAATATGTGTTAGTTATTTTTTCCAATATTCGAAACTCAATGATCTGACTAATTCTAATTCGTGTACTGGCCGTGTAGGCCAATAAGCATGCCCTACTAAAAGATGTCGTGGCAAAATCGGATTCATGCAATTTAGACTCACTATGGGGTAAAATGATTTCTACCAAGAGGTGGCCTGAGTAAATCTAGATTCGAACAATTTATGCCCATTAAGAGAAGTAAACAAACTCCCTATCAAAAGGTGGACTGATTAATAGGATTTGCGCAGTGTAAACCTACTAAGAAAGGTAACGCATTTCTACTAAGAATTTCTTCATTTTCAGAGCTCGAAAATATAAGCCTGCTAAGGGAGGTAAATCCTCCGGACCGAAAGATTCTCCGTCTAATTAAATTATAAGAAATAAAAATAAAAAGGAAAAGGAAGGAGAGAGAGCTAAAAGACCATAGAACTGACCATCTTGAGTCACTAGGGGATAATCAGAAGCACTTAGATTAATAAACCAATCCCAATCTTTATGCTTCTCAAGTAGAATAGCACAAGCATGAAGAGTATTAGCAACCATAGTTGGTCCCCTATATGTCACCATATTTGCTTTAGTAATCATATGCACATTTCCAACTTGGGAAAAAATTGGATCTTTTTCCACTCTTAAACCAAGTTCCAATCTCTCTTGTACATGTGATTCCAAGTCCAAATGAATAACATAGTAATTCCATGGATGATACAATGCTCTTAGACTACTCCATAACTTTTCAAGATCACCCTTTGATCCAGAAATTAAGTAAGCGAATCGCGGGATCGAAGGATTAACAGGAGGAGATGGAGCTAATTGCTTGATTTTTGCTTCAACAAAATGTGAACTATCTTGATTATTTGTCATATCACAAGATGGGAATATTGATAAGATTGAATTGATCGTGTAAAATGGAAAAATAAGACTCATGTTGAAGGAGATCCCAAGAAGGAAAATACACACAAGTAGGATTATAACTAGAGGATTTGCACATGTCTTCTTCTCTATGTTCAAAGACCCCATTGTTGAACCTATCCTACCTATTGAGAACGAATTAAAACAGATAGTTCTATTTCTCAATCTCTCTGACTTGCTCTTGTGAAATCAAGGTCAAAGAAATTAAAAAATCAATCATTCACAATCACTGACTGATTTTTCAGTGGTTAGAACTAGAACATATACACTTTGTAGTTTATATCCTATGTTTTATGATAGTATTTTACAAGGACATTGTATTTTAAGATATTCATTTGATATTAAAAGTAGGAACCATAACTTTTGCCTCGAGTGATCGTTACTTATCGGTGTTTTAAAAAGCTCTTTTGGGGCGAACACTATCAAAACGCCTTGAGGCTTATGTGAGGCTTAATTCTATGAGGTTTACGCCCTGAAGCGACCGAATATGCGCCCTAAACACGCCTAACGCTCAACGTACGGGGCTCGTCCAACAGTTCCTATGCAATCATGTGTCGAATTCACTAATTAGCACTTTTTACTCTAAAAATTCTTTAACATTTGAATAATTAAAGTTCGTTCATCTATATGAATATGAAAATTTTGAATAACTCAAATAATTAAGCATAATATTGCATATTTACTAATTGAGAATATTATGAGGTGTATATCATTTGAATAATTTTTTCTGAAAATAGATAGCAAAAATTTATATCTTTACTTGCTAGATCTTCATGTCTTAGTTCAATGTCTCTCAAAATTATTATACATCTATTATTTTGTATTTAAAAATAATTTTTTATTTACTCATGAAGAAGTAATAATTTTAAATTATAGTATTGATAAAATTTATAGTGTAGGGAAATATGCAGTTTGATAATATTCTTTTAGAAATTATAATTTGTAATTGTTTGAAATTTAAGATGTTATAGTTAATTTATTAGTAACTTTAACATTATTACATTATTTATATTTGTAAAACTTGCTAGATATTTTGTTTCCTATGAGTTTCTTTAATTCTTTTCAGTTTTCTTTAACTTTGAATGAATCTTTTATATTTTTTGTGTTATAATGCTATATTATTAATTTATAAATTAAAAAATTTAAACATCCGTGAGGCTTACGCCTCGCCCTGTATCAAATAAAACGTCTCGTCTCACGCCCCCTCTTTTAAAAAACCGATCGAGATATGTATTACTTAAGTGATAATAGAAAAGTCAATTTCACTAAGGAAATATCAAAAGAAATTTAAGTATTGAACAGATAAATGAATCTGCAAGTGTTATTTTTTTTTTTTTATTAATTTTTTTTCTTCAAAGTTGTATTGTATTATACTATTATTAAATTAGTGTTAATGTTTTCTATAAAAGAAATTTAATAGTGCCGTTGGAGATATCGAAATCGAGGGAATTTTAGGATCAAGAAAAGCAAATAATTGGCAAACGGCATTTTACCCTGCATCAGCTGATATCTTTGTACTCTTCGATTGAATTCAGTCAGAATTGAATAAAGACACAAAAGAAATATATTTCTTCTCTACTTTGACCCCAAGACGGCAATTGTCTTGTCAAAATTTTAATAACTTTGAATTACTGCAGAAAAATATGTAAGTACGCACCAAGTCTAAAAAGTTTAATATGTTTGACAGATTAAAACAAAATTTACTTGCTTATATATACTTTAAGAATGATTTAAGTACTTGATTCTAGAATCTTAAATTTTATCTCAAAGAGTATCTGCACTGCACTTGGCAGCAAAGTGTATAAGACAATGAAAGACTTAAAAGACGAATTGGTTCCGCCAAATGGCATCTTCGTAGCACATCTATTAGTAATTAGTTATAAAACAAAAAAGATATACTTAAAAATTAATTATCAAAATTGAAATTGTTAAGAATAATCTATACTTATCTATACTATATTAAAAGCACGAAGGCACTTAGCGAAATGTCATTTGCCTTTTTTACCATCTTAAACTAGAGTTTACACTGGACAAAATAGTCATTTGATTATTTTTCTAATATTTAGTAATAGTAATCTAATTTATTTCCTAATATTTAGGACTTTGATATCAACTAAAAGTTTAATTATTAAATCTTTCCGTATTTGAATTAGATGAAAACTACTTATATGTAGGGATTTTAAAAAGGAGTAAAATTTTAATTAAATAAATATCTTTCTTTATGTATTTATTATATTGACATGAAAGATATTAAACAATGGTAATTATTTAATAAAATGGTAAATCTTAGTACTAAAAATTATTTCGTTCCAATTTTTTGCATCAACAAGCATCCGTATATATTTGGAATGTTCGTTTCATTATGCTTTTATGTTTTTGTATTCTTTTCTTTATCTCTTTGTTTTTTGTGAATTTATTTATTAAAGTTAAAAGTTCTTACTAAATTATCTTCTAGATTTTTTTAAAAATCAAATGTGGATTAATATTTTTAATTGCACAAAGGCCTTAGCAAAATGTAGTTCGCCTTTTTTAACCTGTTAAACTAGAGTTCACACTGGACAAAATAGTCATTTGATTATTTTTCTAATATTTAGTAATAGAATCTAATTAATTTCTTAATATTTACGACTTTGATATCAACTAAAATTTTAATTAATAAATCTTTTCTTATTTGAATTAGGTAAAAACTACTAATATGTAGTTTCCTTTTGATGTTGCGAACAAATAATTAAGCCTTTGAATTAACTGTTTAACAAGAATTAATTTAATTATTTTTCATATTCATCATATAAGTAAAATTATTTTCAAATTGACAAACCCACTATGATACATAAATTTGTTTTGATAAGAATAGTGTTAGCATATGGAGTTGGTTATAATAGTATTAAGAGTCAAATTCGTAAAGAAAACAAACTTGAAGCAATCAGGAGGAAATAATAGAATACAAACTATATTCTAAAGGAATTGTCATTTATTATTATTATTATTATTGTTATTATTATTATTATTATTATTATTATTATTATTATTATTATTATTTTATAATGACAACTTCTCTTATGTTCTATATTAAATATTTTGATGTAAAAAAATATAAGTCATTTAGGCGTAACGTTTCCCCTTATCAAATATTTTCTATGAGCATAACACCAACCTCTTCATTCCCAAAATGGCAGAGAAATTATTTTTTTAGTTTATTTTAATTGACAAATCTTTGTTGGTAATAGTATTTACGTATTTTTTTAAATTCTTTTTTTGTATTATATCATAGAAATAGCAATATTCTTTTATAAGATATTTCTATAGAAGTCCTTAGAAACTACAATAAGTCATCTAAGAACTTTTAAGAAAAGAGTTCTTTTTTCATTGAGACAGCTAAATAATACATTTAGTAGTCATCATTTTCAAGAACTTAATACATTTTTGGTTAACTTTTATTTTTAAAGTCAAACACATTGTTTATTAATTTTTTAATAATTTTTTAAAAAAAGTATATTTTACTGATATAGGATACACGCGCAAAGCGCGTACCCTAAGACTAGTACTATATTAAAAGCATGAAGGCCCTTAGTGAAATGTCATTCGCCTTTTTTACCCTTTTTAAAATAGAGTTCAAATTAGACAGATTAGTCATTTGATTATTTATCAAATATTTATAAATAAATATTTAATTAATTCCCTACTATTTAGGAATAGTTATTTAATTACTCTTTTAATATTTATGACACACATACTAGGAAACATTTTCGCTCTCTACACAATAGGAAGTTTTCGTTCAACTCCATATTTAGGAGTATTATTAAAATTTTCTTTCTAATTTAGGGGGATCTTTTTTAGTTAATACAAATTTGTCTAATTCACACTAAATAGGAAGGTTTCCGTTTTTCTTTAGTTAATAAAATTTTAACTAATTCACATACTAGGAAACTTTTGATACTTTCAACTATATTTAAATTTAAGGGTATTAAATTTCAACTAAGAAAGTTTTGATATAAATTTTTGACATTGAATTTTTTTATAAATTATATTAGATGAAGACGAGCTCTTTGAGAATTTATTAGAGTCTTTTTCTAATAAAACTTTTACACAATTTTATATACGCATGTAATTCTATAAAAGAAGTTACAATTTCACCTTTTCATCATCATAATTTTGCCTTGTTCGAGCAATAACTACAAAATTAAAGGTTTCATGTTCTCTTTGTTTGAGCATTTTTTTTGTATTAGTAGTTGAATTTTGCATTCATGTATATGTATTAGTAGTTGAATTTTGCATGCACGTATTTAACCGATATATCTTATTTTGATGTTCTTGATTGTAAAGCTTGGTTGAATAGTATCTTTTTGCATTAGACTATATGCTTTAACCTTTTGTCAAGTTATCTCTTCTACTATTTTTTTGTGCTCTTATTGGATCTTTTTTTCCATTTTTAGCAACTTTTAATAGTACTTATATTGGACAAAATTATATTAAATTATTTTTCTTAAAATTTTAAGATTTTGCACTTAACTAAAACTTTAGTTATAATTTTTTTATTAGTTCCAATGCATAAAGTTGTTGATATGTATATTGAAGTCAATATCAATAATTTATTTAAGATATTGAAGTCATCAGGACAAATTACCTATTGATTTCACGTTCAGAAGCCTATTTTTTCTCTTTTCCGGTTTAAAACTTTTAATTATCTCTACACATGTATTACTATTACAATATTTTGTTTGTTTGTAAGATTTCATGATTAGTTATTAATTTTTGGATAGGCTTTTGAAAGTTATTTAGTTACCTTTCAGATAGGTTTTTACAGAAAAGTTTGATTTTCTTCTATTATATTTTTGTATTTGATATTTATTTATCTGATGAATATATTTATTTTTTCTTACTGTCTTTTCATCCTTTCTTGAGTCGAAAGTTTATCGGAAATAACCTCTTTACTTTCTAGGTAGGGGTAAGGTCTGCGTACACTATGGCTGTCCAACGGGACGAGACAGGACAAAATTAACGGAACGGGACGACATTTAGTCGGGACGGGACGAAACGGGACGGGACAAACGGGACAAAACGGCAGGCCCATCCCATCCCGCTAACAAATGGGACGAGGCGGGACGGGACGGACGGTAGGCCCATCCCGCCCCGCTAACAAACGGGATGAGACGGAACGGGACGGGTTCGCGGGCCTTAAGTACCGTTTTAAAAAAAATATTATTTAAGCATTGAGTTTGGCAACGACTATTCTTTTGACAATGACTAAGTTTTTAAAATTTGCAACAGCTAGTTTTTTGACTTATTTAATAAACTTAAAAATTAAACTAAAATTAAAAAACTAAGTAAAGAATTATATAATATTAAAATAAAAGACTTGTAATGAAATATTTTAGTAATTATAAATTTATAATATAGTTATAATTTATGTATTATAATTTCAAGCCATTAAGTAACTAAGTAAGAGTGTAAGACAATTCATAAAAAAATTCAACGCTTAGAGCCTTTTATTTTATTAATAGAACCTTCAAATCTCACATACAAATATAATTCTTTTGAAGAGCACCTAATCTACGCAGCCACCTTCTAGGAAGGGTTCTGTTTGAACTAGGCCTCTTAGTAGCCAATTAAAAATTATCATACTAATATTTGTAAGCTCCTATATAACTTCGTTATAACCTATCTATAATTTCTCTCGGACATTATTCTGGAATTGACAATGTTGATTGATGTTCCATGAGTTCCATGCCGTCATAGCTCCCAGTGCTAACTGCTAAGTATCTTATTGTATTCTTCTTCTTTCCTAGTTTCACCACCTGTTGTTTCCATACATTTATATTTATCAATCATTGATCTAACATAAGAATATATGTTAGCTTGGCAGTCATCGAGAGATGGTTGTTCATTTTTTTGAATTGCTAAATTCTCATAAATTTTATGAACAAGTCCATTTGCACCTCTTAATTTTAAAGATGGGTTAAGTATAGTGAAAATTAAATAAACTTAGGGAATATGGAAAAAATACTTTTTAAATTTTGCAATCATTTCATTAATGGCCGGTGCATAAGTTGGATTAATTTTGCAATTATTTCATTAAGCTAGTTGCCGCAGTTGTGTTAGCACTTAGCAGAAGCATTATCTAAGGTGATAGTTAAAATTTTATCAATGAGTCCATAAAAATCAACAATTTGTAGAACAGTAGTTGCAATATATGCTCTAGTGTGTTTTGAATCAACAAATTTATAACCAATAATACGTTTTTGCATGTTCTAGTAATAATCAACCCAATGACATGTAACAGTTAAATAATCACAACCATTAGGACTACGACCTATATCAGATGTGATAGACACTTTACAATCTAAGTGAAAAAATACACAACGAATATACTGAAGATATTCGGTTTGAAATTTAAAAACATCATTTCTAACCGTGGTCTTGGAAAAATCTTGAATAGCAGGATTATAAGTTTCTTGTATATAATGCACAAAAAAAATTAGGACGCGGGACGGGACGGGACAAATGGGACGAAATGGCCATCCCGTGTCCCGTTTAATATGGGCCCATCCCGTTTAGAATTAAGTGGGACGGGACGGGACGGGAGTACAAAAGAGAGTACAAAATTAGAGTAAACACTCTAATTAATCCCAAATACCCCAAGAGAATAACCTCACAATATCACTCCAAAGAAAAGGTTCACACAAGTGCTTCCCAATACTAACTCTCATACAAAACACTTTTAATAAAGGAAGAAAGGAAGAAACAAGAATTGAAGACAAGTCTTGTTAGTGTGTCTAAAATGAACTAATAGCCTTTCCTTTTATAGGCAAAAAAGTCTTGGCTTCTTAGGTGTAAAAGAAGAGATACAACTTATGCAAATGATGTCCAACACACAATGCAATATTTTTTGGTCCCAAAAAATATTGCCAACAAAGTCTACACTTTGCAAATATGCTTATGCTTATGTGAGATGGACTCCATTAGCCAAAATATTGGCCATAATTACAAATCTCCACCTTGGCCTAATTTTGGCTGATATAGTAAATTTTCTCCACCTTCTCCGCAAAAGCCCCAATGGGCATATGTCAAAATTTAATGCCATCAAAATCAGACAAGTTGTCTGATACCGAAACTGTAGTAAGGCCTATAACAGTGGATCCCAATAAAGTATACAACGAAGCAAATCTGTGTGCTTTCATGATCACAAGAGCACCATGAGAAACTTTCAGAACTCCACCTTCACCTGTGTACTTGTACCCAAGAGATTCTAGAGTGCCCAAAGAGATGAGATTTTTCTTCAAATCATGAACATGTCTAACATCAGTGAGAATTCTTACCACACCATCATGCATTTTGATTCGGACTGTACTTTTTCCAAAAACTTTGCAGGCAACATTGTTGCCCATCAAGACAACTTCACCTCCAATAGATTCATATGTGGTAAATAAATACCGATTGTGACACATATGATAAGAACAACCCGAATCTAAAATTCACTCATTGTTAGATTTGAAACTATTATTAGTTGCTAAAAAAATAGTTCCCTCAGTCTCATCAGCAGCTACACTTGCTTCGGCAGTGTCAGTATTTTTGTGCTCATTTTTCCTTTCCTTATCCTTTTTTTTTTTATTTTTCAGCTTATAGCATTCAGAGATATTGTGACCTTTCCTATGACAATAGCGACACTCTAAATTATTGTATCTGGATATGGAGTCAGATTTGCCCCTAACAAACAAGCCAACTTCCGCTTGAGTTCCACTAGCTTCCCCAGTAATATCACTATCTATCTGTTCTTTTGATTTTAAGATAGATTTAATATCCTTATAAGAGATATTATCCCTTGCATAAAGCATAGTATCTCTTATATGCTTAAAAGATGGGGGTAGAGAACAAAGCAGTAACACAGTTTGATCTTCATCTTTAATTTCAACATCTATATTACTCAAATCCATAAGAATGGAATCAAAGGTGTCAAGATGAGAGAGAATAGAGGTACCTTTACCCATACGAATTGTATAAAGCTTCTACTTCAGGTAAAGTCTATTTTCTACCGTCCTCTTCATATATAAGGTTTTTAATTTTTTCCACATGCCTTTAGCTGTGGTTTCTACAGAAATTTCACGTAAAACTTCATTTGAGAGATTTAAAATGATACATACTTTTGCCTTTTTGTCTATGATGGCAAACTACTCGTCCGTCATTTTATCCGACTTCTTCTCCTTTGCTAGGAAACTGCACCAAAGTATGATAACTTCTAATTATCTCTAAAGATACAATTTAAAGAGTTTTATGTCAGTTTATAATATTATTAAACCACATATTGAAGGTAATTGCCTGCAATACTAACAGGTAATGATATAGTGGCTCAGGGTTTTCTACAAGGAGATTAAAAACTATGTTACCTCTGGGATTAAAGCAAATTTTTAACATTGTCATTTTACTCGAATTTTTTCTTCATGTAAAGGGCTTATACATAACCTAAAAAAAATTATGTTTTTACTCAGTCTGTGCCGTATAAAAAAAGGAGATTCAAATGAAACAACCTTTAAATTTCTTCAAGCTACTTCCGAGCGGTTTAATTACAAACATAATGTAATGACCTACCAGAGAACATAGTAAAATAATCTAATATACTACATTGATGGTCTAAACATTTTGTAGATTTACACTACATAAAACTTAACCCCATTTTTAAAAAATGTTTGTTAAGTAGTTTAAAACTTGAAAACTATGTACTTCCTCCAAAAAGATTTTCTTAGTTTGACTTAACACAAACTTTAATAAAGAATGGAAGACTTTTGAGATATGTGGTCTTAAATAAGCCATAACATTTATGTGGTTGTAAAACTTTTGAAACTTGTGGTGTGAAATTTGTCATAACATTTATGTGGTTATAAATACTTCTTATTAAGGAAATATTGAAATGTCCCAATATTTTTAAAATAGACTAGTAAGGAAATAATGTCAATCTTTTTTAAACCGAGGGAGTAACTTATTTCCATTTTTGTTGCAGTTCATATATATGTACCAAAGAATTTCTTCGATTATTCACCTGTGATATTTCAGGTTCTTGCACAATATACTCCTCCATCAGCAGGGAAAGGAGGTGTTGTGGTGGTGAAGTGGAAGCTACACATATACCGGATGTTGATGCTGATGTCGTGACCATAGGCGAAGCGCTGGAGTTGGCGGCTCTCTCTGCAAGGGACAAACCAGTGGACGAGAGCGACGCGGCAGCGATACAGGCAGCAGAAGTGAGAGCCACAGGACTAGGCCATGTGGTACCAGGAGGCATAGGAGCAGAAGCTCAACGTGCAGCCGCTGTCAATATTCGAACCACACGAGACGAGCAGAAGACCAAGCTTAGTGATGTTCTTACTGTAAGTCTCCCTTATCAGACATCATTTTTTTTTAATTCAAGTTATATACCCTGCTAGTCTTGTAAGCTGTGTGAGTATAGAATATTTTTGAGTTGTCAAATATGTAAAACATGTTGGAGAGTGTGGGTTGTGAACACCTTTCACTTCCAACCAAGAGGTTGTGAATTCGAGTCACCCCAAGAACAAGGTGGAAAATTCTTGGAGGGAGGGAGCCGAGGGTCTATCGGAAACAGTCTCTCTACCCCAGGGTAAGGATAATGTCTGCGTACACACTACCCTCCCTAAACTCCACTAGTGGGATTATACTGGGTTGTTGTTGTTGTTGTAAATATATATAAAATATTGAATGTTACTATAGGACTGTATTTTTTTTGAGTTTAAGTTTTGTGTACAAATAACATTTAAATTTTTTACGCATTAAATTAAATAGGCTAGAAACTAACCACACTCAGGTTAATATATTGACGGTTGACCTAAAACATAGAGTAGTAGGAGTAACTTGATATTACATGTACAATATTACTCGGTTTATATAAGTTAACTATATATATATATATATTTTGGTAACTTATAGTATAAGTTAACTATTGATCTCTTCTTTTTCTATACTCCTATGTTTTCCTTATTACACTTTCTCTCCACGTTCCATAACTCTTTTTGTTTTTTGAGATTCAAACTATGCTTGTCTTTGACAAGCATTTTAAATATTTAAATTTTAACTTTAAAAGAGTTAATCTAACTCAATTTAACTTTAAAGATTTTTCAAATTAAATCTCAAAAAGCGTAAAGGAGGAAGTACATTTTTTTATCATTAGGATGCAACAAGCAAACTTGTGGACGACAAGCCGGTGACGAAGGAAGATACGGTAGGGGTGGTGGGAGCTGAGTTAAGGAATAAGCCTGATTCAGCTCAAGCACCCTGGAGGCGTAGCGGCATCCATGGCCGCAGCTGCCAATCTGAACAAAGTCTAAAAAATCGATCGGCACTTCAACACATCACAAAGGGGCCTTTCTATTTGCAATGTGTCCTAGGCCCTTTAATTTAGGCTAGGTCTTTGTATAAACAGTGTGTTTTCCCAGATCGAGTTCTCTTCCTATGCTGTAGTAAAGATATAACCTTTGTGCAAGTCAGTTTATACTTTATATATACTTAGGAAAATGAATATTTTTAGACTAATATCAGGTTACGCTTGACTTATAAGTCACTAACATCGACACTGAAAAGTGAAAACTTCTCTCATAACAGAATTAATATGGTAATTCATCTGACGAACAGTGTAATACCATAAGTAGCTAACATGTAGTTGGTTAAATTACATAGGTAATATAGAAATCTTTTGCATGTCAACGTGTATAACTGTACTGCTAGTATTATTAATTCTTGAAATGATGCGTTAATATAATTAGATTTAGCTTAAATATATTAGTAGTGCCAAAAAAATATAATATTATCAATGCATTTTATTCACCGTTTATACACATCAACAATGTTAAAAAAATTATGCCATCGGTGTACTTTAATTATCTGTCAGAATATAACATGAATCATCCTATATACAGTAATTATTTATTTACATATCATTTGACAATCTAAAACGAAGTTGGCATTTTAAAGTGATTTGGCAATATGAAAAAATTGCACTGGTATATATATTAAACTCTTTAATTAAATTTAGAACTTCATTTTTGATTAAATATTATTAAGGCTCCAATGATTTTTCTTCTCCTTTTTGAATTCATTTTCTTCGATTTCATGATAGTTGATTCGCACTCGTGCTTTCTACATGAAGTATAAAACTGTTTACCCGTAAAATGTTACAGTTAAATTTATACGTGGTTTATAGATAAGTGAAACGATTTGATCCTAAAATGATAAATAAATTAAACAAGAATATAGGATTTAGCATCGAAATTGAGATAAAATAGCAGAAATCCTGGTTCCGGGAGCAGAGCTTCCGGAGGCAATAGTGACGGTATTAATAAGCAAGAAGATAAAGTAGTATTAAGCTTTTAACATAATATAGTATATGTTTGTCAGAAAATTTGTGTCCTCTACTATGATTGTAGAGCTCACTATTTATAGTTGCACCTAGGGAACAAGGTCCTAGGATCAAGCCCCTCTTAAATGACAATTATGAGGGCCATTGAAGAATGTGTAAGAGTAGACAGTGAATGCCATATTCTCTGTAATGGACTGTGCACTTAATGCTATGGAATATTCTCCATTAAATGTTACCGGATGACATGTATTTAATTCGCCTTTATGAATATCATTCCCTTCGGTAACAAAGCGAGATCGTTGCCTTCAGACCTGATTGTCTTCTGTCTTCGGCTCCACGTGTCTCTTTATCATGCGATCATTTAATATGAACATATTTTACCTTATACAGATAGTCCCCATGCTTTCCGGTGGCATAACCTTGTGTCACCGGGAAGTTGGTAGAGATACCGTTCTTGGCGGAAAATTCTTTGACCCCCTCTGAAAAGTTTCTGACGGTTGATTAGACGCACGCCTCTCCTCATTAATGCCCCGAACACGCATCATCCCACGATTCAACACCACTTCTATCGGTTATCGAGGTAATTATGGCCACTATTTTAGCCGCGTATTCCTTTACTTATACGCATCAAACTTCTCCATTTACACTTCATAACTTTCCAAACTCTCTCAAACTCTCTTTACTCAACTCATATTTGTCTTCAATATTTTCTAATCTTCTTCTTCAGGAAAACCCTTTTTCTCCTTTCTGATAACAATGGTCTTCTCTTCCGAAAATCCCGTTATTCAAAGAGCAAAAGTAGTGCTGATGATGCTGCCCCTCCCACGGTGGGCACCATTATTCCAAGAAAACTCATCACCACTAAGGACTTCGCATAGAAGTATCCTTCCGCCAACCCTCGTACATGGGTTGTTGGCGTGTATCCTTCTTCCTCCCGTCCTTCCAGCATTCCTACTGTGAAGGAAGACTACCATTGTCATGATTTAAACATCATCGCTCCTGACCTGACGGAGCGGATAACCTTACCCAAGAAGGGTTTAACATATGTTTAAACATATCCCTTCACTTGGGCCCGTTATCCTTGAGCGGGGAACTTGACTTCGTTATCGTGGAGTTTTGTATCTGTTACTAGGTATGCCTGGCATAGGTAAATCCTTCTGTATGGAGGACAATTGCTTGTCTACGACGTCTATGCCAGGATACGGGAGAAAAACTATCCCAGGCTCGACTAATGGACTTTTATTCCCCCAAGATTTTCTCGCCGAGGAATGATAAATTTCAGCAAATGTGGCCACCATTGCTAAAGTATGGATGATGACAACGACTGTGGGTGGGTAGAACGGTTTGTTACAGTTGCCACCAGGGACATCATTCCGGCCACGACTCCATCCTTTCCGGAATTATGGAACCATACTCGTAAGTCGCCGTTTGTCTTTTCTTCTAGTTAAAGATTGCCCCATGCTTTTACTGATCCTTCTTCTTTCACTTATTTCAGAAACTCGGTGGACACCACCTAGGGTTGAAGGCTTGGACCAGTGGGTCCAGAAGATTTTTGATGTTACTACGCCCGAGACCCGCACGTGAAAATAACTGGCCCTTAATTATGGGTGGAAGGCCAAAAATCATGGTAGGTCGAACTCATCTTGTTTATATATTTCGTATAAGAAAATTGATTAACATTTCTTTCTTGTTGAACTCAGGTCTACCCATGGGTTTCGTTATCATCCTCGATGAGGATGTTTTGGATGATCCCTCAGATGCGACGAGGTTGTTGCAGGAGGCCTTTGCCCGAACGGGTGTATTTGGTCCTGCTTCTGGTGCAAGTGCTTCTTCTCAGAGTCCCTGGTCGGAGAACAAGAAACTAAAATGACGACGTTCCTCTACGTCCAAGGGCAAAAATAAAAAGGTGAAAGGTGCCATGCCCGAGCCATCCACGGATGTTATGGTGATGAGCGCCTTGTCCATGCCAACCATAGACACTGTAGTGATTGACGATGATGAAGGAGCTAGTGATGAAGAGGCTTATCTACATAGAAGACGACGACCTTCATAAGCTCAACAAAATGCTCAATCTGTTGTGCTAGTTACGCCAACCGAAGACGACAATTCGGCACTCTGGGGGAGTATAATATAGTGGAAGATGCCAGTTCTCGCTTCCGATTCCCACTTGTTGTTCCCACTACCGTGAGGCTGGGTACTGGGTCTCTCCCATCCTCGATTGAGGAGCAACCAAAAACTAGCACTGCGGTTTCCGCAATGGCTTCTCAATCTACAACACCATCAACTTCATCTCCTTCTTCACTAACTCTGCCTTCGCCACCAGCAATTGCTACATCATCTCCACCAGCCGCAGTTGTCCGAGAGGAGGATGTCCTTCTTCCCCAGTCCCCAGTTCATGAGAATTTGGGGCACAATTATTCTGCTCCCTACGAAGATCCTCAAAAGAGGAGGAGAGTCTCCTTCTTGATTTCTACCGGATGCCATCTGCTATCCCGGTCGATGGAACTTGCTAATTATTTGAAGCCTCTAGCTTCAAGAAAATATAGGAATAAAATACAATCTCTCTCGGGAGAGTGTTTGTTGAACAACGCCATGCACAACGAAACAACAGTACAAACTTTGATTCTTCTATTGTTTTTTCTATCTTTGTTACGACAGGGTTTTTTGTTTGTATTTTTGTTTTGCAGGCTAACTTCCTTAATTCTGAGGGCCTTCAAAGGTTGATTCTTGATAAGGAGGAACTCACATCCGAGCGGTATCAACTGTTGATCGAGCGAGATCAAATTATTGCTCGCCTCTTAGAACTGGAAGCATGAGCTGCTGAGGTCGTTGAATCGGAGGCTCGATTGCAACAAAGCGAAGAAGAGGTAGTGACCCTTGGCCAAGAAGCTGCCATGTTAAGGGTACAATTCGAAGAGGCTAGGGACAAATGGGTTGAAGTCCATAATGCCTTTCCTGATTCATCCGATCGTGAGGTTGCCTCTGCTGAAAGATTGAATAATTTGGAGGCAACCCTAATCTCCAAAGCTGAAGAAGTTACTGCTGCCGAGGAGAAGTATGCCCGGTTGGAAGATAGGCATAAGAGGGTCATAGAGCACAATAAAGTTTTCAGCTCCACTGTCAGTGACCCCGATGTTAGCCTATGGGCCACTAGATCCGAGCGGGATAACCTTTCAACCGAGGTTAACCGTTTTAAAGAAGAATTTCAGCGCCGAGCGGCTTCCCTCATTGTTGAAAAAATATATATTCTATGTATAGCATGAGGAGAAAAACCTTAGAAGAGGCCAAAGAGGGTGTCATTGACTTCGATGCCGAAATCGCTAAGGCCCGTGAGTTGGAGTCAACTTCTCGAAGGGGTCTTCCGGTCCGGCCTGATGCTACTGACTCTTCTGGTTTCAGTTTCGACTTCTCGGGAACTGAAGAAGAACTGGAAGGTGATGATACTGAAGGCCAAGATGGTGAAGGCCAAGATATTGAGCCAGCGGCGGATCCACCCACTTCTCCTAGGGGTGCAAACACTTCTCTTCCTCCGGGTTCCGGTGATGCAGTAGCTTAGCTTTTGCTTTCTTTTCTATATTTTTGTACTCGTTCTTCCTGGCACGTTTGTTATAAATAGAAGTACTTTTTCGTTCAAGTATTGTGCAAGTTTTTCTTTTTGTATTCTTTTTGTTTAAGTAATCTCGCCAATTTTCCGCCCCGAGATATGCAAGACTTCGGGTGTATTTCCCTGATAGTATTTGGATTTCGGGCAAAAGTTATTCCGAAATCAACCCTTTAACATGAGGGTTTCATAAGAGAGGCCCCTATTTTGTTTACGGTGCTCTTGAAGATGACATCTCATGTTCATTACGGCACTAGCATTTGAAGTACTTATTTAATTTTAAAATGGTAAAATTAATTCATCGATAGGACAAGAAACAAGATAAAAATAAAAGGACTTTACTCTATTCCTTCTATATTCAAAAGTACCTAAGCATTCGTTGTGCTAAAATGAAATTGCCATTACTTGTGGCTAATTTGTACAACTTATTTCTACGGGGTTGGCCGCACAGTCCCCGGTCCTGATGATACAACCTTGTTTCCGGATTTTGTGTTCCCAGTCGATGTGGCAGTCATTATTGTCGTATTCTCATATCATTTCCACCTAGTGTTCAAATGCGAATAATGCGAATTTGAACACTGGAAGTGTTGCATCTTTGAAGATTCCACTAGTGAATGGTTGGATAATCTTCAGTTCGATAGAAAACTTCACTTCCCCTTAGGAACTTTTGCTATCAAGCCAAAGAGTATCTAACAATCCCTCAGTGGCTTGCACTTGTGAACGGTCGGGTAATCTTTGTCCGACAACAAACTTTATTTCTTGGTAGGAATTTTGCTACCGAGCAAAAGACTATCTAACCGTTACACAGTGGCTCGTTGCCTGCATGCCTTGTCATTTAAAGGTCTTATTTCTGCCGACGAAGCTTTTTCCGTAGCTACCTTGTTAAAAACCTAGCCAGAAAAACCCAATTGGGACAAAAACTAGACGAACGAAAAAAGAGTGCAGCACATTCAGTATAGGGGAGGCTCATCAGAAATAGTATCTTTTTAGGTGTGCCACATTCTAGTTGCTCGGCAACTTTACTCCGTCTTGATTTTTCAATTGGGATGACCCTTTCCCGATGACAGCTGAAACTCGGTAGGGGCCTTTCCATGTTGAACCCAACTTTCCTGCGTTGAGCTCCTGGGTGTTCTGAGTTACTTTCCTTAAAACCAAGTCTCCTACTTTGAAATAACAAGGGTTGGCTCTTCGATTGTAATATCTTTCCATTCTCTGCTTTTGAGCTGCCATTCTTATATGCACCAAATCCCTGCGTTCATCGAGCAGCTTCAATTTTACCAACATTGCTTCATTATTTGTTCCTTTATCCGCCCGAAAATATCTGAGGGTAGGTTCTCTTACTTCTACCGGGATCAAGGCTTCTGTTCCGTACACAAGAGAGAAAGGAGTCTCCCTTGTGCTTGATTTGGCCGTTGTTCGTTATGCCCACAGTTCTCCTGGTAACGCTTCAGGCCATTTGCCTTTGTCCGCTTCAAATCTCTTTTTGAGATTTTGGATAATCACCTTGTTTGTTGATTCTGCTAGACCATTTGCGCTCGGGGTGATAGGGTGACGATGTGATCCTTTTGAAATTTTATGTCTTCAAGGAATTTTTTGACCTTTGCGCCTATAAATTGTGTCCCGTTGTCGCAGGCTTTCTCTTTTGGTATCCCGAATCTACAAATTATATTCTCCCACAAAAAATCTACCACTTTGCGTTCAACGATATTTTGATAATGACCTGCTTCAACCCACTTAGAAAAATAGTTATTTAAAATATAAGATTAAAATCAAAAGAAATCTTACCTTACCGTAGGCCGGTGGCAGTGGGTCGACTATACCCATCCCCCCTTTTATGAACGACCATGGTGACAAAACTGAGTGTAATGGCTCTGCCGGTTGATGTACCAACTGTGCGTAGTGACATTTATCACATTTTTGAACATAAGCCTCGGCGTCTTGTTCCATCCGGGGTCACTAGTATGCTGCCCTAATTTATTTTAACACTTAGGAATTCACATTCTCTTCCCTTGGGATGTGCGTAATTGACCATTCTTTGAACCGAGCGAGCATATCCTGGACTTTCAGTACATATTGTTGCATGCGTTTCTCTTTGGCTTCGAAGATCCCATAGACCTGATTTACTACCAATGGCAGTCGCATTTAATTTCTATGGCCTCGAAGTCTAGTCCCCGGGCCAGCTCGAGTCCTGCAATCAAAGCTTCATACTCTGCTTCATTGTTAGTTAGAGGAACGGTTCTTATGGCATGCCTTAGGGTTTCTCCCGAGGGCGTGGTCAGCATTATGCTGAGCCCGAACCCCTTTACATTGTAAGCTCCGTCCGTGAACAAGGTCTAAACTCCTGATGTCGATTCTAACACCATCACTGCTTCTTTGGTAGCCAAAGGTAATAGTCCCGGACTGAAATCGGCCAAATTTTGTGGCTTAATTGCAGTCCTAGGTTTATATTCTTTGTCAAATTCAATCATTTCGACTGCCCACTTGGCCAGCCTACCTGAAAGTTCAGGTTTGTGAAAAATATTCCGTCGGGGAAAAGTGGTCACCACGGCTATCAGATGACATTGGAAATAAGGCCTAAGCTTTTGAGTGGCGACTATGAGAGCTAAGGCCAATTATTCAGATGTGGGTAGCGAGTTTCCGCTCCCATTAAAATTTTACTAACATAATAGATAGGAGGTTGTGTATCTTCATCCTCACGGGCTAAAACGGCACTTACCGCTACCTCCAAGACCTCTAAGTAGATCGGCAGTTATTCGTCTTCCTCCGGTTTTGATAGTTATGAAGGACTTGACAAATACTTTTACAAATCTTTCAAAGCCTGTTGGCATTCCAGAGTCCATTCGAAGTTTTTCTTTTTGAGTAGTGAAAAGAAATGATGGTATTTCTCCGAAGACCAGGAAATGAATCTGCTCAAAGCGGTCAGTCTCCCTATCAACCTTTGAACCTCTTTCACACTTGATAGCAGATCCGGGATGTCTTCGATGGCTTTAATTTTGTCGGGGTTAACCTCGATCTGCCTTTGCGACACTAGGAATCCCAGGAACTTACCAGAGCTAACCCCGAATACATACTTCTCGGGGTTGAGCTTCATGTTGTTCTTTCTTAGGATGTCAAAGGTTTCTTGCAAGTGTTTAAGATGATCACCTGCATTCAAAGACTTAACCAACATATCATCTATGTAAACTTTCATGGTTTTCCCTATTTGTTTCTCGAACATTTTGTTTACGAGCTACTGATAAGTGGCCCCAGCATTCTTTAGCCCGAAAGTCATCACATTATAATAATATGTACCGAAATTTGTTATGAATGATGTTTTTACCTGATACTCCGGGTTCATCTTGATTTGGTTGTAACCAGAGTAAGTATCGAGGAAACTCATTAACTCATTCCCGGCCGTCGCATCAATCATTTGATCAATGTTTGGCAATGTAAATGAGTCTTTTGGGCACGCCTTATTTAAATCCTTATAGTCTACGCAAATGCGAAATTTATTATTCTTCTTTGAAACTACTACTATGTTCCTAGCCAGTCGAGATACTTTACCTCCTGGATTGAACCGATACTAAGCAAACGGGTTACCTCCTCCTTGAAAAACTTGTTCCTGACTTCGGCAATAGGATATTTTTTCTGTCTTACCGGAGGAATATTAAGATCCAGGCTTAGTTTGTGCACGACCACTTCTGGCGGGATACCTGTCATATCCGTATGCGACCACGAAAAACAGTCAACATTAAATTTAAGAAATTCGATAAAGCCAGACTTGAGCTCGAGGTTCAGTCCTGTCCCCAAGTGGAACTTCCTCTCCAAGAATTTTTCGAACAACGCTACTTGCTCAAGTTCATCCGCCGTGGATTTTGTTGCGTCTATTTCTTCTGGTACCTGGAAATATCGTGGTACCTAGTAGGATTCCGATGACTCCTCCCCCTGGTCGACTTCACTTGGCTCGAGAGCTGGCACCGGTTCCTTTAATTGCTATGTTGCATGCTCCTTCCCTTTGCTACTGGAAACTGAGATTGTATTCATCTCCCTTGTCGCCGGTTGGTTTCCTCTTATATGTTTAATTCCTTCGGGAGTCGGGAACTTAAACAATTGATGATATGTTGACGGTACAACTTTTATCTCGTGCAATCATGGTCTCCTCTAGGATGATATTGTAGCCCATATCGCAGTCTACTAGCTTGAAAAGGGTCATCTTCATCACCCCCTCGACATTCGTGGGAAGCAGGATCTCCCATCCGGTTGTCACACTTGGCAGATTGAACCCGGCGAGGATTTTTGTGGTCGGGATGATACTGTCGGTCAACTTGGGTTGTTCTAGCATTCTCCACTGGATAATATTGGCCGAACTTCTTAGTTCCACCAAAACACGTTCACTTTTAAAATCTAAGACATTTAAGAGATTATCAAGGCATCATTTGCATCCTCCTCCATGAAAGTTATGTCGTCCTCAAAGACTTCCCGGAGTCTCTTATTGTGGGTTACTGATACCTTCGTCTTTTTGCTGTTGAAAACGTAACACCGTTAATATCGTTCCCCTTAAAAATCATGTTGATCATCAAACGTGGAAGGTCTTCTCCTGCTTTTGAAGGTTCCGCGTTATCGCGATTGCGGCCATAGTTGTTTTTAGCCCGTTCACTTAAACATTCTCTGAGATGGCCATTTTTCAGCAACGTCGCCACCTCCTCGCGCAAATGCCAGCAGTACCAAGTCCAGTGACCATTGGTCCCGTGGTATTCGCATCACAAATTAGGATCCCTCTGATTGGGATCAGATCTCATTGGTTTCGGGAATCGTGCTTCTTTAATGTTCCTCATAGATGACACCAACTCCACCACCCTGACGTTGAAGTTGTATTAGGAAAGCCTAGGGTAGGAGAAATATCGAGAACCTGGTATCTCCTTGTCCTGCAATGACCTATTATTCCGGCCACGATCAGCTCTCCTATTGTTAGCGAATCTATCTGCCGTCCGGAAACCTCTGCCACGTCCTTCGGCCCTTTGATAGGGAAAACACCTCCCACTTGAAGACTATTGATCTGTGTCGAAATCATCCTTTGATTTCTCCTTATTCTTTTCCCGGTTCTGGCCTTTGGTTGATACCGGAAAACCGAGATGATCATCTTTGATTCTTATCTTTGACTTGTACCGGTTGTGAATATCCGCCCATATCGTTGCATGGAACTCAACCAGATTTTCTTTCAGTTTCCGGGAAGCATTGTAACTTCTTGGATTCAGCCTTTTAGTAAATGCTTCTGCTACCCATTCGTCTGGTCCGGTCGGGAGCAACATCCTTTCTTTCTGAAATCTAGTCACGAACTCCCACAACAATTCGGACCTCCTTGTGCAATCCTGAATATATTGGCCTTTCGGGCCTGTACCTTTCTGGCCCCGGCATGTTCCTTGATGAAAGAATCCGTGAGAATCTCGAAGGAATATATGGAGTTCTTGGGCAAGAGTGAATACAATGTCAGGGTTCCCTTTGTGAGCGTCTTCCCGAATTTCTTCAACAAGACTAACTCAATCTCGTTCGGAGCTAGATCATTCCCCTTCACCGCCTTTATGTAGGTGGTGATATGCTCATGAGGATCTGAAGTCCCATCATACTTCGGCACGTTTGGCATTTTGAATCGCTTCGGGATCAACTTTGATGCCGCACTTGGTTTGAACGGCAATTAAGTGCACTTCTTTGAGTCAGGTCCTTTCAATACCGGTGGTGCTCCCGGAATCTGATCCATTTGAGCATTTATTTACCTCATAACCCGCATGAGTTCGGTTTTAAAGGGATCATTCTCATTATTTTGACCGGATCCGCTACCGTTCCCCTCAGCCCTGTCAAAGATGACTTCACCCCTCGGAGTGTTGTTGTCGACTCTCTGCGGTGTTTGATTTGCGGGAGCACCGGGAGGAATAGGACCTTATCCATTCGCGTTGTTGGAAGCACCCGACAATGCCCGTCTCAATTCCGTCATGGCATGATCTTGTCGTGAGAGATGGCCCATAATGGCCTTTTGTTGTTCCCTTAAGATACTTATTATTTCAATGCCGTGTTCGTCTTCTGTATCATCAGGAGTTTCCTATCGAACATGTCGTGGATATCGCCCGGCATGAACTAGCGTGGGCACATCCCCCTCATTGCGGGTATCACTTATTGTATCTTCGTGCTGAAGCTGATTTCCCTGGGCCTCAACGTTGTGTGCGATGTTGACATCGTTATCTGTCATTTTCTATGATTTTTGCTAAGAATAAAGAATCAAACATGTTAGTAATAGATGTAAGGATCAACTCAATTACACAACTGATTGAGCCCCACGGTGGGCGCCAAACTGTTTACCCGTAAAATGGTATAGTTAAATTTATACGTGATTTATAGACAAGTGAATCGATTTGATCCTAAAATAATAAATAAATTAAACAAGAATATAGGACTTAGCGTCGAAATCGAGATAAAATAGTAGAAATTCTGGTTCCGGTAGCAGAGCTTCCGGAAGCAATAATGACAGTATTAATAAGCAAGAAGATAAAAATAGTGTTGAGCTTTTAATACAATATAGTATATGTTTGTCAGAAAATTCGTGTCCTCTACAATGGTTGTAGAGCTCATTATTTATTGTTGCACCTAGGGAACAAGGTCCTAGATCAAGCCCCTCTTAAATGACAATTATGAGGGTTATTGAAGAATGTATAACAGTAGACAATGAATGCTATATTCTCTGTAACAGACCGCACACTTAATGCTATGGAATATTTTTCATTAAATATTACCGGGTGGTAGGTATTTAATTTGCCTTTATGAATACGATTCCCTTCGGTAACAAGCGAGATCGTTGCCTTCAGACCTGATTGTCTTTTGTTTTCGGCTCCACTTATCGCTTTATCATGCGATCATTTAATATGAACATATTTTACCCTATTCAAAAACCTATATCTCAACAATTTCAACCACTAAGATTTCGTTATATAGATATAATTGAATACTCTTCCCTCTCCAGCCCTGAAATAAGTTCTCAATGTGCTACCTACCATTATTAAATGCCTTGTTACATCCAGGTAACCATAATTAAATGCCAACATATTCATCTTTATTCTCTAGTCCAGATAGGATGAAGCGCGCCTAAACAATAGGGCTGTTTATCAGGCGGATTGGACGGTTATTTACTCTTAATAATTTGGCTTATCGGTTATCGATTTTTAAATGTATTAATCTGCTAGCTACTCGATAAGATATCGGGCGGATTGGTATCGGTTTAGCTATTATCGGGCGGTCATCAGTTTAGTTTCAGTTGATTAAAACTTAACATACTTCAACACAGTGTTGGGGAGTACATCCCCGAGACAACAATATAGTCAACATTTCTCATACATATATATCAACTAAATTACACCACGAGACCATATTACTAGAATCAAATACTTCTTTTATCTTCTCATACGACATTCAAGTGGATGGTAAGGGATTGAGAAGTGCACAGCAGAATACATCAACAATATTATTTGAATAGATTTCTTACTGTTTAAGAAGATGACAAACTGTTAAAAAATAAAAACACAACTTGGTTAACCAATTCGATAATCCAGTTGCGAAGTCCGCTACCATGTCCTCTATCAAGATGATATGCTGGCGGGCTTCCATCGAGGCACACTGTTTGATGTCTCATAAACAAATAAATACTTAGTACTCATAGAAGTCTGCATGTGATTCTCTTTACTCTTTGTTGCTTAATGTATTATGCAGTAACATTGTGAACTATGGTGATGTTAACAATCAGTTATTTTTTTATTCATAATAGTAGTCAACATTGCTAGCAATGCTAACAAGAAGCTGGTTGCCATCCTACAAAACATTCAAATTATTAAGCAGTTATTGGTTTGTGCTTATATTATTTTTTTATTTATTCGTGTATTACTATTGTTTATTATGAAACCTCCCACGTTGGTAATAAATAATTGAATCTTTCTTCTAAAGTTTAGAGAGCAGCAGCAAGCGAGTTCAATAATATGGATTACAAAAATAAAATAATATATATATATATATATATATATATATATATATATATATATTCTTAACGGATTATCCGTTAAGAAAATTGAATAATCCGCCCCAAACCGATAAGCCGTTAATAAAACAATTTCAATTCGTTTTCCGTCCGTTAAACCGTTAGCCCAATACCAATAAGCCATTAAGCTTCAGTTTCGATTCGGTTTTCGGTTTCGGTTCGATTTTGAACACTCCTACTAAAGAAGAGACGAGAGGTGAAGCCTTAAATTGTGATCTCATTCTGCACCTAATATTTAATTAGGGGTCGTTTGTGCTTCTTATTTCTCCTTCGCGATTCATTTTTCTGAGAAAACAATTATAAAGAGAGTTTATGGAAACAAAGAAGAACCTCACCGTAGACGACTCTAACATTTTGTTACTTCAGGGTGTACGCGGATCGGATTAGTTCGATTTCTATCAAAATCAATATGAATATGATACTTAATTATATTCTATTTAATTTTAAATTATCAGAGTACCACTCCAAATTCGAAAAAGTTGTACGAATTTAATAGATCTTGACATATGAATATTGAAGAACAAAGAGATTGACGAATTTCAACCCATTATTTAAACCTAATAAAAATGGAGCAGTTCATATTCTATTTAATATTACATCACATAGAGAGTCCTAAATATTTTTAGACTTTTTAAAAGAAAATTCTATATAAAATCTTAAAAGTATATATAAAAATTATATATTTATATGTCGGTTTGGTTCGAATTTTTTTTACTCAATACAAAACCAAATCAAACCAAACCTAATTGGGGTTTTTAATCGGTTTGGTTTGACCTTTTGGTTTGGTGCAATTTTCTGGTTCGTTTGTACACCCCTACCTTAAATTTATTTACATGACCATACTTGGCAACTAAACTAATAGCATGTTTTGCCAAGCTTCTCTAAGGCTAAAAGCCTTCTTCTTTTTTCAAGCAAAAGTATTTTTTTTCAAAGTTGAAGTCTTTGGCCAAACTTTCAGAAGAAAAAAATATTTTGAGTAAAAGCATAAGCAGTTTTGGAGAAGCAGAAAAAAGTAATTTCTTCTCAAAATCACTTTTTTGAAATATACTTTTGAGAAAAAAATACTTAGAACCAGATTTTAAAAGTTTGGTCAAACACTAATTATTGCTCAGAAGTGCTTTTCAAATTAATTAGCCAAACGCAAACTGATTCTCACCAAAAGTATTTTTGAGAAAAAATATTTCTCAAAATAAGGGGTGCCTATCGGACGGTTCAGACAGATATTTATACATAACGGTTTGGCTTATCGATTATCAGTTTATAAATATAGTAATCCGCTAGCCATCCATCAAGACATTAGTCGGATTGGTATCGGTTTAGCTATTATCGGACGGTTATCGGGTGATTTATCGACTAAATTAAATAGACAATAAAAAAGAAGTAGGGAACTAAAAAATTTTCCGACTACCGACTTTTATCCGTAGTGAATTTCAATAAATTCAGCTGAACATTCATTTTCTTAAAGTCACTCTTGAGGATGCTGCCAAGTGCCAATAATGAAGCTGTTGTTGATCTTTTGCCTTGGTCGTGGACTTCAACCTATAAAACCTGTCTAGCTAAGCAAATATTTAAATATTCTGAGGAAGAAATGTTTTTGAACCTTACATGTTCTATGCCAAATAACTGCTCTTTATAACTTATATAGTAAGAAACTGTAACGATCCGACTTGTCGTTTTAATAATTAACACCTCGTTCAACGACTTAAGGTCTCGGGCAACTTCATAATATGTATTATGACCCGGGGTGTGGTCGAGTTTGATTTTCGAAAGATTTAGAATTTAATTGAAAGAGAAATTCTTATTTTGAAGCTTAAATGGAAAGAGTTGACCAAAGAGTTGACTTTTGAGAAAACGACCTCGGAATAGAATTTTGATGATGTCAATAGTTTCGTATGGTGATTTTGGACTTAAGTGCGCGTTCGGATTTGAATTTGGAAGTCCGTAAGACAATTTGACGCATTTTGGCGAAAGTTGGAAAATAGACAATTTTTGAAAAGTTCGATCGAAGGTTGAATTTTTGATAACGAGGTCAGAATCCGATTCTGGAAATTTGAATGGGTCCGTTATGTCACTTATGACTTGTGTACAAAATTTGAGGTCAATCGGACTTGATTCGATAGGTTTCGGCATCGAATGTTGAAGTTGGAAATTTCATAATAAACTAAACTATCAAGTGAGTTCGCACAAGACCTAACTTCAAACGAGCATACCTCTCTTGATATGAAGAGTTATATGGTTTGTTATCTATCAAAAGAAAGGTCTATGTGTCTAGTTTCCAAATCTTCAAACCGTTCATCATTTGGGCATTCCTACAAGACGTTATGACCAAATTACCAAATGTTAGAAAAATATAATTCTGCGACCAATTATGCGATCACAGAACAGTTATGCGATCGCAAAACTGCTTCTGCGACTGCAAACTGGTCGCAGAATGGACCAGAAGAGCCCAGTTCTGGGCACCGATTTTGCGATCAATCTTGCGGTCCGCATACCCATTCTGCGGTCCATTATGCGACCGCAGACCTGCTTTCGGAGGGTTGATTTTTATATTTTCATAACCCGACCCCATTTTGATAAATAAGCTTTTAGGCTTATTTTTGGGGTGTTTTTCTGAGGATTTTTGAGAGAGGTAAGAGCATTTTAGAGAGAGAATGAGGGAACCTAATATTCTAATCATCCATTCTTCAAGAATCAAGGAAGCTAATCACAAGATCTTAATCAAAGAGGTAAGATTCAACCCCTAGTCTTCAATTTCAAGTTTGGGGTAAAAGATTGGTGATTGAGAGTATGATTCTTGGGTGTAAGAGTATTATGTATATATGCTTGTACCAATAAGGTTTGTGAAAAGATTGTTGAGATCAAATAAGTAAAGATTGGGTTATGGAATGAAGGAAATCTTATAGAAGAACCTTGTAATCACATTTGCACACCTAGTGTTTGATAAAATGTTCAAATGAGCTGAAATCATGAAAATCTTCCTAATTATGATTCACTTTTGTTATGTTTAAAAATAGATTGAAGTTTCTAGGATTTTCGTAACCTCGTAGTAATGTAAGGAAGGCTCAAGAAATATCGGAGCCGTCCGGAGGTCAATTCACGTGAGAAAACTATTTTGGAATATCGACCTAACTTCAAAAAGGTATGTGTCTTGCTTAACCTCGTGTGGGGGAAGTCTTATATGAAATTTGTGTAATTGAAAATCATGTACGCGAGGTGACGGGTACGTACTTGGTTTATATGTGCAAATTTTATTGAGTTAAAGTCTTGAGCATATTGTGTAGTAAATTGAATAATTGTTGGCATATATTTAATCATCTATTTGTCATGCCTAAATTCTTATTGTTGACTTTATTGTTATGTGACAAGTTGATGTGATTGTTATTTGATTATTTATGAAATTTCGTGAATTTGCTGGTTTGATAATTATTGAAATTTAATTTCATTTTGAATTTTTCTCTCTACAAATAATTAATTAAATGAGTTTAAGAGGAGGTGTTTATATAATTATCGAAAATTTGGAGTTAATAAAGACTTTGCTTTATGTTGAATAATTTCTATCTCTGTTGATTTTTTTTGGGTGTTGTACACATTGTGTGGAACCTTCGACTATTTGTTGTGAAATTAATTGACTTGGTTGTATCTTTGGAATTTTGTTTGTAGCCATTGGGAAAATTGTGATATGAATTGATTTTGTTATGTTGCCATGATAATTTTCCGTAAATTGTTGTGTTGTGTAAATTATTATTTTGAAGATATAAGGGTGACATTTCACCGTTGATATTAGGTGGGTATAAGGGTGACATTTCATTGTGGTTGTGTTTGTTGGAATATTGTCTGGACGGAGCGATAAGGGTGGCAATATGAGCGATAAGGGTGGCTATTGATATTGTCTGGACGAAGCGATAAGGGTGGTTATGAGAGTGATAAGGGTGGCAATATGAGCGATAAGGGTGACTATTGTCAGGGACGATATGTGATGATGTGGGGTTGATAATTTTCATGTGATGTTGTGGTATTCTTGTATTTATTTTTATACCTTGTGCAATTTTTCTTGTTGTTGGTAAATTGATGACAATCTGATTTATGTTGAAATTGAGAGGTTGTGGCTATTGCCAGGCGGATTATAAGATAAAATGTGGGCACGAGGTGCCGTAACTAAATAATGAGGATATTGACACGTGAACATATGAATTGTGGGCACGAGGTGCTGTGATTAAATGATAATGATATTTGGCACGTGAATTGTCCGTGCAGTTGTGATATGAAATGAGGGCACGAGGTGCCGGGGAAAATATAATGATTTAATTATGGGCACGAGGTGCCGTGAAAATATAAAAAATGGGTTGAGACCCGTGTTTACGAAAAATATGAAAATGGGCTGAGACCCGTATTTTTGTGATTATGAAACGAGGTGTCACATGTTGACTTTTTAATTGAAAGGATTATATTCAAAATATTTATTTGCAAGGATTTTTATGTAGAAGGTATTATATGAAAGAATTATATTTTAAAGGTAATTATTTGAGTAAATTATATTTGAAAGAGAGTTATTTAAAAGAATTATATGCGAAAGACATTTATTTGAAGGATTTGATTTATTGTGTGTAATTATATTTATTAATTGTTAAGCGATATTAATGGTATTCTTGTTGTCTGATGTGCATATTACTGGTTGTTTAATATTTCCCTTATTGTTATCTGCTTCCTATTATTTTGTATATTATATTGCATAGGCTATTAGACTAGTGAGTGTCTTGATTGTATCTCGTCTGTACTCCACTGAGGTTAATCTTGATACTTACTGGGTACCGACCGTGGTGTACTCATACTACACTTCTGCACATTTTTGTGCAGAGCCAAGTATTGGAGTTATTGGGCTTGAGAAGAGTTAAAGCGGGATCGTAAGGATTCAAGGTAGAGTTGCTTGGTCATCGCAGTCCCTTGGAGTCTTTTAATTTCATTGTACTGTTAATTTTTAATCAAACAGTATTGTATATTCGGTTCTCGTGATCATTGCATGTATTCAGTTAGAGTTCGTGACTTAGTACTACCAGTCTTGGGAGGTTGTACATTCATATTTGTTCTGCTGTTAGTTTTTGTTACTTATTTAATTAAAAATAAATGGTTCCAAAAATAAATGTATTTGAAATTGGCTTACCTAATCTTAAAGATTAGGTGCCATCATGACGCTTATGGTGGAATTTTTGGATCATGACAGAAACATTTAACTCTGACATTTCACCTACCAAAATATGTTAAATGTCGGTAACTGATCCATGGTCGACCGCATTAATCACTATGATGTATTTACAAATATTTATGTTACAAGGACTTTTCATTTGTCTGGATTTACCACGTCGAATAGGTGTAATTTAAGTATGGATATTTTGTGTCGATTATGCAATCTATAACAAGAATTAGCAAAACAGCTGCTACTACTCGTACCAAATATCACGACCCAAAATTTCATCATAGACGTTGTGATGACACCTAATCTCTAAGAATAGGTAAGCCGACTACTTATAACAATTAAGCCAGTTTAACAATGATAATTTTAAAACAGAGTTTAATATGAATGCCGAAACAAAAGCAAAAAAAGCCTACGCGACCATAATCATCAAAATCTCCCAAGACTAGGTAATACAGAGTCACGAACCCTAACTGAATACATGGAAAAATCTCAAAGATAGAAATACAATACTATTCAAATAACGAACTGACAGTACAATGAAAGGAAATGACTCCAAGGGACTGCAACGACCAATCAGCTCTACCTTGAATCCTTGCAATCAATAAGCTAACTCCGCCTGAGTCCGATATCTTCATTACCTGGATCTGCACAAAAATGTGCAAAAGTGTAGTATGAGTACACCACGGTCAGTACCTAGTAAGTATCAAAACTAACCTCGGTGGAGTAGTGACGAGGTACAAGTCAAGGCATCTACTAGTCAAATTAACCTATCCAGTATAGAAGTATAAAACTAATAATTAAAGAAGGAATCAGTAAATAGCAACAAGGATCAACATATGATATAAACAGTAAAGTAATAAGAACATCGTGAAAGTACCATTGAAACCAAATAAGGGAAAACCAATAACAACCAATTAATCAAGTCGTTCTAACACAAGTTTCGCAACGAAAATTTCTCCGAGATACCTCATCTCATAATCACAAATCATGAGTCTCAACCCACAAATGATATGCTCACGGCACCTGGTGCCCACGTTTCTAATCACAACTACACGGACAACTCTCGTGCCAAGATCTTATTGTGCCTGGCATTATCATAGGCTCACAATCTGCCCGACGTGGTCACAGGCTCACTATCACAATATTCCCGGCATGGTCACAGGCTCAATATCACATGAACACAGATAATACAAGAATACACAGGCATGATCAATAAATGTTATGATTCGTACTCCCGAACTAGTATAAGTGGCATGTTACGGTGTATGCTTGTGCTAGTGTATTATTACAGCCCAAGTCAACAAGTAATATCAAAGGCATCGAGTAGCTCATTGAAAGCAACACAACAAGTCACGTAAGGTGTATAACATACACGAGTAGAATAGTACTAACATATGAATATCGTCAACATAATACCCTAGGCCATCACAAATCATCCCTGACATTAACACCCTTATCTCTCCGATAGCCACCCGTATCACTCCGCCCTGACAATATCATTAGCCACCCGTATCACTCCGATAGCTACCTGTATCACTCCGCATAATAGCCACCCTTATCGCTCCGCCCGGACAATAACACAATAGCCACCTGTATCACTCCGCACAATCGACAATAGTGGGATGCCACCCTTATGCCCCGCATAAAAACAACTGTGAAATACCACCCTTATGTTCCACATAACAACAACCAATCCACACAACAATTTAGATGTGCTAACATCACGACAAATCAACTTGTACCACAAGTGCCCATAGGCCATAACCTTTCCAAAAGAACCAACAATATCGGTATTTCCACAATTAATAGCCCACGGTTCAACACAATGTGTATAGAATCTCAATAACAACAAAATGAATGGGAAAGTAACTCAACAATTAACAACACTCCCTTTAAACATAACTTTAATTAAAGTAGATTAATGACTTTTAGTAACTTCAAATTCAATTAATTGCTTAAGGATAATCTCGATAATGAAGGTATTTCCACAAAATGGCAAACTTCGAATCCTAGTGTATGAAATAGGCTAACAATGAAAGAGATGACACGAACTAGCAACTATGTCTAAATGCATGATAATAAATCGGCAACAAAATGATATCATGTAGCAACAATTTCAGTTAAGAGTGACTCAACAACAAAGGAGGTCACATAATGATAAAAGAGGTAACAACTTCAAATAAAGCATATAAGAGTAAACTTGACAAGTAAAGGATGTGGTATGTAACAACAACTTCAAATAATGCATGTGAAAGTAAAAATGACAAATAAAAGGATATAACATGTGCTAATAATTTCAAATAAATACATGAAAGAAGCCGTCTAAACCGGTCTATTTCCACATATAAGCCTGAGTACGCACTCGTCACCTCGCGTACACGACTTTCACATAACACAAATAGCACAAACAACTCCAATCCTAAAGGGTAGTTCCCCCCCCTCTCCCCCCCCACAAAGTTAGAGTAGATACTTACCTCAAAGAAGCTAAACTGATACTCTAAAATGACCTTCTTGTGTGAAATAACATCCGAACGGCTCAAATCTAGCCAAAATAACCTAATATCATAAATAAAAATCACAGGAAATAATTTCGGATAATAAAGCTTCGATCTTTAATGAAAACTAAAAGGTCAACCTCGGGCCCGCACCTTGGAACCCAATAAAACCCACAAATTTTGACAACCCATTCAATTATGATCCAACCATACTAATTTCATCCAATTCCGACATCGAATCGATGTTCAAAACTCAATTATTCTCTTTCGAAAAGGTTTTGATAAGAACCCCCAATTCTCCAATTAAAATATAGATTAGTTCACAAATGAACTAATGGAATCATGCTAAAATAGAAAAAAATTGAGATTATATATTTACCCCTATGAAAATATGAGAAGAACGTCGTGAAAATCACCTTAATCGGAGCTCTAGAACTCAAGATATGCTCATAATACTAAAAGAACGCAATCTGATTTTTTTTATACACGGGCATTTCCTATTTTGCGCCCAAAAAGCCGCACTTGCGCATTTCAAGCTGTCATTTCCGCTTTTGCAGACCCTGTTTTGCACCTGCGGGGTCGAAGATGCCCAACTTCGCATCTGCGAAGCACCATCACCAGCTCCCTTTTTCGACACTAAAATGAGTATAACTCCCTCATACGATGTCCAAATTCAATGACTCCTTTTGCTATGGCTCCGTAATTATGATACAGATCTAATGATTCAATAAAAAATAAATTGGAGCTCATTTTCTTAATGTGGTATCATTTATGTTTGAAGAAACGACATCAAAACATCAAAAACGAGCGCAACACAACCCAAACCTATCCAAAACTCACCCGAGCACCTCGGGACCCTGTCCGAACATACCAATAAGTCCCAAAACATAATACGGACCTACTCGAGGCCTTAAATCCCATATAACTACATCAAAACTACGAATCATCGATCAAGATCAATCTCTTAAGTTCATAAACTTCAAACTTCGAACCAAGCGTCCAATTTTTCCATATAAGTTCCAAATGACATATCGAACCTATTCCAACTCTCAGAACAATAATCCGAACTCGATAACATCGAAGTTAACTCCCAGTCAAACCTATGAATTTTTCAAGCCTTCAAATTGCCAACTTTTGCCAAATAGTGCCGAAACCTTCTAGAATTATCCAAATTCAAACCCGGGCACATGCCCAAGTCCAAAATCACCATACGAAGCTATTGATTTTATCAAAACACCATTCCAGAGTCATCTACACAAAAGTCAAACTCCGGTGAACTCTTGCTACTTAAGCTTCTAAAACAAGAATCATTCTTCGAAATCAATCCAAAATCATTCAAAAACCAAATCCGGCCACACACGCAAGTCTTGATACACAAGACAAAGCTGATCGAAACCTTAAGTAATCGAATGGAACGCTAATTCTCAAAATGACTGGTTAGGTCGTTACATTCTGCCCCTCTTAAATAAACCTTCATCCTTGAACGTACCAAGAACCATTCTGAAGCCATGAAATCACTAAATGAATTCACCATACATATACTCGTGGGTGATCCCATGTCACCCCGATCCACATAAGCCCGACAACACCTTCTCAACTGAATATTATTCCTTCAACTCACACCGATAAGACTTAGAATCAAAATTTTCACCATCTGATCATTCCCCGAAGACCCAATTCCCACATATACACACTATATCAAGCTCAACCAGTTGGCACAACTCATGCATACACCCATAAGGTATAACCACACGATGTAACACATCACACATATGCCCATAACAATAACTCTGACCATGATACCTGCCCGTAGCTGAATCCAGCACCGGTAAATAATCTCATTACAACTACGACCTAGTTCCAAACTTTCACAACACTAACAATGATGCAAGAAATATGAAGATCCCATAACCGTTCACCTAAATCAACAAGTCAATCCCAAAGCCACCTGGGCACATACCTTTCAAGCTAAACCCAATAAGCACAACACAAATATAGCTGAATATGAAAAGAGAAACACATGAGAAAACTATCAAACACGTCTGACAAGTATAACTCTCTATCAGTACCATACTATGGATCCATTCCACAAGGGAGAATCAAATCATATGAACTAATCACAAGGATCACATCCTAATATAACTCAATCGCGGCACGTATCCCGGTTCAAACATATCAAACCATACGAAAATGTGAGGATCCCATTCTCGACTCTGAATCACAAGTATAATACACATCACACCAATCTATACCTTCCACTAACTCAATTTCGCAAATAAAATCACAACATGTAACGCACTTTCCATACCGGTGGAGCACCTAAATTACAAATCGTAACTATAGCATCCAGAAATCACATTAAAACCTACTGTAATAAATATCAGAAAGTCTCTTTTAGTCTCGTAGCTATCAATAGTGAACAAAACAAAATGATAGACACGGGCTACCGCTATAGAATCTCTCAACAAAGGTAAACACATAAGTAAAGTACAAGAATCATGAAACTTACCCATATATGAAGTAAGATAGGAGGACTCACACTGATAAATAATACTAGATTAAATTAAGACTGATGCTCCTCTAATATAAATCGAAATCGTACCTGTAACAACACCATATGGTGCAGCGACCTCAGCCATACCACAGAAATCATATCAACAGGCCGAGCTTCCCCCTTAGGGTGCCCTCTACCCGCTTGTCCTCCACCCCTAACTGGATGTGCAGGTGGATTAGCAAATGGAATGAAGCCCATATCCTGAGTGCTCTGATAAAATTCACCTCTCCCGCGTTTGGGACAATCTCTCATGATGTGCCTACTATCGCCGCACTTATAACAACCTCTCTGCGGGCATGGCTACTTGTACTGAGTCTGTGCCGGATAACTGGAATAACCGTTGTAGGAACCCCGTGCAGGTAGTGTACTAAAATATGATTTCCTTATATGAGTACTATGAGGTCCCTGACTAACTGGAGCACCACGAGTAGTCGTAAGTGCGGACTAGACTGCCCGACTGCCCAAGCCTCTGCCGTGATGGGTCATAGCTGAAGAGTAGAATCCATTGAATCCTCCAGAATCTCGAGACCTCTTAGTCTCCTTATCCTCCCTCTTCTCACCCCAGATATGCTCTCACCTCCTAGTAATCTCCACAACCTTCTGAAATGGAGTATCAATCTCCAACTACCGAGCCATGCTGAATCTAAGACCATAACTGAGCCCCTCAAAAAATCTGCGGACGCGCTTTCTAACTGTTTAAACCAAAGTAGGTGCATGAAGGGATAACTCACTGAATCTGATGGCATACTCCGACACCGTCATAGTGCCTTAACGCAACTGCTCAAACTCTGTACGCCACGCACACTGAGGGTTTGGGGAACAAACTCCTTAAAGAATATCTCTGAAAACTGAGTCCAAGTGAATGGTGATGCATCAGCTGGCCTACCATCCTCATAAACCTGTTGTTGCACCCTATTGTGCATTAGTCAAAATAAGATTCAACTTGTGGTTTCTCTGTTGTTGATAAAGAGAGTCGCCACCAAATAGTTAAAGGTATACTAGGGTACCTATTTAATTACTAATTCATATTCATTATTAATATACTAACCAGTGAGATTATGGGTAAGAGTTCTTGTTCTTCTAAGGAAAAAGTGTTAGGCACCCCTTAAAAGGTACCCGAGGTAACTCCATAGGAATTAGACTAGGTTTGGGACCAATTATTTGTACTATGCTTAATTGCTATTAAAGAGTATGGCTTACTGTATATATAGGGGAGAACATGATATTAATAAAATGAGCGTGGGACCTTTAAAAGGATGTGAATTTATAAAGGAGTCTAGAGATATGTTGAAAGCATTTTGAAATATATATGTAATTGGTCTATATTTTATAAAGCTTGTGAAAAGAGGTTAAGTTATGAAAACACTTGATTTAGGGAATGTGTGTTCGTGTAACTCTAAAAGTTGTTTGTAAGAAAGTGAACCTAAAATATACCTTATATTCTGAAATCTTAAATTTTGACTTGAGAAATGGTTTTGCAATTCTTGCTCAGCAGCACTTTGATATTTGGAAAGAGTCGATTTTCCAGCCTTACGATTCAGATCTGATTTCCTTTTGAAAATGGGCCACTGTTTTTACTAAATTCTGGGCTACAAAATCTTTTAAGAAAAGGAAAGTGAGCGAGAACATAGTATGATATAAACAAATGTAATTAACGAAATGGGGATTAATTACTAATTAATTCTTTATTTAAAATCCTATATTATTTAAGGCTTGCCTATGATTCATATGATATTAAAGCATGAAAATAAAGTGTATGATCTAATATATGAGTGTTATATACATGACAACAAAGATGTGACAAGGAAGTAGATAAAAGGTATTGGATCAGTAAACTAGATTAACAAAGCAATAGATAATAACAGGAGGAACTGAGAGAAAGAGGACTGGACTCTGGCAATTGGGCCTCAAGTAGGCATGCCCAACAGTAAAGAGATGCGGCTACAACTGATTTTGGACTCTCCAGAAAAATGCAACAAGGATGGGATTGGGCCTGATTTCCTTAGGAACTCAACAGGCGCAAATGGATGTACATGTCCAAAAGAAAAGAGAAAATCATTAAATACATGCTCCATATTTTCAGCATATTTGACCATGTATGAAATATATATAAACAGATGACTGAAACCAAATATATTAAAACATCAATACTCTAACACTATGATACATTATACTAATGTGGTGGTCATACATGGAAAATAATATTTCGTTGTCATTAAACACTAAACCCCTAAAGAACCAAACGTGTCAATAAATTAAGGGCTAAGAGGGGAGTTCCGCTCAAGGTCGATGCCCCCTTTGAATCCCCCAACACTTCAAAATTCCCAAGGGACTCGAGGCCCAGGCAATGCTTGTGCCGGGAAGAGCAACCCAACCTAGAGTCAAAGTTCGCTCCCAAATACCCCTAACCACTAACGACATATGTTTTCCTATGGGTTTAAATGACAGTATGGCCCTTCAATGTAAACTAAATGCTATAATATTCCCTATCACAGAAGTATACTTTCCCTTCTAATAGAGTAACCTAAGGGTACACAAACAAATTTACATTTTTTAACACTAGATGAACAATCTACATGTTAGGTAAATCTGAAGGTCAGATTTTCGAGCACATATATGAGAGAAACAAAAATATTATAACATACTGTTAAAGGTCTAAACATTGAGAAAACCCACATTCAAAGGGAAGGTAAGGAATACATAGTTCATATACACATAAACACAAGAAATACAGATACCCCTGCTCTGGCAGACTAATGATGAATTGATTAGCTTGCTACTAGCACATGCATGGATTAGTAACACTACTTGGAACTTTAAAAGTTGTTAGTAAAGGTTCAGGCAAACAATTGCAACTAGCACCTTTTACAGAAGCTATGAAAAATATCAGAAACATGATCAAAACTCTCAATATGACTACAGGTTCACATATTTGAACATGGAATCCCAAAGGGGCTCAACAAGATCACGTTCACAATAGCATTAACCTTAAACAAGGCATTATGTTTAGACAATATCAACAAAGAACTTCTCATAAGATTTAGAGACCAGGTTCAGTTCAAATTGACAATGAGGAGAGGGTTGAGTACAGTTTAAAATAAGAGCATGGAATCATGAAGCCAAATAGGAGAACATACAACACGTAGCATTAACTATGCACAAATACTTTAATGATCTTACAAAGACAGGGTAAGCTTTATCTATTATAGAATCAAATCAGCAATGCCATGAAGGGAGAGAGTTATAGACAAGGCAAGGATTATACTAAAACAAGTTTAACTCAGGTGTATAGCTTAAATTATATCCAGATATGAAGTGATCACACTCAGCTTAAAATTATAATTTTGGCTACAACAAGAATGACTGGTTCCTATTTTATGGATGATACCTTAATCACAACTGAATGTAAGCTTTACAAAGTCATTAGTAGCATATAAGAGACTAAAGACAAGAAAGTACTACATCAAACAGGTTTTGACTTAAACATGTAACTGGAGGTTTTATCTAAACATGAGGCACTGTGTTCAGCTTAGCAGCAATTATCAGTTAACTATAACAAACATGATTATGACTTACTTTTTATGAAAATGAGTGACTTAATCTTAGTAGAATATATATAACAAAGTCATTAATATTTATAAAAGTTCACCTTAATAAGACTGTTTCAACAGATGCAACCAATAACTAGATACAATCAAGAGAATGTCATAGTGATAGCCCAAAAGTTGCCTTTAAAGCTAGCAGATACAAGTATAGAGAAGAAAAGCATCTAGACACTTAGATTTTTCATGCTACAGTTAAATGGTGGATGCTATGAACTTATGAACTTTTTAGGTTATCTCAGTTAGGATTATCAAATAATAAACTCGACCACAAGACAAACAGAATGCAGGGAAATGATATGTAGAGGTAGAGATCACAACAAGATTATCAATGAAAGATTATGAAGTTTAGTTAAATATGAGCAGTCATTCAAGGCACATTAAGGAAAATACATCATGTAGGCTATTTAGACTTCGAAATGAAAGTCATTTGAGGTCACATAACTGCCTGATCAACATTGATTAAGGCTCAGAAGCATGACAAGTGATCATAAGTAGACAATATGTTATCACAAACAAAAATAAACATTTCTATACTAGTTATAAGCATCATAAACAACTATAGTTCACAGAAGATAACAAGCATATCCATAATATGCAGATAAGACGAACATAAGCGAAACGTTAGAGGCATACTGACCTTTTCGAGGGTAGTAGACCAAACGAGGATTTCTCTTAATTGCTTAAGACCACAAAGCTTCAAGCTCAAAGCAGCGAAATTGCTCAGAAATGAAAAACATTGAAATTAGTAAGAAAACCTAGGTTTTGGAATTTCAGAATTGCTCTTAGATATTTATTGTAAATTATTAAGTATAGATAAATTAATTTAAAAAGGGAGGGTCAAAATAGTCAACATCTTCCACCACTGATACGCCGCTCCTGACAACTGAAATATAGTAAAAGCAACTCTGCTCACCTCCACAATACCCATGGTGCGGAAAATACGGTGACACTTCTCTAGAAAACCCTGTGCATCCTCGGTAGTTGTGTCGCTGAAAGTAGGTGGACTATACCTCTTGAACCTCTCAAGCCTCTTCTGCTCCTATTCTGATTCCCCTGGCTTGACCTCAGGATGAATCGGAATAACAGGTTGTACCGACACCACACCTGAAAGCTGACCAATGTGAGCCCGCTGCTCTAGAGTACGGGTGGTGGGAGTCTGAGCTCCTCCCCCAATCTGCGAAGTAGCTGGTGCAACGGAGATCAATCCCGCCTGAGCCAATATACCAAACATGCTCAGGAATTGCGCTGAAGTCTCTTGAAGTCCCGGGGTAACAACACGCACCTCTGGTACCTGTCCCCCAACCAGATCTACTGGCGGATCCTCAACTACTGCTCTAGCATGTGCTCTAGCTGTGTCACGTGCCCCTCTTCAGCCTCTACCTCGGCTGTGGCCTCTCGCGACACTAGCAGGAGGCACAGGTGTCTGCTCGGTTGATTCGGTAGTGCGTGTTTTCACCATATGTGAGAGAATAGAGATGCAAAGGCTCAAAATTCGAAATAAACAAATCAACACGATTGGAATGAAAGAATTGGATTTTTCCTACTAGTTCCGTTAAAGATAAGTACATACGTCTGTGTACCGATTTTCAAGACTCTACAAGACTTGCTTGTGACTCGTAGAACCTATAAAACTAGAGCTATGATACCAACTTGTCACGACCCAAAATCCCACCATAGGCGTCGTTATTGCACCTAGTCTCTAAGACTAGGTAAGCCGACTACTTACAACAATTAAGCCAGTTTATTAATGATAATTTTAAAATAGAGTTTGATATCAATACGGAAACAAAAGCGAAATAAGCCTACGCGTACACAATCATCAAAACCTCCCAAGACTAGGTAATATAGAGTCACAAAACTAGTTGAATACATGGAAAGATCTCAAAGATAGAAATACAATACTGTTCAAATAACAAGCTGACAGTACAATGGAAGGAAAGGACTCCAAGAGACTACGACGACCAAGCAGCTCTACCTTGAATCATCGCGATTAATAAGCTAACTCTGCGTGAGTCTGATATCTTCAATACATGGATGTGCACAAAAATGTGCAGAAGTATGGTATGAGTACACAACAGTCGGTACCCGGTAAGTATCAACACTAACCTCGGTAGAGTAGTAAAAAGGTACAAGTCAAGACACCTACTAGTCAAATTAACCTATGCAATATAGAAGTATAAAGCTAATAATGAAAGCAGGAATTAGTAAATGGCAACAAGGATCAACATGTGATATAAATAGTAAAGTAATAAGAACATCGTGAATGTACCATTGAAACCAAATAAGGAAAACCAATAACAACAAATTAATAAAGTCGTTATAACACAAGTTTCGCAACGAAAATTTCTCCGAGATACCTCATCTCATAATCACAAGTCACGAGGCTCAACCCACAAATCATATGCTCACGACACCTGGTGCCCATGTTTCAAATCACTACCGCAAGGACAACTCACGTGCCAACATCTCAATCCGCCCGGCATAATCATAGGCTCACAATCACAATTCGCCTGAGGTGGTCACAGGCTCACTATCACAATCTGCCCGGCATGGTCACAAGCTCAATATCACATGAACACAGATAATATAAGAATACATGGTCATGATCAATAAATGTTACATTTCGTAATCCTGAACTAGTATACGTGGCATGCTTCGGTGTATGCTTGTGCTAGTGTACTATTACAGCCCAAGTCAACAAGTGATATAAAAAATATCGAGTATCTCACTGAAAGAAACACAACAAGTCACGTAAGGTGTATAATACACGAGTAGAATAAGACAAACATACGAATATCGTCAACATAATACCCCCAGGCCATCACACACCATCCCTGACATTGCCACCATTATCTCTCCGATAGTCACCCGTATCACTCCGCCCTGACAATATCATTAGCCACTTGTATCACTCCGCATAATAGCCACTCTTATCGCTCCGCCCAGACAATAACACAATAGCCACATGAATCACTCCGCACAATCGACAACAGTGGGATGCCACCCTTATGCCCTACATAAAAACAACAGTGAAATGTCACCCTTATGCTCCACATAACAACAACGATTCCACCCAAGAATTTACATGTGCTAACATCACGATAACACCACATATCAATTTGTACCACAAGTACCCATAGGCCACAACCTTTCCAAAAGAACCAACAATACAAGTATTTCCACAACAAATAGCTCACGGCTCAACACAATGTGTATAGAATCTCAATAACAATAAAATGAATGGGAAAGTAACTCAACAATGAACAACACCCCTTTAAACATAACTTCAATCAAAGTAGATTAATGACTTTCAGTAACATTAACTTCAATTAATTTCTTAAGGATAAACTCGATAATGAAGGTATTTCCACGAAATGACAAACTTCAGTTCCTAGTGTATGAAATAGGCTAACAATGAAAGAGATGACATGAACTACCAACTACATCTAAATGCATGAGAATAACTCGGCAATAAAAGGTTATCATGTAGCAACAATTTCAATTAAGAGTAACTCAACAACAAAGGAGGTCACATAATGATAAAAGAGGTAACAACTTCAAATAAAGCATATAAGAGTAAACTTGACAAGTAAAGGATGTGATATATAATAATAACTTAAAATAAAGCATGTGGAAATAAACATGACAAATAAGAGGATATAACATGTGCTAACAACGTTAGGCAAGATACTTACCTCAAAGAAGCTAAACCGATACTCTAAAATGACCTTCTCATGTGAAACAACTTCCGGACGGCTTAAATCTAGCCAAAATAATTTAATATCATAAATATAACCCATAAGAAACAATTTTGGATAATAAAGCTTCGATCTTTAATGAAAACTAAAAGGCCAACCCAAAAGGTCAATCCCGGGCCCGCACCTTGAAACCCGATAAAACCCACAAATTGCGACAATCCATTCAATTACGATCCAACCATACTAATTTCATCTAATTCCGACATCGAATCGATGTGCAAAACCTAATTATTCTCTTTAGAAGAGTTTTTGATAAAACCCCTCAATTTTCCAATCAAAACATAGATTAATTCACAACTTAACTGCTGGAATCATGTTAAAATACAAAAATGAGATTAGATACTTACCCCCATGAAAATACAAGAAGATAGCCATAAAAATCACCTCAATCAAAGCTCTAGAACTCAAGATATGCTCAAAATAACAAAAGAACGCAGTCTGATTTTTTTATACACGAGCTTTTTCGCTGTTGTGCCCAAAAAGCCGCACCTGCGCATTTCCAATTGTCATTTCTTCTTTTACAGACCAGTTTTTGCACCTGCGGGCCCAACTTCGCATCTGCGAAGCACCAACACCAGCTCCCTTCTCCAACACTAAAATGAACATAATTCCCTCATACGATGTCCAAATTAGACGATTGTTTTGCTATGGATCCGTAATTATGATACAGATCTAATGCTTCAATAAAAATAGAAATTGTAGATCATTTTATTAATGAGGTATCATTTATGCTTGAAGAAACGACGGCGAAACATAAAAAACGAGCGCAACACAACCCAAACCTATGTTAAACTCATCTGAGCCCCTCTGGACCCCGTCCGAACATACCAATAAGTCCCAAAACATAATACGGACCTACTCTAGGCCTTAAATCCCATATAACAACATCAAAACCACGAATCATCGATCATTCTCTTAAGTTCACAAACTTCAAACTTCGAACCGAGCGTCCAATTCAAGTCTAACCAATCCGGAATGAACCCAAATTTTGCATACAAGTTTCAAATGACATATCGAACCTATTCCAACTCCCAGAATAATAATCCAAATTTGATAACATTGAAGTCAACTCCCAGTCAAACCTATGAACTTTCCAAACCTTCAAATTGCCAACTTTCGCCATATAGTGCCGAACCTTCTAGAAACATCCAAATGCAAATCCGGACATATGTCTAAGTCCATAATCACCATACGAAGCTATTGGAATCATCCAAACACCATTCCGGAGTCATCTACACAAAAGTTAAATTCTGGTCAACTCTTGCCACTTAAGCTTCTAAAACAAGAATCATTCTTCCAAATCAATCCTGAATCATCCGAAATCGAACCAGCCACACACATAAGTCATGATACACAATACGAAGCCAATCGAGACCATAAGCCACTGAACGGAACTCTAATTCTCAAAAATATCAGTAAGGTCATTATACCAAATACTATCACGACCCAGAATTCCCACCCTCGGGACCGTGATGGCGCCTAATATTTCACTTGCTAGGCAAGCCAATGTTAGATTCGTTTTAAGCCATTTCTTACAATTGAAATTAAATAATGACCATGAACTAAATAAACTGAAATAAAGTGAGAAAATCATACAACTGCGATATCTAAATACAATCCCAGAACTGGTGTCACAAGTACATGAGCGACTATAATAATACAAACAATGGTCTGAATGAAAACGTGATTGGCTGAAATGAGATAAACAACTAGAATAAGGTAGAAAGGGACTTCTAGGCTACGAACGCCGTGCATTTATACCTCAAGTCTCCGTTAGGCAATCAATCCGAGCAATCTACTGACTGCCGCTAGGACCGACTCAAAATTCTGCACAAGAATTGCAGAGTGTAGTATGAGTACAACCGGCCTTATGTACTCTGTAAGTGCCGAACCTAATCTCGATGAAGTAGTGACGAGGCTAAGGCGGGTCACTCACAATAACCTGTACGCATAATAATAATAATAATAATAATAATAATAATAATAATAATAATAATAATAATAACAGGAAAAGTACACAGGAAAAGTAAGGTAGTTAACTTATGAAAATAATCTCAATTCTCGAAATCAGTAAAACCAGAAACACTAGTCCTCAGAATCTCGTATGAATACACCGAAAGCTAACACAATACAACAATGAATACAAAACACACAATCTGTTGCGGCGCGGAACCCGATCATACCGTACAAACACAATCCTCCTTTATTTCACCATATCAATATCAAGAATAACATGTAAAATCCGTCGCGATGCGCAACCCGATCCCACCATATAATAAGAATCAATATCATAATCCTCCCTTATTTCATCATATCAAAATCACATAAAAACTCCGTTACAGCGTGCAACCCGATCCCACAACTTCAATATCAATCCTTCCTTATTGCACCCGTTACAACGTGCAACCCGATCCATAAATAAAATCAATAAATGTAACCAACTCAACAACTCAAATCACAAGAATCTCTATGATTAAAGATTATGAAAGCAAAGCCATAAAGGAACCTTGTACAAAATCAAGGGATGCTACAATTAATACTAAGCAACAAGACAAACCAAATATACGACAATTAAAGTGTACAAGTAAGACAAGTAAGGCACAAGTAGCAATTAATCATGGAATCATGGAAGAAACGAGCATTTCAATACAAGAGTAAATAGATGACAAATAACAAGTTATGACATAGAAAGCAACTAAGACATGTAACAATTAAGATATGGAGTGAGATAATTAATGAAATAGGGGAAAGCATGGAAACAACTATTTTGACGGTGTATATACACTCGTCACCTCACATATACGCCGCTACACATGTAATTCACATAGCACATAGCTCAAGGGTTCCTAATTCCCTTTAATCAAGGTTAAATCCAACACTTACCTCGCTCCGCAAGTAAATCAAAGCTCAACTGGGGCCTTTCCTCTAAAATACGCCTTTGAACCAACCGAATTTAACCAAAATTGACTTAATATCAAGAAACAATACTAGAGAAATCAATTATAATACATAAAACTAAGATCTTTATACTTTTCTCAAAAAGTCAATAAAAGTCAACTCCGGGCCCGCTTGATCAAAACCCGAGATTCGGAACAAAACCCAATTACCCATTCACCCTCAAGCCCTATTATGTAATTAGATTCAAAATCCGACCTCTACCCATGCCGCTTCGAACTTTCTGAGTCCATGGAAGTCCAACAACAAAATCCATAGTGATACACTCCCACTTACACTTAGGAATCTCTAACCTCTGAAGTAAACCACTAGGTCTCCGATGCTCATACTTTACTTGCTGACAATTTAGATACCGAGATACATATGCAACTCTATCCTTCTTTGTCCTTCTCCACCAATAAGGCTTCCGCAAGTCCTGATACATCTTGGTGGCACCCGGATGAATAGAATATCGGGAACTGTGGGCCTCCTCAAGAATCAACTCACGAAGCCCGTCCACATTGCGCACACAAATACGACCCTACATCCGCAAAACCCCATCATCTCCAATAGTAACCTGCTTGGAACCACCGTGCCGCACCTTGCTCTTTAGGACAAGCAAGTGAAGGTCATCATACTGACGTTCTCTGATGCGCTCAAACAAGGAAGACCGAGAGACTGTGCAAGCAAAGCACAAATGGGCTACGAAATATCTAACCTCATGAACTGATTGTCCAAAGCCTGAACATCTGCTGCAAGCGGCCTCTCACCAACTAGGATATATGCAAGGCTACCCATACTCACCGCCTTTCTACTCAAGGTATCGGCCACCACATTGGCCTTCCCAGAATGATAAATGTTGATATCATAGTCTTTCAATAGCTCCAACCACCTTCTCTATCTCAATTTGAGATCCTTCTGCTTGAACAAATTATATACTCCGATGATCTGTGAACACCTTACACGATATGCCGTAAAGATAGTGCCTCCAAATATTCAGCGCATGAACAATGGCTGCTAACTCTAAGTTATGAACATGGTAATTCTTCTCATGAACCTTCAACTGCCGCGACATATATACAATCACCCTTCCATCCTTCATCAATACTACACCGAGCCCAATACGAGATGTATCACAATACACCGTATAGAATCCTGAACTCGTGGGCAACACAAACACTAGCTTCGTAGTCAAAGAAATCTTGAGTTTCTGAAATCTCAACCCACACTCATATGACCATCTGAATGGGGAACCCTTCTGGGTCAATCTAGTCAATGGGGCTGCTATGGATGAAAACCCCTCTATAAAGCAGCGATAATAACCCACCAAACCCAGGAAACTCCGGATCTCTGTAGCTGAAGTAGGTCTAGGCCAGTTTTGGACTACCTTAATCTTCTTGGGATCCACCTTTATTCCCTCTGTCGATACAACATGCCCCAAAAAGGCGACTGAATCTAAACAAAACTCACACACTGAAAACTTGGCATATAACTGACTATCTCTCAGAGTCTGAAGTACAATCCGAAGATGCTGCTCATGCTTCTCTCAACTGCGGGAGTAGATCAAGATATCATCAATGAATACAATCACAAAAGATTCCAAATAGGGCTTGAACACCCGGTTAATATAATCCATAAATGTTGTTGGGGTATTTGCCAACCCAAATGATATCACTAGGATCTCATAATGTCCATACCGAGTCCGAAAAGTCGTCTTAGGGACATCCGATGGCCTAATCTTCAACTGATGGTAGCCAGACCTCAAATCAATCTTTGAAAACACTTTGGCACCCTGAAGCTGATCAAATAAGTCATCAATCCTCGACAACGGATACTTGTTTTTGATAGTGAGTTTGTTTAGCTGCTGATAGTCTATGCATATCCTCATCGACCCATCTTTCTTCTTTACGAACAACAGGGGCGCACCCAAGGGAAAGACACTAGGTCTAATGAATCCCTTATCAAGTAAATCTTGCAACTGCTCTTTCAATTCCTTCAACTTTGACGGGGCCATACGGTGTGGTGGAATAGAAATGAGCTAAGTGCCCAGAGTCAAATCAATACAGAAGTCAAAATCTCTATCGGATGGCATCCCCGACAGATATGCAAGAAACACCTCTAGAAACTCACGCACAACAGGTACTGAATCCATGGAAGGAACCTCCGCACTTGAATCACGAACATAGGCCAAATATGCTAGACATCCCTTCTCGACCATATGTCGAGCCTTCACATAGGAAATAACCTTGCTGGTATAATGGCCAGGAGTCCCTCTCCACTCTAATCGAGATAATTGATATCGCCCAAGTTACACCTCAAATTGGGGCTGTGAAGCGGTCGATTGCAATAACAATACCCAACTAGGAATCGGGATCGAATCCACAGGGAGCGTAGATAGGATTACTGGTATGTATTTGGTCTAAGCGCGTGAATTGTCTAAGTTGCACTTCCACAAACTTTGTTTTGATTTTACTTCTAAAATTATACTAAGTATTGCAATTGAAAAATATAAAACTAGAGAATAATGTTTTTGTTATTGTTTTTCCAATATATAAAAGGACTAGGGCTGTAACTTTCACCTAGGTGTTTGTCTAACGGGTTGTAAGCTTTAAAGCATATTTCGTTGGTCGGGGTGTATTATAGCATTCTAGACTCAAATAACCACTTAATACCTCTCAGTAAGAGTTATTTTGCCTAATTTGGCTTTCTCAAGTCCAAATGAGTAATGAACACAATAGTTGATAAATTGCTCAAGACGTGTTTTACTATCTCTAGGTTCAACCCTTTAATTGGGACTATCAATCTCTTGATTTCATCCTAAATTCTTGTTAGCCAACTTTCCTAGACTAAGTCTCTCTTTCTCAAGAAGAGACTAAGTCAAATAGGCATGAACTAATATTTGCAACCATTAATTCTATAATTATAAGCAATAACAAGGCTAAATAATAAACACCCAACCATAAACATGCCCTAAATCAAACACCCATTAGGTTCCCACACTAGGGTTGGGTCACAACCCTAGCTAGAAATTTAGCAACTCATAGTGGATATTAAAGAAAATAAAGAAGAAAAGATAATAAAACCCATATTGAATGATTAATAGATGAAAATCTAATGTAAAATCAACAATATAAACTAAAGTTGCCTAAAAGAGTAAAGAAAAATGGCTACAGACTTTTTGGTATTCAACAATTTGACCTAATTTCGTGAAAGTAGTCTATTTATACAAAGCTGGAATTTTCTGACAAAATTGCCCTTTCAGAGGTTGTGCGGACGCACAATTCTATGTGCGGTCCACACTTTTGTTCAGCTCTTGACATGAGTGGATTCTGCGGCCGCACAATTCTGGATTGTAGCTGCATCTCTTGAGTTCTGCGGTCCGCAAAATTCTCGTTACGACCACACATTTGATTTATGTGGCCGTACAATTATAGTGTGGTCCGTCGTTCTTATTGGGCTTGAATTTGAAACTCTATGAACTTTGACTTCTGCGGCCACATAATTATTGTGCGGTCCACACTCTATACTGAAATTGTGCGGTCTGCACTTTATACTGAAGCTCTGTTGATTCTTCTTCATATTCTGCGACCGCAGATAGAATTCTGTGGTCCGCACTTGAGCCTGTGTGCTTGATTTTTGTCCTTGTTCAAAAGCACTCCTTCTCGAGTTGAATTTCATCATAATAGCTCATTTTCCAATACTCCTGCAAGTAAGCATGTTTCATCAGTTGTCGGGAATACGTTTAAACATTTTTTAACTAAAGCGAAAGTCAAAAGGCGCAAATAAGTAGTCAAAATCCCCACTTATCAACTCCCCCAAACTTAAGCTTTTGCTTGTTCTCAAGAAAATAAGGTAATTCCCACCTTCACAAAATAAGAGCTATTCTAGCTAATCTATGGTGAATCAAACACACATCAATTGGGACCAACAATTACCCACACACTCATGAACTATTAACAAGGCAAGGTTTTGAAGTTTTAAGCACAAATAGTTCTAATGTAACACTTGAGCATCAAGAGTTGACTTTATTCATCAAGGAAGTTCGCTCTTTCATGTAGGTCACTGTGGATCTCAAACTCCTCCTCCTCTACTCTCCGTTAGCTTATCTCACTTAAGAATGTAGCACTCAATTCAAGGATTTGTGAAAAGATCGCTCATCTCTCTCAAATGAATGTCACAAGTACGGCTCTAAGTACCATATGCTTGTCCCTCATATAAATCACCACTAATGTAAGTTCACTCAGCTTGAAATCATGTAGGGCTTTTTCGGGATGTAATGAAGGCTTTTGGACTAAGGTAGGAAATGTTGGAATAGAACGGGTTCATCTTTCCTTAAGCACTCCATTTTCTCTTTTTGGCTCATGCTTTGCTGACTTTTTGAGGCATTTTCTTTTTCTTTAGAGGAACTAGAGAGACTTGAAATCACTCTTTCTTGGTCAAGATATTCATTTTATCCTTCTTTGTTTTCTCCATGCTTTACATTTTTTCTTTTCTTTGAATCCCTTCAACTCTTCAATTTATTCACTTTTGTTTTGCATTTTTCTTTTGTTTTTTCATTATTTTTCTTTTGCCTTGCCTTTTCTTCATTTTTTTTCTCTTTTTGTACCTTGATACCACTTTCAAACTCCTCGTCTCTCCCCCAAATTTATGTTTTCGCCAATTGCTTCTCATGAGTGTTAAGGAAAGATCGGGTGCCAAGAGAGGGTCACTACAAAACGGGTAAAAGCTTGTAACATGGTTATCAAATGAAAAAGGCTTTAGGCTACAAAGAGTTGACTAGGGATAACATTATTGGTGGGCCATGAAAATTTCAAAATGTGTCAAGGAGAGCCTACAATCACTTCTCAAGCCAAGCAAAACTTAAAATTTCGCCTAGAAACACATTCGGGGCAAGTTCTAGATCATTCGCACGGGTACTTGGACTTGTAACAAAACATCTCACCTCTCACACAGCTGGATTGTTCAAGAGGATAGAGTTGAGGTCCCACAACAACCATATTCGAGATGAAAATCAATAATGGTTTAACTAAACCACTTGATGATTGCTTAAGTCAACACAAGAGTCAAAAGGTCACTAACTAGAGCTATATCTTTCCAAGAACTTGTTTTTAATCATAAGCATGTAGTTAAGTGTGTTGGTAGAAAGTGAAGCATGCTTGACTCTTCTAGTTCGACTCAATTAGGTCCTCTTATTCATTACTACTACTGTTCTTACCTAAACATAGAAAACAGACTCAATCCCGCAAGAAGGTTATCATGCCATCCATCGTTGGGAAGAGTCACCCGGTTCACACAAAAACCACCTTTGGAAAGAACCGTGTCATTAAGAAAACCAAAGGCTTATTGATCACTAAAACATAAAAAGAAGCTACTAAATTAAAAAAAAGCTATTAAAGTTAATAAGAAGCTGGACTACTAAGAAAATAGAATAAAGAAGCTATGAAATAAACTACTGAAAGTAAAAAATGAATATACAAACCAAGAAAGGGCAAGAGAATATATACATTAATAGAGAGAGAAGAATATATACATAATTCAAAATAAAAAGAAAAAGAAAATGTTATCAGTTATTACAAGGTAATGTCAAATATCATAGCAAATCAAAATAGACCACTCCCCTGAATAAGAATAAGCATTGTCCTCAATGCTTAACAAAAATCAAAATAAGGAAGGGAAAGAGTAGAGAGGACTCCCTATGTGGGTCTCAGTGTCCATAGCAGCATCACCTCCTTCAGGATCCTCCAACTGGATCTTATCATCCTCTGCCCGGGGAGTAGCTGTATTGGTGAACATCTGTAGCACCACCTCAGCCGCATGGACAGCGAGGTCTGGCTCCTCAGACTGGCCAGCTGGTGCCACTGGTACTGAGGGATGTGTCTCCATCAGTAAGTCAAAGGGAAGATCACCAGCTGCTGCTATCTTGGTCACTTCACGTCTCAACTTGTCCACTGATTTTCTCGAAACCTGAGATTTTCTCATCTTCTTCACCTGTTTGCTTAGCTCCTCAATTGCTCCCCCATGTGCCACCAAGGTATCCATGATGGTCTTTTGATTATCGAATATGTTCTTTAATGTTTCCCCTACTGACGGAGGAACCTGGGGTGTTGGGGCAGAAGACTGTGCTGCAATAGCACTGGATAGGTCGGACAACTTTGCAATAGCTGTCTGCATCCAGTTATTGAGACTCGCAGTGCAGTGAGTGGATAAGTGAAGGAGGAAGGCACTGATACTGATGGCTCTAAAGATGGCGGTGGTGGCATGGCAGTTGTCTCAGTGGAAGGCCCAGTTGTTGTGGAAGGCATGGAAGCAGTAGAAGGCATAGCAACAGAATATGCAACTACCATCGACGGCTCATCAGACTGGCCTACAATAGTAGTCGACTTATCCTTGTTCTTCGGGTTCGTTGGGTCCTTCAGAGAGTACCAGGAGAAGGGCTGCTTAGCCCTAACCTTTGTATTACAGTTCTTGGGCTCCACCCCCCGCATCCGTGAGATAGTTTGTGATAGTGTTGGGATACAGATAAGGGCTTTTACCCTGCCTGACAACCAGAGACATGTTGGCCAACATAATGGCACCCACATTAATTAGGTACCCGACCATGATAGATGCAACTAAGACTGCCAGGGGGATTGGAAGATTGTTTTCATTCCGGCTTGGGTATATGCGACTGCGTACAAATGTTTGCCACCCTTTTGCTTCAAAGTTGACGGTGTTCCGCAGAATAGGAGCCCCTGTTGTGATCCATGGTGGTGGTGGTCCTAGAGCTACTAGTATCTTAGCTTGCCAAGGTCGAGCTGCGTAACCCAGTACGAACTTCTCTAAATACTGCACCGGCTCCTTATCCTCAAGCCCCAAATAAGTGTTCAGGGTACTCTGATCAAATCAGACCTTCAGGTTCCTCACCTTGGTCACCTTATTCCCCTTCTTGATGTGCGCCACATTGGGGGTAGAACTCCCGAACTAAGTGCTCCTTGGCATCCAATACGCTTTTCGTGAACCACTTCCACCCTTTTCTTTCCCGAAATTGTCTTAACACATTGGGATGGTACCTATCCAAGTCTTTTAACAGGAACTGACGCTCAAGTATGAGCGATCTATGGGGCTACCACTCTCGGAACCTATTGAATGCAGTCAGGCTCACAAACCTATCTTCCCAAACATCCCTCTTCTCTGACCTCTCCAGGCCTGCAACTCTGGTATTACCCCCCCCCCCCAACCATCATCCAAAATATCATCATCATCATCAACTGTGACTGGTGCGGCGGGAGCATAAGTAGATGAGTGCTCCCTAGCCTCACTGTTCCCTTCCGATCCCTCAGAATGTACTCTCAGAAGAGGTAGGCTCACTCTCAGTCGGTATCTATCCTGGGGTAGTTGTGGATGAGATGGCACATCAGGTTGCCTTGGTACTGAGTCGCCCTCCGATGCTTCCCTAGACGGGGCATATGAACTTGATTCGGAGGGCTCTGGCTGTCTACCTCGACCTATTGTTGCCTTCTTACTAATCACTTTTTGCACGAAGAGTGGTAGGGCACCCCTGCCTCGACCTCGGGAGGGTTCACCCCTCCCCTTGGATGTATCACCTCATCCCCATGATCTAACCATTGTTTGCAATACATAGCAATATGAGTCAGTTAAAGTTCAAACACAGATTATAAAATAGTTGCAGGCAAAACAATGGGCAGGAGGGGGAAGTGCATTCCGTACAATTCTGAGTGCGGCCGCAGAATGGCTTGTGCGGATCGCACAATTGAAGTGCGGTCCGCACAATTTTGAGTGTGGCCGCAGAATTCAAAGCCTAGAAATACCAATTCTCTGAAGTTTGGATTTGCGGCCGCACACATGTTTCTACAGCCGCAGTTCATTTCTGCGGACCGCACAACTTTGGGTGTGGTCCGCACAATCAATGCACAGACTATGCCCTCACCTAAGGATCTACGGACCGCACAATTTCTTGTGCGGCCGTACAATTCAAAATTATACGGCACTGAACTTAGGGGCTTTTCAATTTAGCAAAATTTAGACATGGTATTGGCAAATTAAACATGATGCATAGTTTACCCATCCCCCATTAAAAAGTATGAAGTTACCCACACTATTTGAAGCACACATGATGATTCATTTTGACATTTAGGCCTAAAAATAACTAAACAAATAAAGAACAAAAATTAAGAAATTTGAAAGAATCTAAACATGAATTGAACATACCAGTAATGAATGATGCAGGGAAGAATCTAGGGTGATGAAGTGAATGCGAGATGATTGAATCAATTTGAGTGCACTGTACTTGCTTTGGTGTCAGCTAGTCAGAGTGTGTAAAGTTTTAAACAGTGTTAGAGGGTCACTATTTATAGTCGGTCGATTTTAGGGCAAGGATTAGTAGGTCGCACAATTTTGTGTGCGGTCCGCACTCTTTACCTGTCACCTGCTTCCCTCTTTGTCGATCTGTGGTCCAAACAATTCTAAGTGCATCCGCAGATTTTTGTGCGGACCGCACAATTCCTTTTGCGGCCACAGATCAGTCATTTCTCCGTAATTCAAACTTCAGAGAGTTTGCAATTTTGTGATCTCCAGTTTTGCGGTCGCATAATGAATTGTGCGGCCGCAGACTCCTTTCTGTTGTGGCCATCAATATTGTGTTATCCACACAATAAATGTGCGGTTCATACTTTTTTCACACTTAGCCACTTTTCCATAGCACAGTTCCTGCAAAGCACACTCATTCCTGCAACATACTTCAAAACCAGTTAGCACAAAACAAAACCTATCTAAAATAGAAGAAAAATAAAAATAAAAAGAAACGTGGGTTGCCTCCCAAGAAGTGCCTGATTTAACATCGCGGTACGATGCAGATTACCATCAATAATTTGAAATGAATCAATGCCACAATATGGACATCATCAACTTTTCCCCAATAATGCTTTACTCGGTGACCATTGACTCTAAACACTTTATCATTTGTTTTCCAAGTCTAATGCACCAAAGGGTGTCACACTCACAACCTCAAACGGGACTCTCCATTTAGACTTCAACTTTCCCGAAAATATCCGTAACCGAGAATTGAACAATAATACAAGATCACCTTCTTTGAACTCCTTGTTCCGAATGTACTTATCATGGAGGTACTTCATCTTCTCATTGTATACGGAAGAACTTGTGTATGCATGGTATCGGAATTCATCAAGCTCATTCTATTGTGCCACCCTTAAGTTGGCGGCGACATCCCACTCAAGATTTAGCTTCTTCAATGCCCACATAGCCTTGTGCTCAAGTTCCACTGGGAGGTGACAAGCTTTCCTGAACACTAACCGATATGGATACATCCCAATTGGTATTTTGTAAATAGTCCTATAGGCCCATAGAGAATCATCATGTTTTTTCGACCAATCCGTCCGGTTGGCATTCATTGTCTTTGACAAAATACTATTGATCTCCCAGTTGGAGACTTCCACTTGTCCGTTTGCTTGAGGGTGATAGGGGGCCATGACTTTGTGAGTGACATCATACTTGGTGAGTAAGGTATCAAAATCTTTGTTGCAAAAGTGCGATCCCCCATCACTTATAATGGCCCTTGGAGTACCAAACCTTGTGAAGATGTTCCTTTTCAAAAATGCCACCACTCTTCTAGCTTCGTTGTTGGGTAGAGCAACGGCCTCAACCTATTTTGACACATAATCCACAACTACCAAAATGTAGGTGTTCCCACAAGAGCTTACGAACGGTCCCATGAAATCAATGGCCCACACATCAAAAATGTCAATTTCCAAGATGGTGGTGAAGGGCATCTCATTTTTCTTAGAAATCCCACCGGCCCTTTGACATTCATCACAATGCTTGACTAGATCACTTGCGTCCTTGTAGAGATTAGGCCAATAGAATCCACATCTCAACACTTTTACCGTTGTTCTCGCTCCACTATGGTGACCACCATATGGTGAAGAGTGGCAAGCATCAATAATTTCCACTTGTTCCTCCTTTGGAACACATCTTCGAATCACACCATCGGTACAAATCCAGAAGAGGTATGGTTCATCCCAATAGTAGTCGAGGCAATCTAGTTTGAGTTTCTTCCTTTGGTTTGAAGGACACTCATTCGGTACAATACCACTCACAAGATAATTTGCTAAATCGGCAAATCATGGCATCTTGGTCATTGAAATGGCTAGAAGTTGCTCGTCGGAGAAGAAGTCATTGATTTCAAGGCTGTAATGTGGCCTCCCCTCCTCCTCCAAGCGAGATAAGTGGTCCGCTACTTGGTTTTCACTACCTTTGCGGTCTTGGATTTCTAGATCGAACTCTTGTAATAAAAGCACCTATCTCATTAACCACACCTTTGAATCTTTCTTGCTTATTAGGTACCGAAGCGCTGCATGATCCGTGAGAACAATTACCTTTGTACACATCAAGTACGGGCAAAACTTCTCCATAGCAAAAACAATAGAAAAAAGCTCTTTTTCGGTCACAGTGTTATTGACTTGAGCATCATTCATGGTCTTACTAGCATAGTAGACCGGATGAAAAATCTTGTTGACACATTGCCCAAAAACTACTCCGACCGCCACATCACTAGCGTCACACATGAGCTCAAAAGGCAAGCTCCAATTTGGGGTGGTGTTGATAGGAGTAGTTGTCAATTTGAACTTGAGCAATTCAAATGCCTTCATGCAATCCTCATCGAAATGGAATTTGGCATCTTTCTCCAAAATCTTACACAAGGGGTTCACCACTTTGGAAATGATTTTTATGAAACGCTGGTAGAACCCCGCATGACCCAAGAAACTCCTCAGTCCCTTCACGGATGTTGGAGGTAGAAGTTTAGAAATCACCTCTATTTTTGCCTTATCGACCTCAATGCCATTCTTTTGAAATTTTGTGGCCAAGGACAATGCCTTCCTCAACCATAAAATGACATTTCTCCCAATTGAGTACCAAGATCGTCTCTTCACATCTTGCCAAGACCTTATCCAAATTTGTCAAGAAATCATCAAAAGAATTCCCGACCACTGAATAGTCATCTATGAATACCTCAAGGAAATCTTCCACCATGTCCGTGAACATAGCCATTGTACACCATTGAAAGGTCGTTGGTGCATTGCATAAACCAAATAGCATCCACGAGTATGCGAAAGTACCATAGGAATATGTGAAAGTAGTCTTCTCTTGATCCTACGGAGCAATACAAATTTGATTGTAGCCGGAATACCCATCAAAGAAACAATATAAAGCACGGCCGTCCAACCTATCAAGCATTTGATAAAGGAAGGGAAGTGGGAAATGATACTTCCTTATGACTTTGTTGAGCTTGCGATAGTCCATACACACTCTCCACCCGATCACCGTTCTTGTAGGATTCAACTCGTTCTTGTCATTGGTGACCACCGTCATGCCCCTTTCTTTGGGACACATTGCACCGGAGAGGTCCACGAAATATCGGAAATGGGGTAAACAACCCCAGCATCCAACCACTTTATGATCTCCTTTTTGACCACTTATTGCATTGCTTCATTTAATCTTCTTTGATGCTCAACGGAGGGTTTGACATCCTCCTCCAAAATAATCTTGTGCATGCAAAAGGCGGGGCTTATACACCGAATATCGGCCAATGTCCATCCGATAGCTTTCTTCCTCTTTTGTAGCACCGCCAATGTGGAGTCTACCTGCACGTTAGTCAATCAAGAGGAAAGAATAACCGGTAAAGTAGAACAAGGGCCAAGGAATTCATACCTGAGATGTGGAGGAAATGGCTTTAACTCCAATGTGGGAGGCTTCTCAATTGAGGGCTTTGTTGGATTAGTCTTCCAATTTTCAAGATCCAAGGACAATTTGCGGGGTTCATAAGTGTAAGACCCCATTCCTTGAAATGCATTCACACATTCCCCATAGCCATCCTTCTCATAATCATCAAGGTTGAGCAAAACGGCCTCCAAAGTATCATCCACATTCATCATGGCACTAGTATCATCAATAATCACATCGGTCACCAAGTCCACAAACGAACAAACTTCATTGCTATTCGGTTGCCTCATAGATTTGCACACATGGAAAATCACCTTTTCATCACCCACCCGGAAAGTGAGCTCACATGCTTCCACATCAACAAGAGCCTTCCCCGTAGCAAGGAAAGGTGTCCCTAGAATAATAGGCACCTCATAGTCTACTTCACAATCAAGAATCACAAAGTCTGCCGGGAGGATGAATTTATCAACACGAACCAACACATCATCAATAATACCCAATGGTCTCTTCATAGTACGATCCACCATTTGTAACCTCATAGATGTGGGTTTTGGTTACCCAATTCCCAAAGTCTTGAAAATCGAATAGGGCATTAAATTGATACTTACCCCAAGATCACAAAGAACTTTTGCAAAGTCGTCGCTTCCAATAGTACAAGGGATTGTGAAAGCGCCATGATCTTCCAATTTAGGATCCATTGATTGCACAATTGAACTCACTTGATGTGTCATATTTATAGTCTCACAATTCATCGACCTCTTCTTTGTCACCAAATCCTTCATGAACTTTGCATAATTAGGTATTTGCTCCAAAGCCTTAACCAATGGCACATTAATAGATAGGCTTTTCATCATGTCAATAAACATTTTGAATTGGTTCTCACCATTTTTCTTGGCAAGCTTTTGAGGTTATGGAGGAGGAGGCCTTGGCATTGGTGCCTTAGTGTTTGGCACTACCAGTTTCGGTATGTCTACAATGTGCTCCCTAGACGAGTTTACTTCCTCTTAAGTCTCCTTGACATTGTCATCAATATCAATTCTTACTTCATCATTGGATTACACCAAATTGTTTGTAATCTCATCTTCTTGAATCACTTGTTCATCATCCACAATTTTTCTTTGACTTGAGCTGGTTGCATCCCCACCTTTTCTACTCCTTGTAGTCACGGCCATGGCATGTCCCATGTTGTTCCCACCCTTTGGGTTCACCACCGTGTCACTTGGAAGTGCTCCCTTAGGATGAGTGTTCAGAGCTTGATTTTCCCCAATTGAACTTCCAAATTGCAAATTGACGTGTTGTGCGAGGCTAGTTGAGCATCGGAGTCAGAATTCTTCTCCATCATTTGTTTGAACATGTTCTCAATTCGCCCCATCTCATTGTTGGAAGAGCTAGGACCACGGTAAGGATAAGGAGGCGGTTTGCTTGGTTGTTGATACATAGGGGGCCTTTGAAAGCCCGACCCCCGATTCCCTTGGTTATTGTTCCATCCCCCTTGGTTGTTTCCTCCCCAATGTCCTTGACTATTGCCACCCCAATTTCTTTGGTTATTTTGACCATTCCAATTTCCTTGATTGTTTTGATTGTTCCAATTAACTTGGTTGTTACCACTGCTCCAATTGCCCTGGTTGTTTGGGTTCCAATTCCCTTGATTACCTTGAGATCGCCATTGTTATTGATTCGGGCCTTGAGAGTTGTTTCTTTGCCCTTGGAAGTTTTTCACATATTGTACTTCCTCCTCTTGTTCATTGTAAGATTCATTTTGGTCAAACCCACTATCTTCTTGCACATATTGTTCCGCACGGTTTTTCACTTGTTGACCATTTTGCCTTATCTTGTTTACCATCATATTGACACCCTCCATTGCATTTACTTGCTTAGGACCTTGAACTTGTTGAAGTTGAGCTTTGGCTAATTGATTCATTGTAGTGGTCAACTCGGCAATTACTTGCCCATGATCATGCAATTCTTTATGTAGGTGAATCACATTTGGATCACCTTGAGGAACATTTGCTCTACTTTTCCATGCCGATGAAGTATCCGCCATCTCATCTAAGATCTCATGGTGTTGTCAAGAAATATTTCCACTGACAAGTTGGTTGACCACGCATTGATTGGTAGTATTGATCCCTATATAGAAAGTTTGTTGAATCATAGCCTCCGTCATGTCATTATTCGAGTAGTCTTTCACCATAGTTCGGTACCTCTCCCATATCTCATGCAAAATCTCATTAGGTTCTTGTTTGAATGCTAGAAGCTCGTCTCTAAGAGTAGCCATATGCCCGGGAGAAAAGAACTTGGAAATAAATTTCTCCGCCAATTCATCCCATGTATTGATGGAATGGTTTGGAAACCTTTCTAACCAATCCAAGGCTTTCCCCTATAGAGAGAAAGGAAATAACCTCAACCTTAAAGCATCCTCGGAGACGTTTGTCTGTTTACTCCCCCAGCAAGTGTCCACAAACCCTTGCAAGTATTTGTACGCATTTTGATTCGGAGCCTCGGTGAAGAATCCCCGTTGTTCTAGCAATATAAGCATAACATTTGTGATTTGAAAGTTGCCCGCCCTAATGCGGGGCGGGAATATGGCACTTGCATATCCTTCGTTTGGCAACACCCGGTGTGGAGCCGCTCTTGGTGGAGGTGGGGGTGGAACGGAAACGTTGTCTTGAGGCGGCCGGCCTCGTCTATTTGCTTGAGGTTCAAGAGGAACCTCTTCAACTTGGTCATCTTCCACGTCCACATCCCCTAAAGGCATGTTTTCGAGAGGATCATTGTTGTTGAGAGCCATTGTTTCACCTATAATTGTTTCACCAAAAGGATTAGTAACACGGAAGGAAAAGAAGATAATTCACACACAAAACCAAATATAGCTAAATCCATTTTTATGCTCCTCGGCAACAGCGCCAAAAATTGATCTCGCCCAAGTCACAGCTCAAATTGTGGTTGTGAAGCGGCCGATTGCAATAATAATACCCAACTTGGAGTCGGGATCGAATACACATGGAACGTAGATGGGATAAGTGGTATGTATTTGGTATAAGCACGTGAATTGTCTAAGTTGCACTTTCACAAACTTTGTTTTTGATTTTACTTCTAAAATTATACTAAGGATTGCAATTGAAAAATATGAAACTAGAGAATAATATTTTTTTTTATTGTTTTCCAATATATAAAAGGACTAGGGCTGTAACTTCCACCTAGGTGTTTGCCTAATGGGTTGTAAGCTTTAAGGCGTTTTTCGTTGGTCAGGGTGTATTAAATCATTCAACACTCAAATACCCACTCAATACCTCTTAGTAAGAGAGTGGTTTTACCCAATTTGGCTTTCTCAAATCCAAATGGGTATTAAACAAAACATTTGATAAATTTCTCAAGTCGGGTTTTACTATATCTAAGTTCAACCCTTTAATTGGGACTATCCATCTCTTGATTTCATCCCAAATTCTTGTTAGCCAAGTTTCCTAGACTAAGTCTCTCTTTCTCAAGAAGAGACTAAGTCAAGTAGGCATGAAATAATATTTGCAACCATTAATTCTACAATTATAAGAAATAACAAGGCTAAGTAATAAACACCCAACCATAAACATGCCCTAAATCAAACACTCATTAGGTTCCCACACTAGGGTTGAGTCACAACCCTAGTTAGAAATTTAGCTACTCATAGTGGATATTAAAGAAAATAAAGAAGAAAAGATAATAAAACTCATATTGAATGATTAATAGATGAAAATCCAATGTAAAATTAACAATATAAACTAAACTAGCCTAAAAGAGTAAGAAAAATGGCTACAGACTTACTGGTATTCAAAATTTGAACTAATTTCGTGAAAGTAGTCTATTTATACAAAGCTGAAATTTTCGGATAAAATTGCCCTTTCAGAGGTTTTGCCACAATTCTGTGTGCGGTCCGCACTTTTCTTTAGCTCTTTACAGAAGTGGATTCTGCGGCCGCACAATTCTGGATTGCGGGTGCATCTCTTGAGTTTTGCGGTCCACAAAATTCTGGGTGCGGCTGCACATTTGATTTCTGCGGCCGCACAATTATAGTGAGGTCCACAGTTCTTGTTGGGCTTGAATTTGAAACTCTCTGAACTTTGACTTCTGCGGTCGCACAATTTTTGTGTGGTCCGCATTTTATACTGAAGCTCTGTTGATTCTTCTTCATATTCTGCGGCCGCAAATAGAATTCTTCGGTCCGCACTTGAGCCTGTGTGCTTGATTTTTCTCCTTGTTTAAAAGCACTCCTTTTTGAGTTGGATTTCATCGTAATGGCTCATTTTCCAATACTCCTGCAAGTAAGCATATTTCATCAGTTTTTGGGAATACGTTTAAATATTTTTGAACTAAAACGAAAGTCAAAAGACCCAAATAAGTAGTCAAAATCCCCACTTATAAGTAACCCCGGCATGGCTAAGGTCACTGTCTTGGCGTGGCAATCCAATATAGCATGATAAGGTGACAACCACTCTATACCCAAGATAACATCAAAATCTACCATATCAAGAAGTAGAAGATTTATGCTAGTCTCAGGACTCCCAATAGTAATCACACACGAGCGATAGAAATGATCTACAACAATAGAATCTCCCACAGGCGTGGAAACATACACATGAGCACTCAAAGAATCACGAGGCACTGCCACATATGAAGCAAAATATGATGACATGTAGGAATAAATAGAGCCGGGATCAAATAGAACTGAAGCATCTCTATGGAAAACCAGAACAAGACCTATGATAACGACGTCAGATGACTCGGCCTCAGACCTAGTTGGGATAGCAAAACATTGGGGCTGGGCCCCACCACTCTGAACTACGTCTCTGGCACGCCCTCTAGCTAGACGACCTAACCTCCACCTCTGGTTTCCTGACCCCTACCTCTTGCTGGCTGAGCGGGAGGTGGAGTAACTAGTGCCGGTACCATGGCATGAGAACTCTGAAAACACTCAAAACTCAGAAAGCATCTCCTGGTGTGACCAATACCTCCACACTCAAAACACTCATCCTGCTATTGTGGCTGCTAAAGCTGCCTCGAACTGGCTGGATAACCACGGTGATAGCTCTTATTCGGAGGCACACTGATCTGAGCTGATGGTACACTGTAGGCTGGCTGCTAAGAATAAGGCACATAAGGACCACGACTCCCTGAAGCACTGTGAGATGCCTGAAGCGCTAACTGAAATGGCCTGAGAGGATGGAATTTACCAAAAATACCCCTACCTCAAGATGAGGCACCATTGAAACTACCGGAATGATGAGGCCTCTTATCAGACACCAAGCCCCTCTCTTGAGCACGAACCATCTCGATCCATCTAGCAATATCTACGACCTTCTAAAAAGTAATATCATTTTGGCTTGGCCATCTTTAGCCTGATAGTGAAAGTGAGCCCATCAATGAATCACCTCACTCTCTCCCTCTCAGTAGGAAGCAAGATAATGGCATGACAATCTAGGTCCACAAATCGAGTCTCGTACCAGGTAACAATCATACTACCCTGCTAAAGATGCTCAAACTGCCTACGGTAATCCTCCCTCAGAGTGACAGGGATAAAATTCTCTAGAAATAGTTGTGAGAACTAATCCTAGGTATGTGCAGGCAAACCAGCTTGTCTAGATCTCTCCACCACCTCTTGGTAGAACCAGTCATCTGAAACACTGCAAAATCGACCCTATTGGTCTCAACTATACCCATGTTAAGCAGCACCTCGTAGCAGCGGTCTAGATAATCATGCGGGTCCTCAGAAGGTGAACCATTGAAAGGAACATGATAGAGCTTGGTAAACTTGTCCAACTATAACAAAGCCTCAGAAAACATAGTGGGCCTATCACCGGCCTGTGTCGCAACAACTGGCTAAACCACCCCAACTAGGGGGCTACTAGAGTCTGATACCGGGGAGCCGCCTACTCCAGGGTATGAGTAGCGGGAGTCTGTACTCCTCCCCCAGCCCGAGAGATGGCTAGTGCCACCAGAATGTACCGGTCTAGGCCACACTCTCCATAATGCTCGCCAAACGGGCTAGAGCGTTCTGAAGCACTGGAGTGGCTATGAACCCCTCCGGGACCTAAGTACAGTCTGAGCTGGAGCCTCCTCCTCGTGATCAATCTGGTGGTCCATTGCGAGTGTTGTTGTGCGAGCTCTAGTTTGAGCTCTGCCTCGACCTCTGCCCCTGGTAGTAGTTGCCACAGGGGGCTCCGGCTCATGTCCGGCTGTAGATGCAGTGCGTGTTCTCTCCATATGTGAGAGAACAAGGATAGAATGGTTCAATCATCAATGATAGAATAAAATCGCACGATAGAGTAAGAAAGAAGTGAAATTTTTCCTAAACTCCAAAGGCTCTAGAAGATAAGTACAGACATCTCCATGCCGATCCTCCCAGACTTTACTTAGCTTACTCGTGACTCGTGAGACCTAGGAACCCTAGTGCTCTAATACCAACTTGTCACGACCCGAAATTCCCACCCTCGGGACTGGCTGACGCCTAATATTTCACTTGCTAGGCAAGCCAACATTAGATTAGTTTTTAGCCATTTTTAACAATTCAAATTAAATAATAACCAAGAACTGAATAAACTGAAATAGAGTGAGAAAATCATACAACCGCGATATCAAAATACAATCCCAGAACTGGTGTCATAAGTACACGCACGACTAGAATAGTACAAACAATGGTCTAAATAAAAATGTGACTGTCCGAAATGAAATAAACAACTAGAATAAGGTTGAAGGGGACTTCAGGGTTGCGAACGCTGTGCAGCTGTAGGACTGACTCCAAAATCAGAGCAATCTACTGACCATCGCTAGGACCGACTCCAAAATCTGCACAAGACGTGTAGAGTGTAGTATGAGTATAATCGATCCCATGTACTCTATAAGTGCCGAGCCTAACCTCGACGAAGTAGTGAAGAGGCTAAGGTGGGTCACTCACAATAACCTGTACGCAGTATAATAATAATAACAATAATATTAACAGGAAAAGTAAGGCAGTTAACTTATGAAAATAACCTCAATTCTCAAAATCAGTAAACCCATAAACACCAGTCCTTAGAATCTCGTATGAAAACACCAAAAGCTAATACAATATAGCAATGAATACAAAACACACAATCCTTTACGGCGCACAACCCGAGCTCACCATATAAACTCAAACCTCCCTTATTTCACCATATCAATATCAAGAATAACATGTAAAATCCGTTATGGCACGTAACCCGATCCCATCATATAATCATAATCAATATCATAATCCTCCCTTATTTCACCATATCAAAATCACATATAAAATCCGTTGCGTCGTGCAACCCGATCCTACCATATCATATATTAATCCTCCCTTATTCCACCTGTTGCGGCGTGCAACTTAATCCATAAACAAAATCAATAAATATGATCAACTCAATAACTCAAATCACAAGAATCTCTACGATTAAAGAATATAAAAGCAAAGCCATAAAGGAAGATCGTACCAAATCAAGCGATGCTACAGTTAATACTAAGCAACAAGACAAACCAAATATACGACAATTAAAGTGTACAAGTACGGCAAGTAGCAATTAATCATGGAATCATGGAAAAAATGAGCATTTCAATACAAGAGTAAATAGATGACAAGTAGCAAGTTATGGCATAGAAAACAATTAAGACATGTAACAGTTAAGACATGGAGTGAGATAATTAATGAAATACGGTAAAGCATGGAAACAACTATTTTGATGGCCTATATACACTCGTCACCTCGCATATACGCCGCTACACATGTAATTCACATAGCACATAGCTCAAGTGTTCCTAATTCCCTTAAATCAAGGTTAAACCCAACAGTTACCTCACTCTGCAAGCAAATCAACGCTCAACTGAGGCCTTTCCTCTAAAATTCACCTCCAATCCAACAAAATCTAACCAAAATTGACTTAATATCAACAAACAATTCTAGGGAAATCAATTACAAAACATAAAGCGAAGATATTTACACTTTTCTCAAAAAGTCAACAAAAAACAACCCTGGGTCCGCTTGACGAAAAGTCAACAAATAAAATTCGCCCGCTTGATGAAAATCCTAAATTCGATGTTGAAAACATATGAAATATAATGGGTAATTGAAAATAAATTGATAAAAGTCACTTACCAATTTTTTTAGGAAGAAAATCTCTTGGAAAAACCGCCTCTAGGGTGTTTAGGGTTGAGAGTTTGTGAAAAATGAGTTAAATTCCGTCTTCTCAACTATAACGATCCGATCGGTCGCTTTGAGCTCTAGCATGTCGTTCTGAGGTTTGAGGCATTGAGTAGCTTCACTTCATGTTTTATGACTTATACCCGTAGTCGGAATCGAATTAGGGAAAGTTCGGAGTTGATTCAGATGGAAAATTCTCAATTTAGAAGCTTTAAGTTTGAAGAGTTGACCAAGGTTTGACTTTTGATTAAACGACCTCAGAATCGGGATTTGAATGTTCCAATAGGTTCGCATGATGATTTCGGTTTGAGTATCGGCTGGTCCAAAGGTATTTCACTGCTTATTGTGGAAAGTTGGCATTTTGATGGTTTTAGAATTTCCTAAGATTGATTTGAAGTGAACTTTGATTTTATTGATATACGTTTGGGATTCTGAGCCTTAGAATAGGTTCGTATCGTGATTTGTGACTTTCACGTAAAGTTTGGCATTATTCCGGAATGTTTAAGTGTAATTCGGACATGTTCGGCGAAGTTTGAAAGTTTGAAAGTTGAAATAAGGGTTTTGATCGCCGATTCGTAGTTTGGATTTTTTTGGTATGATTTGATACATCGAGAAAGTTTGCATTATATTTTGGGAATGGTTGGTATGATTGGACGGGGCCCGGGGGGCTTCGGTTGTGTTTCGGATGGGCTACGAGTCATTTCGCCATGTTTTAGCTGCTGTTTTTGATATCTGGTGCATCCTTCTTCGCGAAGAAAGGGTCGCGATCCCGAAGAGCAAAGTATTGTTTCAGGCCTTGTGAATCGCGATCGCGGAAGGAAATTCACGATTGCGTAGAAGGAATTTTGTTGTCAGTGGTCTAACTTCGGGAGCTTATATCTTGCATTCTATAAGGAATTTGGGATGACCTAAAAATGAAAGTTGTTACCCTTTGAATCTGATTTTCAGAAAATCAAACCGTTTGTTATTTGGAATTTGTATAAAACCTTATGGCCATTATACCGAAGGGTGTCTGTGAAGAGGAAATAAAATTTGTACATCGCGATTGCGATGAAAGAAACGATGCTAGAACTTTTGTTACTTGCGATCGCATGAATAATGACCGCATTCGCGAAGAACGAGGCATGGAAGGTGTATTAAACATCTAATTTCGGGATTTTGAGCTCATTTCATCACTTTTAAGTTCTTGGAGCTCATGTGGGGCGATTTGGGGTGATTCTTGAAGATCGTTTTCGCCATATATCATAAGGTAAGTTATTCCTATTTGTTTCGAGTTAAAAACATGGGTTATATATGGATTTTAACTTGGAAATTAGATAGAAATTATGGAATTTTGGAAGAAAACCTAGAAATGGTATTTTAAAAATTTGGCCACAAAATTGGACATGGAATTTTGAATAAATTATATATTTGATTTCGTGATATTATGGGTAATGTTTATCTTCGAACATTTTCGTAATTCGGGCGCGTGGGCTCGAGGATTGACTTGGTTTACTTTTTGAGCGGAGTTGAAAATTATTATAAATTGATTAAGTATGAGTATGGGAGTATATTTTTATTGGTTTGCACGTTGTTTGACTAGTTTCAGATCGATGGGCATTGGTTTGAGGTGTTAGAGAGGCATTGGATCCGGTTATGGAACTTCGTTGCGAGGTAAGTCTCATGTCTAACTTTGTGAGGGCGAATCTTACCCATAGGTATTAAAATTGTTATGTGCTACTAGTTGTAGGTGCTTCGTACGAATGAGGTGACGAGAGTCCGTACGTAGCTAAAAGAATGTTTATGTTCGGGTAGACTTAGGACTTTATCATGTAATATTTGAATTATTTGAACTTATTTTTATATATTAATTAAGTGAATTTATAATTGAAATTTAATTGGGAATATATTAGGATGAGCTTTATCACCTTGAGTTATTTGGCGAGATATTTGATAATGGTAAAAGTCATGTTTACTCTCTGCTCCTGCACCTATGTTGTAAGCACGTGACTCGTAATTTGATAAGTTTCTTTCTTTCCTGTGGATTGGGCCGAACGCCTCGGCAGTATATTGAGATGCATCTCTGGTTCGCACCGGTCGACCCTCGAAAGTGTACACACCACTCCGGATTGGGCCGTAGGACCTTAACAAAATCTTGCGTTATACCGCTAGTAGTCCGAATATTCACGAGATCCCCCTTCTATTGAGGCCTGACATTTTTTATGGTATTCCTTGTTCGTTTGAGATTGCACTTGATATTTCAGATTTGTTGAGATGGCACATGAGATTTGAGAGATTTATATCGTTAAAAGAAATTTTTGGAGGATTATGTTAGTTACAGTTTTTATCTCACTACTAATGTTGTGCTTCATACCTGTTATGAGTTATCATATTGATTTATTGGACAACTAGTAAGTGTCGATGTTGACCCCTCATCACTACTTCTCTAGGGTTAGGCTAGATACTTAATGGGTACGTGTTGATTTACGAACTCATGCTACACTTATGCACTAAATGTGTAGGATCTGAAAGGTTCATTTGGTAGCTATCTTGGTGCATAGGCGCAACTGCTAAGGGGACTTGTTTTATTATTGCACTCTTTAGTAGACGCTCATGCACTTGTGACACCGGATTTTGTGATATTCTAGAATTTGTTTGTGGTTTTGCTTAGCATTTACACACTTTTATTATCTATTCTATTTAAATTGTAAGTTTCTAGGATTTTAATGCGTTGATTTGTTTATCTAATAAAATTCACGATTTCAAAAAAACTAAAATGAATAATTAAGTTGGTAGTTCACCGTTGGCTTGCCTAACGGCGATGTTGGGTGCCATCACGACCTATAGTGGATATTGGGTTGTGATCGCTTGGTATAAGAGCACTAGGTTCACTTAGGTATCACGAGTCATAAGAAAGTCTAGTAGAGTCTTGCAGATCGGTACGGAGACGTCTGTACTTATCTTCGAGAGGCTACCTGGGTGTTAGTAGAACTTCCCTGCCTTGATTCCTCATCGTGAGATATGATTTTGTTGACGATTATGCCTTCGGTTCTTTCCTACTCATTCATATGCGATGTCAGGCAACTTTTATCAGTTGGGCAGCGATAATTTGTGAAAATTCTACAGATGCGGTATAGGATGTTTGTCCTTAAGTATGCAGGCAGACTATTATCGTCGCCTTGTGGAGGAATGTTCTATCATTTCAACCCATTATTGATGTTGCCTACGGTTTCGAGCCTATGGAAAGTGTATTGTAATGTTCATGCATTATTATCGCATAGTGCCGGTCAAAATTATAGGATGCATACTTATGTGTCGTGTCAATGAATGATTCTAGAGGAGGATTAATCAGTTCAAGATCGGGAGATTTGACATTTGATTCCAGCGGAGGAGAGGCAATTAGACTATAGATGTTCAGGCGTTGGTTGATGGAGTCGCGAGATTGGACCTAATTTAGTGGAACTCTTGTTAATATTATGGTGTCGTCGTCCTTGTTTGAATGTATTGAGGCTCGTCGGTGTGATGGTATTCTTTGGTTTTCTTTCGGGGCAGGGTGTTGTGGAATGGTACCTAAGAGGTGGTTATCAGAGATGCTGATGTGTGGCAGCTTCAGGGTTGGATCGATGCTTCTATTGTTGAATGGTTCGAGAGGGATGATCTTTATGGAGGCTCATAGTTGGTGACATTTATCAGTTCAGGTGCTACAGAGATGGATTATGATTTGAGGCAGCAAAAGATGAGGAAGGACATGGTGGGAGGTATCTCACGGAGGTTGAATTTCTAGAGGTCGAGTAGTTCGCTTCGAAAGATGCTTAACTCAGAGTGAGAATGTTAGCGTATCGTATGGATTTCGTGGTAGGATGGCCACATGCTTCCAGAAAGCTTGGAGCGATTATGGCCATGTTATACAAGGGACAAAATTTGGGTATTTCATTCGAGATGGCGGCTTTATGCTTCGGAAGTTTGAATATACTTCGAGTTTTGGATGCATCGTTGGACCTTCATTTGATGATGATAGGAAAGGGCAGACACTTTCGATTGGTGGGCGAGTGCGGGCTCAGGAGGATTAACTGATTTTATGATGGCTGTAATTAGGGCAATGTCGTTGGAAGATGTTGATATGGGGTCACACGGGTGAGCTATCTCCTGTGAGGTGTTAGGAGTTGCATGAATCCTAGTAAAGGTCCTTTGAAGAACTTTATTTGTTGTCCAACATGAAGTATGTACTACGATATGAGGTAGGATCGCATGAATAAGATGGTGTAACAGTCAGGAAGTCGAGTGTATGTTTGGAGATGATAATTCGAGTTATGTCATGCATGTTTAACAAGCGGTTGTGTGGAATTTGGCTAAGCGATGGTGCAAAATCATGGTAATCAAGGAGGAGTCATTGTGAATTATGGATTTATGTAGTTATGGTAATCAAGGAGGGGGAGCCCACCGTCTACGATTGGGTCATGTGATTGTGTGCCTTGGCAGTATCGGGTTATTGGTACATTGGTGGATTAGTTTTGATTAAGAAAAGAGAGTCATTTGATTTCTTCTTCTGGGGTATTCGTGTCCTACTGGAGCACTGGTTACTATCTATATATTCGGGACTATGTCAGAATGGGCGACTCTCAATAATGGTTCTAGTGGGTTCAAGAAGTAAAGTGTGGTGCCTAAGGATTTTTGAGTTCGTCGTGTGACTAAGGAATTAGTTTTGCAAAGAAGTGTGAAAGAGGCTTGGAGTATTTCTATGAATGTCACCAGGTTTGCGGTGCGATGTTAGGGAGATGGAGGAAACAATTTCGGATTCGCATGAGGTCTTTCAGAATGCCTGCATCAGCTGGAGATACTATTGAGTGCATAAGGTGGGTATGAGATGGCTGATGGGTATTGAGACGATGTGGTCTAGTGATCTGGGTCACTCGGGATGAGTGTTGTTTGAGGTCCCTTATGTGTTTGAGTAGAACTTTTATTTTGAAGGCAAGTCAAGAGTAAATTGGAAGAAGTTGAGTCAGTTAGTAGTGGTTTGAATCAACATGGTTGTGGAAATAATCAGTTCCTTCGGGATGGTAAGGCTATATAGGTGATTCGTGGTTGTACGTGCGGGCTTGACAACCACCGTAATTTGATTGATTTGGAGGTATTTGATTCTGATGGCCTTGTTATGTTTAAATGAATCCCAGAAGAGTTATGGCGGTTTAGACGACGACTGGAGGTTTGCATTTTTTGTGGTTATGGGAATTCGGTTACGTGTTGCAATTGTTCCTCTGAAATGTGTTGAGTGAAAGGGTTCTAGATGATGAAGTGTTTATTCTACTGGTAGTTCAGGAGTTATGATGAAACTCTTGTACTCTCGCGTAGAGGCATGATAGGTGCAGTGAGCGGTATGGAAATTGGAAGATGAGGATCAAGGTTGCGATTCAGTGTTGATAAGAATGTCACGAGCTCGGAGAGGTGTTCAGAGTATGCTGGCACTATTTTCAGGCAACCTGGGGATGGTCTGTTTTGTGGTAGGAGTGTTAGGTATTGAAATGCGGATGCTTGGCTAGTATTATAGAAATTGCATGGTCGGTAGCCATTAATGTTCAAATTTTACTACCTGATGCGGAAGGTTATCGGAGTATATCCCACAGGAAGATCGTATAAGTGTGACGTGTTAGTCATTCGATTGTTAGAGATTGAAATCAGGTATGGATATTTTGGTACTGTCGCCAATGGGAGAGGTTATGACTGAGAGGCGCTCTATTCCTTTTGTTGTGGACTGCTCGTATGTGTCATGAATAGGGTCATTGTGGATCCTTGAAATGTTATTTGCCCAGTATGGGATGATCAGAATCGGCTTGAGGTCCGTTAGTAGATCTATTGTGAATGTATGCTACATCAGGTCAGATGTGTTCATTCAGCATAGCATTGCCTATGGAATAGTCTTCGAGTGTTAGATGTTATTCCTGTCATCAACTATTCTATCTTAGGGTGTTAGATGTTATTCCTGTCATCAACTATTCTATCTTAGGGTGTTAGATGTTATTCCTGTCATCAACTATTCTATCTTAGGGTGTTAGATGTTATTCCTGTCATCAACTATTCTATGTAATACTCTATTATGCCATGTGGGTTGTGAGATGGCTTGATTCTTCGCAATGTGTTGTGATCATGTGTAGTTTGTGGTGTTATATGAGCAAGATGGCTCTCTAGATGCAGGTCGTTTATTGCACCTTATTCGTGCTTGGGTTTTGTAGCGTATGGCACTATCCGTCTCCCTAGGGTTGTATTTATGCATCTCGTATGCTTGTGGTCGGTATTCGGGTATTTCATAGGTATGATCAATATGGCTTGATAGGTATTTCCTTATTTATTATTATGTGTGGATCAGGTGGCACGCCACCGTGGGTATGTTGTTTGGATCGGGTTGCACACAACAATAGTGTCATGTTTGGAACGGGTTGCATGCCGCAACAGTTTTATGTTTTGATCGGGTTGCACGACACAACAGTGTCATGTTTGGATCGGGTTGCACGCTGCAATGGTGTCATGTTTGGACCGGGTTGCACGCCACAACGGTGTCATGTGTGGATCGGGTTGCATGCCGCAACAGTGAGATGTTGTGTATGGTTCCTTATACTTATTTTGTGTGCCTTGTTTCTCATCTCTAAGATAGGTTCATAGCATCTGTTTGGCCGTTAGCCGTTACGTGGGCTGGATGGTTCTTTGCCAGAGTTTGTTCTTCCTTATGGGTCACATTCGAGTTTGTAGCTTGTTGGCACATTGATGGCGTCATATGAGATTTTTGGCGGTGTTTGAGGTGGCTTATTGCCCAAGAAGCTTGTAATGGGTGAGACGAGGTTATTGGACCTGAAATTAGTGCAATCGAATTTATATAAGGTATAGAAGAGGGAAAATGTCACTATTCAGTTCAGAATGAGGCAAGAGTTCTTGTTGAGCGGAGGACTCCATGATTTATTGATTTGGCTGGTGGTTATGAACTTCTACGCGTCGTTTTCATCGTTGCAGTATCGCGAGGTTTGGATCAGGGCTTATGCGCATATGACGTATACTACGAGCATTGATAAGTGGGGATTTTGACTACTTATTAGCGCCTTTTAACTTTTGTTTTAGTCTAAAAGCATTGAATTGTGTGCCCGAAACTAATGAAATTGTTCAACATTGCAGGAATGCTGGAAGTTGGGCTCCCGAGATGAAATCGACTCAAAAAGGAGCAATCTAAGCACAAAGCAATAAATGTTGCAAATATTAGTTCATGCCTACTTGACTTAGTATCTACTTGAGAAAGAGAGACCTAGTCTAGGGTAACTTGGTTAACAAGGAATTGGGTCAATCGAGAGATTGATTTACCCACTTAAAGGGTTCAACGTAGAGATAGTAATAACCCGACTTGAGCTTTTATCAACTGTTTTGTGTGATACCCGTTTTGTCTTGAGAAAGCCAAATTGGAGAAAAACCACTCTCTGATAGAGAGGTATTGAGAGGGTAATTTAGAGTTGATAGCTATAATACACCCCAATCAACAAAACAAGCATTAAAGTCTTTATCCCATTAGGCAAACACCTAGGTAATGGTCGCAACCCTAGGCTTTTTATCAATTTGGAAAAAACCTAAAAAACAATCATATCTAGTCTTCTTTCTTAATTTTGAAATCAATAGAGTAAAATTAGTAATTGAAACCCAATATTTTTGTGGAAGTGCAATCTAGATAATTCAATCACGTGCATTGAAATATATACCCCTAACTCCCATCTTAGCTCCATGTGGATTCGACCCCGACTCTTAGTTGGGTTTATATTATTGCAAACGACCGTTTTATACCTCTTTTGAGGTGTGCAATTGGACGCGATCAATATTTGGCGTCGTTGCCGAGGAGTTAAAAATGGTTTAGCTATATATTTGGATGTGTTTTTGGAGTATCTTTTTTTCCTTCCGTGTTACTAACTTGTTTGAGAAATTGTAGGTACAACCATGGAAAACAATGAGCTCGGAAATATTTCTTTGGGGGATGTGGACGTTGAGGATGACCAAGTGGATGAGGTTTCTATTGAACCTCAAGCTAATAGAAGAGGCCGAGTGCCTCATGACAATGTCCCCATTCCACCCCCACCTCTACCATGAGCGGCTCCACACCGGGTGTTATCAAATGAAGGATATGAAACTACAATAGTACCTCCCCGTATTAGGGCGGGCAACTTTCAAATCACCAACGTGATGCTCACTTTGCTAGAGCAACGAGATTTCTTCACCGGTGCTCCAAATCAAAATGCATACAAACATTTGAAGGGGTTTGTGGAAACTTGTTGGGGGAGCAAGCAAATAAATGTCTCCGAAGATGCATTGAGGCTAAGGCTTTTTCCCTTCTCTCTACAGGGGAAAGCTTTACATTGGTTGGAACGTTTGCCGAACCATTCCATTCACACTTGGGATGAGTTGGTGGAAACATTTATTTCCAATTTATCTCCGGGGGGCAACACTTCGGGATGAGATTCTGGAATTTAATCAAGAGCCGAATGAACCACTACACGAAATATGGGAATGCTATAGAACAATGGTTAAGTAATGTTCCAACAATGATATGACGGAGAACATGATTCAACAAAATTTCTATCGTGGGATCAACACAACCAACCAATGTGTAGTGAAACTTGCCAGTGGGAACTTCATGACTATGCCTTATGCGGAGGCGTGTGAGATTTTAGATGAAATGGCGGAAACATCATCTGCATGGTAGTCCCGGGATAATATTCCATAAGGTGATCCCAACGTGATCCACCTTCACAAAGAGTTGCATGACCATGGGCAAGCCATAGCTGAATTGACTACCACTATGAATCAACTAGCAAAGGCTCAACTTCAATAAGTGCAAGATCCTAAGCAAGTCAATGCCATGGAGGGGGTGAACATGATGTTGAACAAGAGGAGAACCAAGAGTTCACAAGTGCAACATCGAGTGGACAATTTTGTACAGGATGATAGTGGATTTGATCAAGATGATTCTTACAATGACCAGGAAGAGGAGGTGTAATATGTGAACAACTTTCAAGGGCAACATAACAACTTCCAAGGGCCAAACCAACAACAATGGCAGCCTCAAAACAATCAAGGCAATTGGAATTCTAACAACCAAGGAAATTAGAGTGGCAACAATCAAGGAAATTGGGGGGGGGGTAACAATCAATGTGGTTGGAAAAATAATCAAGGCAATCGGGGGTCAGATTTTCAAAGGCCCCCGATGTATCAACAACCGAACAACCCGCCTCCTTATCCTTCCCATGGTCCTAGTTCTTCAACTAATGAGATGGGTCATATTGAGAACATGTTCAAGAAAATGATGGAAAAAATGCTGATTCGGATGCCCAACTTGCCTCACACAACACATCGATCAGCAACATAGAAGTGCAAATGGGGCAAATCTCTCAAGCTCTAAATTCTCGTCCTAAGGGGGCACTACCAAGTGACACTGGTAAATCCAAAGGGTGTAAATAACACAGGGCATGCCATGGTCGTTACTACAAGAAGTGGAAGGTTGAGAATGCACCCACCTCAAGTCAAAAGTAATTTGTGGATGATGAGAAAGTGGAACAAGAAGAATAGGTCCCGAACAATGTGGTGCAAGCAAATGATGAGGTTCAGATTGATATTGATGATAGTGTGGAAGAGACTCAGGAGGAGGTGAACCCTCATAAGGATCACATTATTGACATACCAGAGCTAATAGTGCAAAAGGCTAAGGCACCATTGCCTAAGCCTCCACCTTCATACCCTCAAATACTTGCCAAACAAACTAGCAAGAATCAATTCAAAAAGTTCATTCAAATGATGAAGAGTCTCTCAATAAATGTGCCATTAGTTTAAGCTTGTAACAAATGCTAGGTTATGCAAAGTTTATGAAGGATCTTGTGACAAAGAAGCGGTCAATGAATTTTGAAACTATAAAAGTCATTCATCAAGTGAGTGCAATTGTGCATTCGATGCCTCCTAAGTTGGAAGATCCCGGTACTTTCACAATTCCTTGTACAATTGGAAGTACCGATTTTGCTAAAACTCTTTGTAATCGTGAGGTGAGTATCAATTTGATGCCCTATTCGGTTTTCAAGACCCTGGGATTGGGAAATAAAGACCTGCATCTATGAGATTGTAAAGGGACGATCGGACCATGATGAGACCTTTGGGATTGATTGAATATGTCTTGGTTCTTGTTGATAAATTCATTCTTCCAACAGATTTTTTCATTCTCGACTGTGAAGTTAATTATAAGGTGCCGATTATTCTTGGAAGACATTTCCTTGCTACAAGGAAGGCTCATTGTGATGTTGAAGTCGGAGAACTCATTTTCCGGGTGTGATATGAAAAAGTTGTATTCCATGTGTACAAGTCCATGCGGCAACCAAATAGCAACGAGGTGTGTTATTTTGTGGACTTGGTGACCGATGTTATCGTTGATGATACAAGTGACACAATCAATGTTGGTGATATGTTGGAGGCCGTATTGCTCAACTTTAATGATGACGAGATGGATGGCTTCATGGAATGTGTGAACTCTTTGCAAGGAATGTGGTCGTACAATTACGCACCCCGGAAACTATATTTGGATCTAGAAAATAGGAAAACTCCTCCTACAAAGCCTTCTCTTGAAGAGCCTCCTACCTTGGAGTTGAAGCCATTGCCTCCACATCTTCGGTATGAATTTCTTGGCCCTTGTTCTAATTTACCGGTTATTCTTTCCTCTTGTTTGACTAATGTGCAGGTAGATTCTACATTGGCGGTGCTACAAAAGGGGAAGAAGGCTATTGGGTGGATATTGGCGGATATTTGGAGGATAAGCCCCGCATTTTGCATGCATAATATCAACTTGAAGGAAGGTGCCAAACCATCTATTGAACATCAAAGGAGGCTAAATGAAGCTATGCAAGAAGTTGTCAAAAAGGATATTATCAAGTGGTTTGATGCCAGGGTTGTCTACCCCATTTCTGATCGTTCGTGGACTTCTCCGGTTCAATGTGTCCCAAAGAAGGGGGCATGATGGTGGTCACCATTGAAAAGAATAGTTGATTCCTACAAGAACGGTGACCAGTTGTAGAGTGTGTATGGACTATCGCAAGCTCAACAATGTCATAAGGAAGTATCATTTTCCACTTCCCTTCCTAGACCAAATGCTTGATAGGTTGGCTGGCCGTGCTTGCTATTGCTTTCTTGATGGGTATTCGACAACCAAATCCTTATTGCTCCGGAGGATCAAGAGAATGCAACCTTTACATGTCCCTATGGTACTTTCGCCTTCAAGCGGATGCCATTTGATTTGTGCAATGCACCGACGACTTTTCAAAGGTGTATGATGGCTATTTTCACGAACATGGTGGAGGACTACCTTGAAGTTTTCATGGATGAGTTCTCGGTAGTGGGAGATTCTTTTGATGATTGTCCTGCAAATTTAGATAAAGTGTTGGCAAGATGTGAATAAACGAATTTGGTGCTCAATTGGGAGAAATGTCATTTCATGTCGAGGAAGGCATTGTCATTGGCCACAAGATCTCAAAGAATGGAATTAAAGTTGAAAAGGCAAAGATTGAGGTGATTTGTAAACTTCCACCCCAACTTCGGTGAAAGGTGTGCGGATTTTCTTAGGCCACGCGAGGTTTTACCGGTGTTTCATCAAAGATTTCTCTAAGGTGGTGAATCCATTGTGCAAGCTTCTTGAGAAAGATGCTAAGTTTAACTTTAATGATGATTGCATGAGAGCCTTTGAATTGTTAAAGTTCAAGTTGACAACCACTCCCATCATCACCCCTCCAAATTGGAGTGTCCCCTTTGAACTCATGTGTGATGATAGTGATGTAGCGGTTGGGGCTGTTTTGGGGAAACGCATCAACAAGATTTTTCATCCGGTCTACTATGCTAGTAAGACCATGAATGGTGCCCATGTCGACTATACCGTTACGGAGAAAGAGCTCCTTGCCATTGTGTTTGCAATTGAGAAGCTCCGCCCGTACTTGATGGGTGCGAAAGTTATTGTCCACACGGATCATGCATCACTTCTTTATATTATGAGCAACAATAGATTCCAAAGCTCGATTGATGAGATGGGTGCTTTTGTTGCAACAGTTTGATATTGACATACAAGATAGAAAAGGGAGTAAAAATCAAGTGGCGGGCCACTTGTCTCGTTTGGAGGAGGAGGGGAGTCCACATAATGGCCTTGAAATCAATGACTCCTTCCCCGATGAGCAACTCTTGGCTATTTCAATGAAGGAGGTGCCATGGTTCACGTATCTAGCAAATTTCCTTGTGTGTGGAATCATCCCGCATGAGTTCTCTTCAAACCAAAGAAGAAGCTCAAACGGGATTGTCAAGACTATTTTTGGGATGAACCATACCTTTTCCGGATTTGTACGGATGGGGTGACTAGAAGATGTGTACCGGAAGAAGAGCAATGTGAAATTCTTGGAGCTTGTCATTCTTTGCCATATGGTGGTCACTATGGTGGAGAAATAATGGCGGCTAAAGTGCTAAGTTGCAGTTTCTATTGGCCCACTCTTTACAAGGATGCAAGTGATTTAGTGAAAACATGTGATGAATCTCAAAGGGCCGGTGGAATCTCAAATAAAAACAAAATGCCCCTCACCACCATTTTGGAGATTGATATTTTCGATGTGTGGGGTATTGACTTCATGGGTCCGTTTGTGAGTTCTTGTGGAAATACCGACATCTTGGTCGCGGTTGATTATGTGTCTAAATGGGTTGAGGCCATTGCTCTACCTAACAATGAGGCGAGAAGTGTGGTGGCATTCTTGAAGAAGAATATTTTCACAAGGTTTGGTACTCCGCAGGCTATTATAAGCGATGATGGGTCACATTTTTGCAACAAGGTTTTCGACACTTTACTTAGTAAGTATGGTGTCACTCATAAAGTCATGGCTCCCTATCATCCACAAGCTAGCGGTCAAGTGAAAGTCTCCAACCGGGAGAAAAAGAATATTTTGTCCAAAATGGTGAATGCTAACCGGACGGATTGGTCCAAGAAGCTTGATGATGCATTATGGGCTTATCAGATGACTTATAAAAGCCTATCAGAATGTCTCCATACCGGTTGGTGTTCGTCAAAGCTTGTTATCTTCCGGTGGGACTTGAGCACAAAGCCATGTGGGCTCTAAAGAAGTTGAATCTTGATTGGGATGTAGCCGCTAACTTGAGGGTTGCACATTTGAATGAATTGGATGAGTTCCGGTACCATGTTTATGCAAGTTTGTCATTGTACAAAAAAACGATGAAATATCTTCATGACAAATACATTTAGAACAAAGAGTTCAAGGTGGGCAATCTTGTGTTGTTGTTTAACTCAAGGTTGAGGATGTTTCCCTGAAAGCTAAAGTCTAAATTGGAGTGGTCCCTTTGAAATTGTGAGTGTCACGCCTTTTGGTGCATTGGACTTGAAGAACAAAAACAATGAGGTATTTTGATTCAATGGTCATCGAGAGAATCACTATTTGGGAAAAGTTGGAGATGCCCACGTCGTGGCGGTGATTCATTTCAACTGATGGTATTTTGCGTCGTGTCGCGACGTTAAATTAGGCGCTTCTTGGGAGGCAACTCATGTTTCTTTTACTTTTCTTCCTTTGTAGTTAGGTTTTATTTTTGTGATAACTTGGTTTGAAGTGTGATACATGGATGAGTGTGCCTTACAGGAATGGAAATCTGGCTAAGTGTGCCACATTTGTGAACCGCAGTTGAATTGTGCGGTCCGCACATTTACAGTTGCTGCAGTAAAAGTACTCTGCGGCCACATAATTAACTTGCAGACCGCACAAATGGAAGGTGAAAAATGCCAACTCTCTAAAGTTGGTCTGTCAGAAAAATGATCGATCAGCGGCCACAACGGGATATCTACGACCGCAACAAGGGATCTGCGGCCGCACACACAATTCTACGGACCGTAAAACAAAAGGACAACTTAAGCCCTCAGTTAATAGAGTGAAGTCCGCAATTCAAATTCTGCGGCCACACTCGCTCTTCTTTCCCTTAGAAAATCAAGAGTATAAATAGAGGGCTAGGACTATTGTTACTCTTTTCCCTCTCTGAGCAAAATCACAGTAATCTTTTGAAATTTCTTGCTGAGTATACCAGTGCATTCAAACAACACCTTTGATCAATCTCTCACCACACTCACTCATTTGGTATGTTTCAAAATCTTGTTAATCTTTTTCTTTTAATTTGTAGATGTTTAGTCAATTTTAAGCCATTTGTCAATAGAATCTAATTGTACATACATGTGGGGGTAAATCTGTAGTGGGTTAACTAGTACATGTTCAAGGGGACTGGGTAGATGTATTCTCATGCTTTAATGATGTTACCATGTCAAACGTTGCACAAAATAATTGCAAACCCTAGAAATGACTGTTCGTATAATTTGAATTCTGCGGCCGCACCTGAAATTGTGCGGTCCGCAGAAGTTGATTCTAGGTAAGTTTAGTTATGAATGAGTCTGCGGCTGCAAAAAAAATAGTGCAGACTATAGAATTTCTATTGCGTTCGCAATACAGTTGTTTCACTGTCTTCAGAGAGTTTACATATTTGTGATTCAATGTGCGGCCGCAAGACAAAATGTGCGGACCACAGAAAATATGTTGCGGCCGCACATCCACCAGTTCTCTATCATCAGAGAGTTGGCATGTTTTGGGTTTCTAAGTTGCAGTTGAAATGAAAATGTGCGGACTGCAATTCCCATATGTGGATGCAAGAGAGAATTATGAGGTCCGCAAGACCTCATATACGGCCACAAGAGAATTGTGCGGACCGCAGACCCTCACCCTTCAAGCACACTATTTGTGTGACCCTCACTGTGTTTCTGGTGTTTACTTGTATACCTTCTGTATCTACTGAACATTGAATTGCAACTAACAATTGCATCTATTTGATACAGATAATTGTTCGATCTAGAGGCAGAGGTGATACTTCTAAAGGAAGGGGTGAACCTTCTCGGGGATGAGGAAAGAGAGCCTTACCTAGTACCCAAGAGCATGAAATAAGAAAAAAGACAGGAGCGAGGAGAGGGAGAACTCAGCCTCCATTCAGGAACAACCAACAGTACAATCCAGGCCGTCAGGGAGATTTCAACTGAGGGACAAGCCATCATCATTGCGCATCACTTCTAAGGATTCGGAAAGTGCTAGTCAGGCTTATGATCCATCTACTAAACTTGCCCCTAAGGCACTAGAGATATCAATTCAGGACATCCCCGATAATGGTAGAGGGGGAGATGCTACACTTACCGGCCTCGAAAGGACGAACAAGAAAGAGGTTTGGGAGGATCGCTTTGTCAGCTTGGCTGCCTTCACCAACTTCCGTCAATGGTGGCCAGTGAGGTCGCTTACTCTTGGGCTGCAGTTTCAGTTGAAGGATTTGGAGAAATATAACCCGGCAATGCTGAGATAGTTCAAGGAACGCAAGGGGTGGATGTGTTTCACCCAGAGTATGGTGCATGCCAAAGAATATCTTGTCCGGGAATTCTACGCCTATGCGGCACATATCAAGAAGGTGACAAAGGTAACCAAAGTGCGTAACCTTAAAGTGAGATTTGATCAAGCTACTCTCAACATGTACTTGGGTTTCAAAGATGTCGAGCCAAAGGAATACTTAGAGAAGTATGCAATGGGAGGTAAAGCACGGCCTTGGTTAGCAGAGATACTAGCAGCTCCTGGGCCACCACTGCCATGGATCACATCAGGGGTTCTTATTCATAGGAGCACTCTGAGCTTTGAGGCAAAGGGGTGGAAAACCTTTGTCTGCAGCAGACTGGACCCGAGCTAGAATGAGACCTATCTCCCGATCCCTAGGGCATTTCTAGTTGCTTCGATCATGGTCGGGTACCCTATCAATGTGGGTACCGTGATGTCAGCCAATATCTCAGTCATTTCTCGTCAGGATGACTCATCCTACCCGTATCCCAACACTATTACAAAGTATCTCACAGATGTGAGGGTAGAGCCGAGGGATTTTGATACAAAGGTGAGGCCGAAGAGAAAAGGTCGACTATCTAGCACCACAGGCCAGTCTGATGAGCCAGATGTAGTAGTTGTAGAGGGAGTTGATGTCCCATCTACTTTGGCCGAGCCTTCCTCTAGTGCCGCAATTATGCCTCCACCATCATCCACTGCCCCTTCTGCAGCTCCTGCCACAGTCTCCACTTTGGCTTTGAAGCCGGTGCCCATGCCTACTGCTCTACTTTCTATGCTACGAGTCTCCGAGACATTGGCGAGCCTCAACAACTGGATGCAGACAACCACTGTAAAGCAGTCTGACCTATCTAATACTGTTGTTGTACATTCTTCAGTTCAGGCACCTCACATTCCCCCGACACTTGATGAGACATTGAATAAGCTCCTAGATAACCAAAACACCATCATGGCTACCATGGTACAACACGTGTCAGTGATCGAAGAGGTGGGCAAAGAAGTAAAGAAGATGAGAAAGTCCCATGCTAGTAAAAAGACAGTGGACAAACTCCGGATGCAGGTGACCAAGCTTGCTGCAGACGGAGATATCCCTTTTGACATGCTGATTTGACCCACACCCTTCAAACCCAGTTCCTGCAGCATCATCAGCATCGGTGGCACCAGCTGGCCAGTCTGAGGAGCCAGACTCTATTGCCGACACTGCCAAGGTAGTGCGTCAGATGTTCACCAACCCAGTCACTCCCATAGTTGAGGATGATGAGATCCAATTGGATGAAACTGAGGGCGGTGGCATTGATGTGGACACAGTGATGTCCAAGGAGCCATATGGAGTTTTCTTCACTCTTTTCCCTCTTTTACTCTTATTTTGTTAAGCATTGGGGATAATGCTTATTTTTATTCAGGGGGGTGGATTTTATTTCGATGATATTTGGTACATTCTGAGACAATTGACCTGTAATAACTTGATATTATTTTCTTTCTCTTTCTTATTATGTATATATTCTCTCCTTTTTTTCTCTCATTATGTATATTTAGTAGTTTTTGTTTAATTAGCTTCTTTATTTTTGGTTCCATTATTAGTTTGTAGTTTGAGTTAGTATCTTTTTTGTTTGTTTTAGTAGCTTTTTTTAATGTTTTAGTAGACAATAAGCCTTTGGTTTTCTTAATGCCACAGTTCTTTCTAAAGGTAGTTGTTGTGTTAATCGGGTGATTCGTCCCAACGATGGATGGCGTGACAACCTTCTCAAGGGAATGAGTCCGTTTTTGATGTTTAGGTAATAATAGTAGTAGTAGTGAATAAAAAGACCCAATTAAGTCATGCTTGAAGAGTCAAACATGCTTCATTTGGTACCAACACACTTAACTATGTGCTTATTGTTAGAAACAAGGTTTTTGAAAGAAATAGCTATAGTTAGTGACTTTGTGACTCTTGTGTTGACTTATTAAACCATTGAGTGGTTTAATTGAACCATAGTGATTTTCAATCTTGAATGTGGTCGTTGTGGGCCCTCGACTCTATCCTTTTTAACAATCCAGTTGTGTGAGGGGTGAGATACTTTGTTTCTAGTCCAAGTACACGTGTGAAAGGTCTAGAACTTGTCCCGAAAGTGTTTCAAGGCGAAATCCTAAGTTTTGCTTGGCTTGAGAAGTGATTGTAGGCTTTCCTTGGCCCGTTTGAATTTTCTATTGCCTACCAATGTTGTTATCCCTAGTCAACCCATTTGAGCCTCGAGCCTTTCTCATTTGATAACCATGTTACAAGCCTTTACCCACTTTGTCGTGACCCTCTCTTGGAACCCGAGCTTTCCTTAACACTCTTGTGAAACAAGTGGCTAAAAACGTAAGTTTGGGGGAGAGGAAGAAATTGAAAAAGGTATCAAGGCACAAAAAGAGAAAAGAATTGATGAGAAGGAAATGCAAGAAAAGAAAAGAACAAAAATGAAAAATGCAAAAAAATGAATAAGTGGAAGAGTTGAAGGGATTCAAAGAGAGGTAATTATCCCAAACATGGAGAAATCAAAGAGGGAGAAAATGAATGTAATGATCAAGAAAGAGTGATGTTACGTCTCTCTAGTTAACCTTACGGTCAAACATAGAAATTCTTTAAACCTTAAAATTTCTAGTTTTCAACAAATTACGTTAGATCAAGCTAGGGACTTACGAATTCGATTCCAGGCAACACGTCCAAGTCCCAACTCACGATACGGACCCATCGGGACAGTCAAAACACTGATCCAGGTCCATTTTCATAAAATATTGACCGTGGTCAACTCAAGTGAGCTTTAAGGCTAAGTTTCACATTTTCATCAATTTTTCATATAAAAAAATTCCGATAAAAGATACAGCTTGCACATGCAAATCGAGGAAGGCCAAATGGAGCTATTCGAGCTCTCGAAACTCAGAAATAAAGGGTAAAACTATAAATGACCTATCGAGTAATCACAAATACTTACACTTACCCATATCGAATAAGCACCCACGTAGGGGTAAAAGTATAAATCTAAAAATTTTTATAGGGTTAAAGGTTTATCCGATAAGAAAATTGAGTAATTCTCTCCCAAACCGTTAAGCCGTTAATTATAAAATTTCAATCAGTTCACCAACCGTTACCCTGATATCCGGATACCAATAAGCTAATAAGTCATTTTTACGGTTTGGTTAGCGGTTACGGTTCGATTTTAAACGGCCCTACTCAAAATAAGCTGATTTTAGAAGTTTGGCAAAACAGACTATAAGTGGGCCCAGGAAATCAGCCGAATTGGCCAAGCGGAGAAAATTAACGGGACAAATACACAAATAATGTATAACAGGATTGTTAGTCGTTGGATTTGTTCGGAACATTTTTCATTAAGAAATTAATATGAATCATTAATTTTCTTTTGATGGAGTTTCTCCCTTATTATTCATATAACTGCGGATTTCAAAAATAAATATTTTAATTTTGATTAAAATAATTGGCCCAAGTGCTATTTTTACCCACGCTTTGCTACTTCACAGGAGCTAACCCTATCTTTGCCCATACTTCCTTGGTTGTTTGGGAGTTGAATCAGAAGCATCTAAGGAAAGGTTCTTTTTATGACCATCTACTATTGAATCAGTTGTTGTTGCCGAGCGAGATTCTATCTTTTTTATGTAGTCTCATCTTTAAATGAATCCATGTTCCTCTCCTCCCTACTTCCATCTTCTTTGTATTTGTGTTTTTGAGAGATCAAGTCGAAAGGAGCGAAGAAAAATGCCCATCTTAATTACGCTTGCTCTATCTATTATAAATAGTAATCATCAAATAATTACCACTATACCTGTTTTAATTCTCATTAATTACCACTACCTATTAAAGGATCCTTATTGTTTCTCCTTTTTTAATTCCATTTTTTTCAAATTATGTTTTTGTTTATTTTTTGATTCCATTCATTTTGTTGCTCCTTTTCAAGTGAATACCTTTTACCTTCTGGTTTTCCTCTATATAAACTATAGTATACCTTTTATCTCATTTTTTAATTTTCTTTTTTATGTGTATTACTGCAAATATTTCTGGTATATAATATATTAAGATAGATATTAGTTTAACAAAAATAATTTATTAGTATAATAAAATGACATAGGCGTTTGTTGTTATTTTATAATATTTTATACAACAGTATACTAGTGCTTAACTACGTGTATATTTGTGCAACTGTCCAAACATAGTTCATGACAGCTAGTAAGTATAGGAAAAGAAATGGACAGCACATAGAATGTTTTCCCACAACTTTTCACAAGATAAAGCTCACACAAGTAAGTGTACCATTACACAAATATCATCAACAAGAATGCCCCCAGGCCATCACAAGTTATCACAAATCAATCCCTGACACATCCCACCTTGTCTCGTCACGTGTGCAATAGTAAAGTGAATGCCCGCATTGTCTCACCACACGTACATAATAATATTCCCACCTTGTCTTGCCACATGCGCAACCCACATATATATAGCCCGCCTTGTCATGCCGCATGTGCAAATATCAATATTAACAATAGTACAGCAGAAACCTCGTGCAATCCAATAACGCTCGCATGGCAGAAACCTCGTGCATCACAATAACAACAACCGCACGGCAGAAACTTCGTGCACCACAACAACAATGACAATAATACAAGGGTACGACGAATAAGTCAACTTAGAGATTCCAGAACTCAAAGAAACGGAGGAACTAATTCAAATAAAGATAAACAGTTAGAGAATGGATAACATGGCAATAGAAAGGTAACAATTTCAGTTAAGGCACATAGAAATTAAATAAATAATAAGAGTGAATCATAAAGCAATTAATTCTAATTAAGCAGGTAGAGGTAAAACTAGTAATTAAGAAGCATAATCATAACAAGAACAACTGCATATTTAGTGAATACAAGGGCCTAAGAACGCTAAAAGGCCAATTTTCCACAAATAAGTCCGAGCACGTACTCGTCACCTCACGTTAACGGACTATAATTAGCATAGAAAACTCAAATCCTAAGGGGTAGTTCCCCTACACGAAGTTAGGCAAGATACTTACCTCAAAGAAGACAGACTGATACTCAAAAATGAACTTCTCGGGTGAAATGACCTTCGGACGGCTCAAACCTAACCAAAATAACTTCAAAGCACAAATAAAACTCATAAGAAACTATTCCGGATCATAAAGACTCAATCTTTATCAAATCTAAAAATCGACCCAAAAGTCGACCTCCAGGCCCGCACCTCGGAACCCGACAAATTTTATAAAATCCGAACACCCATTCCAATACGAGTTCAACCATACTAAAATTATTAAATACCAATATCATTTCGTCCCTCAAATCATGATTTTTTATTTTAAAACTTTTCTTCAAAAATCACCATTTTCCTCAACTCAAAACACAAATTAAATGATAAAAATGAAGATAAAATCATGGGATATATTAAATTCTAGGTGAAGAACACTTACCCAATCGTATTGCTTGAAAAACCCACAAGGAAGCTAAAAAAAACCGAAGTCTAAAACTCAAAATATGAAGAAAATGGCCAAACCCTCGACTTAAATGATTCTGCCAGGATTTCCGCATCTGCGGACAAGGAGGCGCACTTGTGCACACGCACTTGCGGGCAGACGATCACATTTGAGAACTTAAGTTACCAGGCCCAGGTCCGCATCTGCGGACAACATAGCTGCACCAGCGGGGCCGCAAAAGCGATGGCAGGAGCGCGTAAGCGGACTCCTTCGTAGATGCGATCACTCGACCGCAGAAGCGGCCTTCGCACCTGCATGCCAGCATCCGCAGAAGCGGTCTAGCTTCCAGACCTCAACGATCGCAGAAGTGACCAGGCTCATGCAAAAGCGGAGACACACCTACGCTCCAAAGTGTCGCGGGTGCGAAAACACCAGAACTAGACTTGTTCAAAACTATAAAAATCATTTGAAACTCGTCCAAAACACACCCGGGACCCCGTCCAAGCATAACAACAAGTTCCATAATCTAACACGGACTTGCTCGGGGTTTCAAATCACATCAAAACAATGCCGAAACTACAAATCGCACCATGAATCGAACTTATGAACTTTCAAATCGTCCAACTTCTAAAATTCACGCCAAAACCTATGAAACCAATCCAGAATGACGTCAAATTTTGCAAGCAAGTCCCAAATAACATAACGGATCTGTTGCAACTCTCGAAATCGCATTTCGACCCTGATATTGTCAAAGTCAACTATTGGTCAAACTTCTCAACCTTAAAAACTTCAAATTTTCCAACTTTCGCCGAAATGCTCCAAATTACCCTACGGACCTCCAAATTCAAATCTGGACACACGCTTAAGTCCAAAATCACCATACGAAGTTGTTGAAATCATCCAAAACCCATTTTGGAGCCGTTCACTCAAAAGTCAAATTCCGGTCAACTCTTACCGCTTAAGCTTCCAAAACTTGAATCTTCTTCCAATTTGACTCTGAATCATCCGGTAACTAAATTCGACCATGCACGTAAGTCAATAGTCATAATACGGAGATGCTCAGGATCTTACGCCACCGAACGGGACTTAAATTCTCAAAACGTCCGGCCGAGTCGTTATAGTTCAACTCAATTTAACCAAAAATGTAAATATTTACAATAAAATCTCCACTTAATTGACTCAAAAATTAGCCAAATCCTCCAACCAATATTTCTTGCACAACCCCATGAAAATCAGATCTAAACATTTATAACTCAACAAACCTAATTTATGAGTTTCAAACTTCAAGGTGTTTCAATGGCTGATTTATTTTTTCTTACAATGAATCTCTAAAAACTAGCATTAATTCCACAATCTATGTAATATATCAATGAAAAACATCCAATCAATTTCAACAATAAAACATATTAAGCATATGCATAAAAAATTTAGATTTAAAATTTTGAACTCAAACACATGGAGTTTTAATTTTTTTCCTTCAAATTTGAATTTTTTAACTCATAGATATCTTTTTTTTCTTCTTACAAATCCATTCTTCAAAATAAATTAGAAGAAGAAATTTTTTTGGAGAAATTAGGAGAATTCCACTGATGAGGTCCTGTAACGACCCGACTTGTCGTTTTAAGAATTTACACCCCATTCAGTGACTTAAGGTTTCGAGCAGCCTCGCAATATGTATTATGACCCGTGTGTGTGGTCGAGTTTGAATTACAGATGATTCGGAGTGATTTGGGACACTTAGTTTCTAAAAAGGAAGCTTAAGTCTTAGGATTTTGACTGTAGTCAAAACTGTATGAAGACGACTCCGGAATAGAGTTCTGTCGATTTCATTAGCTCCGTATGATGATTTTAGACTTAGGAGTGTATCCGGAAAATTATTTGGAAGTCCGTAGTGGAATTAAGCTTGAAATGGCGAAACTCAAAATTTTGGAAAGTTTGACCGGGGGTTTGACTTTTTGATATCGGGATCGGAATATGATTCCGAGAGTTGGAACAACTCCATTATGTTATTTGGGACTTGCCTGCAAAATTTAACGTCATTCCGGGTTGGTTTGATAGGTTTCAGCACGAGTTTTAGAAGTTGAAAGTTTTTGAAGTTCATAAGTTTGATTTGTGGTGCGATTTGTATTTTCGGTGTAATTTGATGTGATTTGAAATCTTGAGCGAGTCTGTGATATGTTATGGGATTGGTTAGCATAATTGGACGGGGTCCTGAGTGGCTCAGGTGTGTTTCGAAGTGGTTTTAGGCCAAATTGGAGATGTTTGGATTGCTGTTGCTGAAGTCTTCTTCGCGAACACGAAGGGAGTCCAGCGTTCATGAAGAGGAGTTTGAGGGGATGATGATTTGTCCTTCGCGAACACAAAGAAGGATCAGGGCAAGCCTTCGTGAATGCGAAGAAGAAAAGGAAGATAGGGGCTTGGGGTCGTTTGGCCTTTGCGAATGCGAAGGAGTTGGTCAGCTGGTCATCACGAACGCGACGAGGACTTCGCGAACGCGAAGAGGAAATGATGGGGCAGAAGCAGTTGGCCTTCGCAAATGCGATGCTTGTCACGCGAACGCGAAGAAGGATTTGGAGGCAGCTGGATTTTGGCCTACGCGAACGCGAAGGAATGGTCGCGAATGCGAATAAGGTGTATCTAGGCAGAATTAAAAGTCCCAAAAATGGGGGTTTGAGTTCATAACTCAAAATCAAATTGGGAGCTCGGTAGAAGGCGATTTTTGGAGAGATTCTTGTATGGGTGTTTGGGGTAAGTGATTCTTATCCACTTTTGATTAATTTCCAAGATTATGTCTTTGAATCCATCATTTAATTCGGATTTAATGAAAGAAAAATCAAGATTTTTGTAAAATCTTTCAAAAACGAAAATTTAAGATTTGGAGGTCGATTTGTTTTTGGAATTCGATAAAATTGGTATGGTTGAACTCGTATCGTAATGGGTGTTCGGATTTCATAAAAATTATGTCGGGTTCCGAGGGGCGGGTCCTGCATTGACTTTTGTTGACTTTTTAGAATAAATATTTAAGTCTATTATTATACGAAATTATTTTCGATGAATTTTAATGAAGTTATACAATTAATTTGGATAGATTTGAACGGCCCAGAGGTCAATTCAAGCAAGAAGGCTATTTTGGAATATCGGCCTAACTTCAAAAGGTAAGTGTCTTGCTTAACCTCGAGTGGGAAAAATTCTCCTTAGACATTGAGTCTTATGTGCAACTTGGGTAATTGAAAACTATGTACGCGAGGTGACGAGTACGTACTTGGTTTATATGTCCAATTTTTATTGAGTTAAAGTCTTGAGCATATTATGTAGTAAATTGGATAATTGTTGGCATATATTTAATCATCTGCTTGTCGTGCCTAAACCCTTGTTGTTGACTCTGTTGTTATATGACAATGTGATGTGATTGTTATTTGATTATTTATGAAATTTTGTGAAATTGCTGGCTTTATAATCATTGGAATTTAATTTAATTTTGGATTTTTTCCTCTGCAAATAATTAATTAAATGAGCTTAAGAAGAGGTGTTTATATAATTATTGAAAATTTGATATTTTATGAAGGCTTTGCTTTATGTTGAGTAATTTCTATCTCTATTGATTATTTTTGGGTGTTGTAAACATTGTGTGGAGCATTTGGCTATTTGCGGTGAAATTAATTGACTTGGTTGTAGCTTTGAAATTTGGTTGTGGCCATTGGGCAAATTGTGATATGAATTGATTTTTGTTATGTTATTGTGATAATTCCCGTGTAAATTGTTGTGTTGTGTAAGTTGTTATTTTGGGGAGATAAGGGTGGCAATAGGAGCGATAAGGGTGGCTATTGATATTGTCTGGGTGGAGCGATAAGGGTGGCTATAGGAGCGATAAGGGTCGCTATTGTCAGGGATGATATGTGATGATGTGGGGTTGTGGTGTTGTCAATTTTCATGTGATATTGTGAATTTCTTGTGTTTATTTTTATACCTTGTGCAACTTGTCTTGTTGTTAGTAAATTGATAACAATCTGATTTATGTTTAAATTGGGAGCATGTGGCTATTGCCAGGCGGTTTATAAAATGAAATGTGGGCATGAGGTGCCGTGAATTGTGATATGAAATGGGGATACTGGCACGTGAATTGTCCATGCAGTTGTGATATAAAATGTGGGCACGAGGTGCTGTGGTGAAATGATAATGATATTTGGCACGTGAATTGTCCGTGCAGTTGGAAGAAATGAGGTGCCGTGAAAATATGAAAATGGGCTGAGACCCGTATTTTGATAATTTTGAAATGAGGTATCACATGGTGACTTTTTAATTGAAAGAATTATATTCAAAATATTTATTTGGAAGGATTTTTACTTAGAAAGTATTATATAAAAGAATTGTATCTTGAAAGTTATTTATTTGAGGAAATTGTATTTGGAAAGATTTATTGAAAGAATTATATTTGAAAAATAATTATTTGAGAAAATTATATTTGAAAGAGAGTTATCTGGAAGAATTATGTGAAATATATTTATTTGAAGGGCTTGATTTAATTGGGTGTAATTGTGTTTATTAATTATTGAGTGATATTAATGGTATTCTTGTTTCTGTTGTGCGTATCACTGGTTGTTTTATCCTGCCCTTATTATTATTTGTTTCCTATTATTTTGTATATTATATTGCACAGTTTATTAGACTAGTGAGTGTCTTGACTGTACCTCGTCTCTACTCCATTGAGGTTAGTCTTGATACTTACTGGGCACTACTGTGGTGTGCTCACTCTACACTTCTGTATATTTTTGTGAAGAGCCAGGTATTGACGATAGGACCTGAGCAGAGTTAAAGCGGGATTGTAAGGATTCAAGGTAGAGCTGCTTGGTCATCGCAGTCCCTTGGACTCTTTTCATTTCATTGTACTGTTAATTTGTAATCAAACAGTATTGTATATATTCGGTCCTCGTGATCATTCCATGTATTCAGTAGAGTTCGTGACTCTGTACTACCAGTCTTGGGAGGTTGTCTATTGTAATTATTTCCGTTGTTAAATTTTAATTAAAAAAATGGCTTCAAAATGTAATAGAAATCGGCTTACCTAGTCTTAGAGACTAGGTTCCATCACGATGCCTGTGGTGGGATTTTGGGTCGTGACAGTTCCCAAGCTTCAAATCAAAAATTCCTCGGAATTTATGTTTCAAATTTTGAATAGGTGTTTAAATTTTATTGTTGGATTCATCTATGTGGAGCTTGTGATGAAATATGAGTTTATTTATTGGTAATTTGAAGTGTTGGATCTCAGAATTTTTGGGTTGATTAGAAGAAGTAAGAAACTTAGGGCTGGGAAGAGAGAAGATATGACAAAGAACAAAAATGGATCTGCCATGATTTAAGGGAGTGGGTATGTGTTTAATTAGTTTTGATAGGGTAGGCATATTTTATTAACTAGTTTTAAAAAAATCGAATAATAATTTAGGGTAAAGAAGGTATGCTGTGTAGTTTCCTTAAAATTCTAAAACCGACATAAATGAGATTCGTTATGACCAGAAGGCGATCTTGTTTCTTATCAGGGTGCTCACTAATAGAATAATCTTCATAAAGGGAGATTTTACAACAAATGTATAAAATATACTGTAACGATCCGACCGGTCATTTTGATTTCTAGCACGTCGCTCGACGGTTTGGAGCCTTGGGTTGCTTCACTTCATGTATTATGACTTTTACGCATAGTCAGAATTGAATTTCGGTGAGTTCGAAGTTAATTCGGATGGAAAATTCTCATTTCGGAAGTTTTAAGTTGGAAAAGTTGACTAAGATTTGACTTTTGAGTACGGGATTTGAAGGTACCAATAGGTTCGTATGATAATTTCGGACTTGGGCGTATGTTCGGGTTAAGTATCGGGTCACCCGGGAGCATTTCGACGCTTATTGTAGATAGTTAGAATTTTGAAGGTTTTAGAATTTTCTAAGTTTGGTTTGAAGTGGACTTTGATGTTATCGATGTCCGTTTGGGATTCCAAGCCTTGGAATAGGTTCGTATTGTTATTTATAACTTGTGCATAAAGTTTGGCGTCATTTCGGAATGTTTAAGTATAAATCTGATGCGTTCAGCGAAGTTGGAGTGTTTGAAATTTAAAAGAAGGATTTTGGTCCTCGATTCATAGTTTGGATGTTGTTTGGTATGATTTGAGGCCTCGAACAAGTTCATGTCAGGCATAGGGAGTTGTTGGTATGATTTGACGGGGTCCCCGGGGCCTCGGGCGTGATTCAGGGTGGCTTCGGACCAAGTCTCACTGTTTTGGTATTGCTGGTGTACAGGTGTGCTTCGCGATCGTGAACGCGATGAAGGTCAGGCCTGGGCAGATTTGTTTTAAAGAGGTATTTGGCTCATTTTCATCTCATTTTTCTTATTCTGAGCCGACTTTGAGGCAATTTTGGGGTTCCGTTTTCATCATCTATCACGAGGTAATTGATTTCTCCACATTAAGAGTTAAATATACGAATTTAGGTTTGTAAATTCATGAAATTTTGCAGCAATTGTGGGATTTGGAGGAAAACCTAGAATTTGTTATTTTTGGATTTTGACCACGAAATTTGACATGGAATTAGGAATAAATTATATATTTGAATTCGTGGTGTCATGAGTAATAAGTATGTTCAAGAATTTTTGAAAACTGGGCATGTGGGCCTGGGGTTGACTTGTCAAGCAAAGTTGTAAATTGTTATAAATTAATTAATTATGATGTTGGAGTATATTTTTATTGGTTTTCATGATTGTTTGACTAGTTTTGGATTGATGGGCATTGGTTTGAGGTGCTAGAGAGGCGTTGGAGCCGGTTATGGAACTTGCGTCGTGACAGCTTGGTATCAGAGCATTAGGTTCACTTAGGTCTCACGAGTCATGAGTAAGGTTAGGTTAATTTAGGTCTCACGAGTCATGAGTAAGTCTAGTAGAGTCTTGTGGAGCGGTACAGAGACGTATGTATTTATCTTCGAGAGGCTACATGGCTATTAGGAGCACTTCTCTTCTTGATTTCTCGTCGTGCGATTTGATTCCATTGAGGCTTATGCCTTCGTTTCCTTTCTACTCATTCTTATACGGTGTTGAGCGCTTGTTATAAATTGGACATCGAGAAGTTGTAAAGGTACCGTAGATGCGGTGCAGTATGTTTCTCCCTACGTATTCGAGTGGGCTATTATCATCGCCTTGTGAATGGGTGTTCTGTCATTTCAGCCCAGTGTTGGTGTTGCCTACGATCGAGATCTGATATTTTCAATTTGCAGGAATTCTTGTTAATATTGTGGTGTCATCGTCCTTGGTGGAATGCGTTGAAGCTCATCGGCATGTTGGTCTTTATTTGTTTGCCTCTGGGTGCGGTGTGGTGAGATGGAACCGAAGAGGAAGTTATCCGAGATGGTTGTGTGCTGCTACTTCAGGACCGAATCGGAGTTTCCAGTATTGATGGCTCGAATGAGATGATCTCTGGGTGGTTTCTATGCCCAGGAGATTCTGAATGTGGCAAGAAGGGCTTGATAACATATTGTTGGACCTTCGGATGATGTTAATGAATGAAGTGATTCTTACGGATGGCGGATTAGTGTGGACCTAGGAAGGTTAGTTGATTTCATACTAGATGCGACTATAGCAATGAAGTTAAAGGAGGACGAGATGAGGGTACACATGTGGGCTATCTCCTGTGAGTAAGTTAGCGCTTGCGTGATTTTGATAAGGTGCCTACGAAGAGTTCTACTTTATGCCCAACATGGGATGAATGTACTGCGATATGAGCTTGGGTCGCTGGAAGAAGATGATACGATAGTTAGGAGGTCGAGTGTACGATTGTGGCAGATAATTCTGGATGTGTTATGATTAGTCCAACAAGAACTTATGAGAAATTTGGTCGAGCGACAGTGTGGGGTCATGGTATTTGGGAAGAAAAGGTCGTTGTGGGGGTCTGGATCTATGTGATTGTAGTGGAAAGCTAAGTGGGGGAGACCACCGTTTATGATTGGGTCACGTGGTTGTGTGCTTGTGCAATTTTTGGTTGTCGGTACATTGGTAGAATTAATTATGACTAAGAAAAGAAAACATCGGGGGTAATTCGGACAAAGGACTTGAGGAATGTGTGCTACATCTCGCCTTATAGATTCATGTGCAGGTGATGGGATGACTCAGAGTTTATGCTTCTGGTGGGTGTGATGTACAAGGAAAATAATTCATCTGGTTGCTTCCTTGGAAGTGTTCATATGCTAATGGAGCACTAGTTTTTGGTTATGTGCTCGGGACCAATGCAGAGTGGGTGACTCTTAACAGGTGTTCTAGTGGGTTCGAGAAGTAAAGTGGGTGCCTAAGGATTTTTGAGTTCGTCGTGTGGCTAAGGAATTAGTTTTGTAGCGAAGTGTGAAAGAGACTTGGATTATTTCCATGAAGGTCACCGGGTCTACTGTGCGATATTCGAGAGATGGAGGAAATAACTTCGGGTTCGCATGAGCTCTTTTCAGAACGGGTGTATCAATTGCAAATACAGTATTTGTACTATTGCAAATACTGTGTTCATTCAACATAATAGTGCTTATGGAGGAGTATTCGGGTATTGGTGTTATTCCTATCGTCAGTTATTCTCTGTAATAGTATATTATGCCATGTGGGTTGTGAGACGACTTGATTATTCGCACATGTGTTGTGGTCCTGTGTAGCCTGTCGTTATTGCACCTTAGTCGTGCTTGGGTTTTTGTATTGCGTGGCACTATTTGTCTCCTCATTGTCGCATTTATGCACTTGGCGTGCTTGTGGTCTATATTCGGGCATTCTATAGGTATGAGCATTATGGCATGATGAGTATTTCATTATTGATTGTTATGTGTGGATCGGGTGGCACGCCGCTACGAGTATGATGTTTTGATCAGGTTGTATACCATAACGGTATCATTTATGGATTGGGTTGTATGCTGCAACAGTGAGATGTTGAGTACGGTTCCCTATACATATTTTTGTGTATTTTGTTTCTCATTCCCTGAGAAAGGTTCATAGCATCTATTCGGCCGTCTTATTCGTTACGCGGGTTGGGTAGTTCCTTGCCAGAGTTCATTCTTCCTTATGTGTCATATTCGAGTTATAGCTTTTTGAGGCATTGTTAGTGCCATATAAGATTTTAGTCATTGTTTGAGGTGGCTTATTGCCTGAGCAACTTGTACCGGGTGAGACGAGGTTATTGGGCCCGAAATCAGTGTGATCGGATTTATGTAAGCTATATTAAAGTGAAAATGTCACTATACAATTCAAAATGAGGTAATGGCTCTTGTCAAGTGGAGAACTTTATGAGTTACTAATTTGACGGGTGTTAAGAGTTCGTACACATCTCTTTCATTATTGCAGTATTATGAGGGTTGAGATTGGGCTTATATGAGTTATGAGGTATACTACATGCATCTGGTTCGTGAAATTTCAGCTATTGTAGTTGAAGGATGTTGTTATGGGCATACAAATTATGCGGTGCATTGTGTGGTTTCATCATAGGTGCATGATCATAGTTGGTACAACGGGTTGAGATTTATACGGTGTTCGTATGTAATAATCAGGTCTTGTAGGGAATTCCGGATGTTGGAATTTTGTTCTAAGGCTTGTGAGCTATAGTGGCAGGACGGATCTTCAGTCCAGTATGAGCTAGTGTGCTCACGTGGGTTGTGGTGGCACGAGTAGGTGGACGAGGTGTTAAACTGTGATTTTGGGCAACTCCGGAATGATTCTTGGCAAAGATATGACAAAGAAAAAAATGGATCTGCCATGATTTAAGGGAGTGAGTATGTGTTTAATTAGTTTTGATAGGGTAGGTATCTTTTATTAACTAGGTTTTAAAAAATCGAATAATAATTTAGGGTAAAGAAGGTATGTTGTGTAGTTTCCTTAAAATTCTAAAACCGACATAAATGAGATTCGTTATGACAAGAAGGCGATCTTGTTTCTCATCGGGGTACGCACCAATAGAATAATCTTCATAAAGGGAGATTTTCATAAATACCTTTGGATTCTAAAAATATTCCATAATCTATAACCTGTAATAGAATAACATATTCTACAACAAATGTATAAAACATAATGTAATGATCTGATCTGTCGTTTTGAGTTCTAGCACGTCGCTCGGAGGTTTGGAGCCTTGGGTAGATTCACTTTATGTATTGTGACTTGTACGCGTAGTCGGAATTGAATTTTAGGGAGTCCGGAGTTGATTCGGATGGAAAATTCTCATTTCGAAAGCTTTAAGCTAGAAGAGTTTACTAAGGTTTGACTTTAGAGTAAATGATCTCGGAACCGGGATTTGAAGGTTCCAATAGGTTCGTATGATAATTCCGGACTTGGGCGTATGTTCGGGTTGAGTATCGGGTTGCTCGGGAGCATTTCAGCGCTTATTGTAGAAAGTTGGTATTTTGAATGTTTTAGAATTTCCTAATTTTGGTTTGAAGTGGACTTTGGTGTTATCGATGTCCGTTTAGGATTCCGAGCCTTGGAATAGGTTCGTATTGGGATATATGACTTGTGCGTAAAGTTTGGCATCATTCTGGAATGTTTAAGTATGAATTGGAGTCGTTCGTCGAAGTTGGAATATTTGAAATTTAAAAGAAGGATTTTGGTCGTCGATTCGTAGTTTGGGTGTTTTTGGTGTGATTTGAGGCCTAGAACATGTTCGTGTCAGGTATTGGGACTTGTTGGTATGATTGGACGGGGTCCCGGGGGGCCTCGGGCGTGATTCGGGGTGGCTTTGGACCAAATCTGGCTGTTTTGGTATTGCTGGTGTGCAGGTGTGCTTCGCGATCACAAAGGTAGTCCCGTGATCCCCAAGAAGGCTGATGAAGGCCCCTGGTTTTGCTCTTCGCGAACGCGAGGAGGCTCACGCGAACGTGTAGAATGACCTGGCCCTACTTCGCGAACGCGTAGGCTTCTCAGTGAACGTGAGAAAGGTTGGGATGGCTGTGTGGTAGAAGGCCTTTGCGAACGTGAGGCGTGGAATGCGAACACGAAGGGCAGGGTCAGTAGGGTATCGCGAACGCATTCAGGAGGTCGCAAACGCGATGAAGGTAAGGCCTGTGCAGATTTGTTTTAAAGCGGGATTTATCTCATTTGTATCTCATTTTCCTTCATGTGAGTAGACTTTGAGGTAATTTTGAGGTTCCATTTTCATCATCTATCACGAGGTAAGTGATTTCTACACATTATGAGTTAAATATACGAATTTAGGCTTGTAAATTCATGAAATTTTGTAGCAATTGTGGGATTTTGAGGAAAACCTATAATTTATTATTTTTGAATTTGTGGTGTCATGAGTAATAAGTATCTTCAAGAATTTTCAGAAACCGGGCATGTGGTCCTGGGGTTGACTTGTCAAGAAAAGTTGGGAATTGTTATAAATTATTTAATTATGATGTTGGTGTATATCTTTATTGTTTTTCATGATTGTTTGACTAGTTTTGGATTGATGGGCATTGGTTTGAGGTGCTAGAGAGGCGTTGGAGCCGGTTATGGAACTTCGAAGCGAGGTAAGTCTCTTGTCTAACCATGTGAGGGGGAATTTACCCCGTAGGTGTTGTTCTTGTTATATGCTACATGTTGTGGGAGTTGCGCACGTATGAGGTGACGAGTGTCTGTGCGTACGCTAGAATTCCTGGTTATGTCCGGGTGGACTAAGGTTCACGCCATGCTTTAATTGTACTAATTCAGTTATTCTTGTCTGATTAATTCCTTTATTTTGCGTTACGACCTGAGACTAGGCTTGCTTAGAGTGACAGACTCGCTATGGTAGATATTTGACGATCTACTTGATTAGCCGCGGAATAATTGTGCTTTCCCCTATGAATTTCTCCCGCGTTGTGCGTCTTCATCGAAAAGCTTTCTTTATAAATCACACGTATAATCATGAGTGGGGTCAAGGACCCGTTAAAGCTTCTTATTCTAATAGGATCGGGCAATTCGCCTCACCATTTCTATAAAATACTCCAATGGGATCGGGCCGTTCGCCTCGACAGTATCATATCCTTATGGGATCGGGTCGTTTGCCTCAGCAGTATCATACTCTTATGGGATCGGGCCGTTCGCCTCGGCAGTATCATATTCTTATGGGATCGAGTCGTTCACCTCGTCAGTGTCATATTCTTATGGGATCGGGTATAACGACTCGGCCGGGCATTTGAGTATTTTAGCCCTGATCCCCTAATTTATGCTCCCTCTATGTTATATTGTGGTTATGTGACTTACCGGGGTGGTTGGTTTTGATTTCGAGTAAGTTTCAGAGTGAAATGGGACACAAAGTCCCTAAGTTGGAAGTTTAAGTCGTAGGAGTTGACCATAGTTTTACTTGTGTGAAGATGCCTCCGGAATAGAGTTTTTGACTGTTCCAATAGATCCGTAGGGAGATTTTGGTCATAGGAGCGTGTCCGTATGCTGATTTGGAGGTCTGTAGGTCGTTTCGGCGCAGTTTGGCAAAAGTTAGAAATTTGGGAAAGTTTGACCGGGAGTTGAATTTATTGATTTCGGGTCAGATCCCGATTTAGGACATTTGATATGTCTGTAATGTCGTTTATGAATTGTGTGCAAAATTTGGTTTCAATCGAAGTTGTTTTGGTATGAATCGGCGTGGATTTCGGAATTCGGAAGTTCATAGTTCATAGGCTTGAATTTGGATTACGATTTGTTGAATTCATGTTGTTTGATGTCATTTTTGGCCTCGAGTAGGTCTGTTACATGTTTTGGAACTTGTTGGTATACTCGGACGGGTCCCGGGGGCCCCGGTTGTCAATCGGATGGAAATCAGATCATTTTTGGACTTAGTGATTTGCTGAAGTGTTGGGATGGTTCTGGTGTCTTCGCACCTACTGAGGGATTGGCCGCAGGTGCGGGCTCACAAATCCGAACCAATGGTCGCAGAAGAGGATTTTGTCTAGCCTAGCTGGGATCGCAGGTGCGATCACTTGTCCGCAGAAGCAGACTCGCGGATGCGGAGGCTTCCTTCGCATAAGCAGAACTTGGGGAAACAACCTAAGGCTTGACCGCAGATGCAATCATTTCTCCGCAGTAGCGGGCCCACTGATGCAAGCTCTTATCCGTAGAAGAAAAACCCCTGGACTTGTGCTTGGACCGCACCTGCGATGGGTTTTCAGCAGGCGCGGCGCCGCAGATGCGACAAAAGGGCCCGCAAATGCAGTTTAACTGGGCATAAAAGGGGATTTTCGAGGGATTTGCTTCATTTTTTATTTTGGGATTTTGGGAGCTCGACTTGAAGCGAATTTCGAGGGTTGTTCAAAGGAATTGTTAGGGTAAGGATTCTGGACTCGTTTTTGATTAATTCCCATGAATCTACTGTTAATTATATCTTCTAATTAGTGTTTTGGAGTTTGAAATTTGGGGAAAATGGTAGAAACTCTTTAGGCTAAATTTTTGTGTTTTGAAAGGCGAAATGAGATCGGATTTGGATAATTCTTGTATGGTTGAACTCGATATCGAATGGGTGTTTGGATTTTATAATTTTAGACAGGTTCCGAGATGCGGGCCCGGATGACTTTTTGAGGCAATTTTTCAATTCTTTGCTAAGATCATAATTTTATTATTTAAATTAGTTTCCTATAATTATATTTATAGTATGAAATTGTTTTGACTAGATTCAAGCCGTTCAGAGTTGGAAAATCGAGGGAAAGGCCTTGTAGTTGATTGATTTAGAGTGGTTTGAGGTAAGTGACTTGTCTAACCTTGTGTGGGGGAAATTCCCCTTAGGATTTAGTATTGTTGTGATAATTGTGAAATGTGAAAGCCGTGTGCGCAAGGTGACGAGTGCGTACACGGGCTAAATGTGAAATTTTCGATTTTTAGCTATGTAGTTTCCGTTCATTCTTTAATTGAGTTACTTTAATATGTTATAGTCATCATGTTTACTCTAATTTCATATGTCTACTTGTTGTACCTCTTATTTGCAAATTTTCCCTACATGTTTAGTTGAATTACTTGCTTTCTCTTATTTCGTATTCATTATTTAACTATTGAATCCTTACTTGAAATTGCTATTCTTGGAATATCTTGTGGTTGTGTTGGGTGTTGAGTTGCAAAGGCTGTGGTTTCTACTGAGGCAAGGTATAAGTTGTGAAATGTCATTTTACTTCATTTTTCTGTTTGGCATTCGTGTTATTGTTGAGGTGATTGTTTGGTTGTTCGCACGAGATTTCTACCGTGTTGTTGTTGCTATTGCACAAGGTTTCTGTTGTGTCATTGTTATTATTGATGTGCATGCGGTGGTATAAGGTCTGGGTGTTGAAACGCATGCGGTGAGATAAGGTGGGCTTGATACGCGTGGCTAGTTGTGGAACTACTAGAAGCCATGCAGTGTGATAAGGTAGGCTAAAATGCGGGGTGCTATTTCAGGAAGAATGATTTTCAAAACTAAATGTGAAGGCCTCCACGGTGATATAAGGAAAGACTGTGATTTACTTTTATGATTTTGAACTACGAGGCGGTACCTCGATAGTGCCCTTGTTGATATTTTCTCTATATTTGTTGTATTTGTTTGGTTGTTATTTTCCTTAACATGTAAAATCCTTGTCTTCATTTCGTGTTGAATTGGCTGCCTTGATTCCGTGTTGTTAACTTCCCGTAAATTCTTCATTGTTTCACTTCTTTTGTCATTATATATCATTATGTCTTATGTCTTATTTCTTATTATCCCCAGTAGGGCCTTGAACTGGCCTCGTCACTAATCTACTGAGGTTAGGCTTGTCACTTACTGGGTACTGTTGTGCTGTACTCATGCTACGCTTCTGCACATGTGTTGTGCAGATCCAGGTACATCTTATCAATCCCGGTATTAGCGCACTGAGTTGCTTCGTTTGGAGACTTCAAGGTACATCTGCCCGCGTCGGAAGGCCTCAGAGTCCCCTTTTATCTTGTTCTTCCTTGTTTCCTTACATTTTTATATACAGTGATGTATAGGATTGTTCGGTACTATATCTAGAGCTTGTGACTTATATCTCACCAAGTTTTGGGAATTGTACGTATTGGGTCTAGTTTTATTTACGATATTGTTGGAGTTTTGAAATTCTAAGCTTTTATTTACTATTTCCGCGTGTTGTTTAGGCTTACCTAGCCTTAGAGATAAGGTGTTGTCACGGCATCCTACAGAGGGATATTGGGGTCGTGACATCAGGTGGTTCGCCTCGGCATTTCTATAAAATACTCTTATGGGATCGGGTCGTTCACCTCGGCAACTTTATGAAATATTTTTATGGGATCGGGTCGTTCACCTTGGTAGAATCATGCATAATATTTGACAAGAAGCCAGTGTATCCATGAGTTTTCCTAATTTGAATTGTGACGACCTATCTGGTGGGGACTATTTTATATATATACTCCGGTTGAAGAGGTAACCGATAATTGAGAGCTTGTGTTTACTGTTCAGAGGAGGATCGTACCACGTACCTATATTTGTTTACACTTTTTATTTACCATGCCTCATACTTGTTTACTTTCTATTGTACTTGATTTATTAGACCACTAGTAAGTGTCGATGTCGACCCCTTGTCACTACTTCTCTAGATTAGGCTAGATACTTACAAGGTACTCGTTGATTTAAGTACTTATGCTATACTTCTGTACTAATTGTGTAGGTACATATATATCAGGTGGTCTTTTGGCGCAAAGGCGCGGCTATTGCGGGGACTTTATGGTGAGCTGCATCCCGTGTCATGATTAGTTGTGTAACGACCCGACTTGTCATTTTGAGCTCTAGCGCATCGTTCGGCAGTTTGAGGCCTTGACTTCACTTCGGGTATTATGACTTGTACGTGTGGTCGAAACTGAACTTCGGGAAGTTCGGAGTTTATTTGGAAAGGAAATTCTAATTTCGGAAGCTTTAAGTTGGAAGAATTGACTAAGGTTTGACTTTAGAGTAAACTACCTAGGAATTGGGATTTGAAGGTTCCAACAGGTTTGTATGATGATTTTGGTCTTAGGAGCGTGTCTGAATGTTGATTTGGAGGTCTGTAGGTCATTTCGGCGTCAATTGGCAAAAGTTGGAAATTGGATGATTTTGGAAAGTTTGACCGGGAGTGGACTTTTCTATATTGGGGTCGGATTTTGATTCCGGAAGTGGGAGAAGGTCCATAATGTCAATTATGACTTGTGTGCAAAATTTGAGGTCAATCAAACTTGATTTGATACGCTTCAGCGTCGAATGTAGAAGTTTGAAGTTCTAAAGTTCATTAAGCTTGAATTGGGGTACGATTCGTGGTTTTAGCGTTGTTTGATGTGATTTGAAGGCTTGACTAAGTTCGTATTGTATTTTGGGATGTGTTGGTATATTTTTTTAACGTCCCGAGGGTCGAGGGTGAATTCCGGATGGTTAACGGATTGATTTTTGGACTTAAGAAATGCTAAAGCTGGGTAGCAGTTGGCGTGATCGCTTCTTTGATGTCTTGGTCGTAGAAGCGACATCATAGAAGTGAGGTTGAGCTCGCAGAAGCAAAATGGGAAGGGTCAAGGAACTGGTCGCAGGTGCGAAGAAATTCCCGCACCTGCGGAATCGCAGAGGTGAGAAATGAAGATGCAGAAGCGGCTGGTCCGTAGATGCGCGATTGGCCATCACAGAAGCGCATGCGCAGAAGCAAAAATGCTTTCGCAGAAGCGAGGTCTCAGCTGGGCAGTGTACTCCACAAATGCACATTTTTTCTCACAAAAGCGAGGTCGTAGATGCGCAAATATGTCCGCAGAAGAGAAAACTAGCAGAAGTTAAGGAGATCGAACTTGGTCATTTTGTCATTTTTATTTGGGATTTTTGGATCTAGGTTATTGGGTGATTTTGAGGAGTTTACATCATGTAACACAAGGTAATTAATTTCCCACTTGTAGTGAGCTTAATGTAATGTTTATATGTGGATTTAAGGAGGAAAATTTAGGGATTTTGTTAGAAAACCTAGTATTTATAAATTTTGGATTTTGACCACGATTTTGGAAATGGAATTAAGAATATATTATATATTTGAATTAGTAATGTTATGGGTAAGGTTTATCTTTGAAAATATTCTGAATCCGGACACGTGTGCCCGAGGGTTGACTTTATCGACTTTTCGAGCGGAGTTAGAAATTATTTAAATTGATTAATTATGGGTATTAGAGTATATTTTGATTGGTTTGTACCTTGTTTGACTAGTTTTGGATCGACGGGCATCGGTTTGAGGTGTTAGAGAGGATTTGGAGTCGGTTAGAGAACTTCGGAGCGAGATAAGTCTCATGTCTAACTCTGTGAGGGAGAATCTACCCCTAGGTGATGTGTTTGTTATGTGCAACTTGTTGCGGGGGCTACGTATGCATAAGGTGACGAGAGTCCGTACGTAGCTAGATTCACGTTATGTTCGGGTAGACTTAGGTTCCCGCCATGCTATAGCTGTACCATTTGAGTTGTCTCTTGCCTGTTAAATTCCTTTATTTTATATTACGTCTTGAGACTAGACTTGCATAGAGTGATAGACTTGCTATTGTAGAGATTTGACGGGCTTTATGATAAGCCGCAGATTAATTGTACTCTCCTTATGAAATTCTCCCGCGTTATGCGTTCTCATCGAAAAGTTCCCTTAAAAATTTATAACTCACACGACTATTCGTGAGTGGGGTCAAGGACCCGTCAAACCTTCTTATTCTAATGGGATCAGGCCGTTCGCCTCAACAGGATAGATACATCTATGGTGCGTGCAGTTCGACACTCGGCATTGCGCACATTATGATGGATAGGGTCGTACACCTCAACTAGATTATGTACCACACTCTCATGGGAGCGGGTTGTTCACCTCAGCAATACAATAGATGTATCTATGGTTCATCAATATTATGATGGATCGGGTCGTACACCTCGGTATTTCTATAAAATACTCTTATGAAATTGTGCGTAATAATTGGCAAGAAGCCAGCATATCTGTGAGTTTTTCCTGAATTGAACTGTGACGACCTATCTGGTGAGGTCCATTATATATATACTCTGAATGAGGAGGTAACTATTAGATGAGAGCTTGAGTTATTGCTTAGAGGAGACTGTACCACGTATTTACACTTGTTTTTTCGTTTATTAACTCTGACTCACATCTATTTACTTCTACTGTATATGTCTTACCGGACCACTAGTACATGTCGATGTCGACCCCTCGTCACTACTTCTCTGGGATTAGGCTAGATACTTACTAGGTACACATTGATTTACGTACTCATGCTACACTTGCTGCACTTATTATGCAGGTACATATATGTCTGGTGGTCTTTTGGGCGCAGAGGCATTACGGGGACTTTACTGTGAGCTGCATTTCATTTTACGATCCCCAGCCTGCAGAGTCTCCATCAGAGTTATTTATAGTTCTCATGTCTAATTTGTTTTCCGGATAGATGTTGTATTTTATTATATTTTCTAGTTGAAGCTCATGCACTTGTGACACCAGGTTTTGGGGGTTACTACAAGTTGTTCATCATCGTGAATATTATCATTCACCCTGTAAATTCTATTTCATGTTATTTAATTAATGAAATATTATGATTTCAAATTATAAAAATGAGTAAGTAAGTTGATAGATTAATGTTGGCTTGCTTTACGGCGGTGTTAGGTGCCATCACGAGCTTTAGCGAATTTTGGGTTGTGACATGCAGCATATAGAGTCTCCATCAGAATTATTTATATTTTTCCTATCTAACTTGTATTCCAGACAGATGTTGTATTGTTATTTTACCTTTTAGTAGATGCTCATACACTTGTGACGCCGGGTTTTGGAGGTGTTCCCGAATTTGTTTAGGGATTATGGAGAATGTAACGACCTGACTTGTCATTTTAAGAATTTAAGCCTCGTCTGGTGGCATATGGCCCTGAGCAGCTTCTTATTATTATGTGTATTGACTTGCGTGCATGGTTGAATTCAGTTACCGGATGATTTGGAGTGATTTGGGACACTTGGTCCCCAAAACAGAAGCTTAAGTCTTAGGATTTTTACCGTAGTCAGAACTGTGTGAAGACGAATCCGGAATGGAATTTTGATGATGTCAATAGCTCCGTATGGTGATTTTGAACTTAGGAGTGTGTTCGGAATATTTTTTGGAGGTCCGTAGTGGAATTAGGCTTGAAATGCCGAATGTTGAATTTTTGAAAAGTTTGACCGGGGGGTTGACTTTTTGATATCGAGGTCGGACTTTAATTCTGGAAATTGGAATAGCTTTGTTATGTCATTTATGACTTGTGTGCAAAATTTGAATTCATTCCGGATTGATTTGATGTATTTTGGCACAAGATATAGAATTTGAAAGTTTAAAGTTCATTAGGCTTGAATTGAGGTGTGATTCGTGGTTTTAGCGTAGTTTGATGTGATTCGAGGCTTAGACTAAGTTCATATGATGTTTTAGGACTTGTTCGTATATTTGGTTGAGGTCCCGAGGGGCTCAGGTGCGTTTCGAGATGGTTTCAGACTATTTCTAGGCCATTTTTAATTGCTGGTTTCTACGTACAGAGGTGTGCATCACGATCGCAAACTTTTGGTCGCGTTCGCGAAGAGCAAACAGTAGTTTGGGGCCTTATGAATCGCGATCGCAGAAGCTCTTCCGCGATCGCGTAGAACAAATCTCTGTTGCACTAACCCAACTTTGGAAGCTTATATCTCGCAATCTATAAGGAATTTGTAGATGATCTAAAAATGAAAGTTATAGCCCTTGATGTCTAGTTTTCAGAACAGCAAATCATTTGTCATTTTGAGTTGTGTACAAAAAGTTATGGTAGATACACTATAGGCTATCTAGGAAATATTTGGAAATCTCTGTTGCACAGGGCTAACTTTGGAAGCTTATATCTAGAAATCTATAAGGAATTGGGAGATGAGCAACAAATGCAAGTTTTATCCTTGGTGTCTAGTTTTCAGAAACTTAAACCATTTGCAATTTGGAGTTTTGCACAAAAGGTTATGACCATTATACTAGAGGCTGTATGGAAGAGTTGGGGGAGTTTGTTCTTCTCGATCGCGATTGGTTTTCCGCGATCGCGAAGAGTAATTTTGGGGCTAAAAAGTTTTATGCTTCACGATCGCGAAGAGTAAATACCTGGGCAGTAGCTATATTTTGAGGTTTCAGCCATGTTTGACATATTTGGAGCTATGGAGCTCGGATTGAAGCGATATTTGAGGCGATTTTCACCATATGGATTAGGGTAAGTGTTCTATATCATAAAGTGTTTATATTTCACGAATCTATGATTATATTCATCATTTAGTTCGGATTTAAATGGAAAAAATCAAGATTTTTATAAAATCTTCCAAAAACAAAAAATTAAGATTTGGAGGTCGAGTTGTTTTTGGAATTCGATAAAATTGGTATGGTTGAACTCATATCGGAATTGGTGTTCGGATTTCATAAAAGATTTGTTGAGTCTCGAAGGTCTAGAGGATTCAATGGGTTTTACTCTTCATCTAGAACCCATTATAGCGGAGGCTCGAGCAGTCGGTCAGCTCAGTCCGCACATCAGATTACTCGGAGTGCTCCAGTTTACAGTGCACCACCGACACGAGATTCTTACAGTGGTTATTCCAGTTATCTGGCACATACTCAGTACTAGCAGACGCGACCTCAGAGGGGTTATTATGAGTGTGGTGATACTAGGCATATCATGAGAGATTGTCCCAGACTTGGGAGGGGTAGATTTCATCTGAACACTCCGGCCACAAGCTTTATTCCAGTTGATACTCCACGTGAACAGTCAGCTAGAGGAGGAGGATGGGTGGGTAGTGGACGCCTACGAGGTGGAGACCCGACCCGTTGATATAATCGCTATGATTTGGCTGAGGCCAATACACCAGATAGTGTCATTACCGGTATGATCCTGCTTTTATTATAAAAGGATATTTTTCCTTAATTTGATTTGGTTCTGAATATTGAGGTGAGTCCTCCTATTATGCTCCGCTTATGGATAAGTTTCGTAATTTTGTGACCCACTTATATGTTATCCATATTGGGAGAATTGAGGGTTATAAGTCCAAAAGTAATGTTTTACTATTTATCACAGTGGGTTTAATGTGTTTCAGAATAATTAATTCCAATTTTTTTTAATGAAATTAATACCCTACCGGTATGAGGGTTCATTATGTGTTGTGAAAACTGTTTATGAAGTATATGGAGAAGAAGAAAGAAAGGAAATTGAAAATTTTCAGTTGGCACAATGTACAAAATACTTGTGATTCGGAGTTGAGGACGAGATCCTCGCAATTTTATATGATGTGAAATATTTAAACCGGGCTACAAGCAACGGCGGAAGTTATACAAGGACGAGGTCCTTGCAGTGAAATATTTATGAGTTTAAAATTCTCCCTGTGTAAAATTTAACGTGTACAATAATATTAATAGGGAGTCATGCCTGTTAGGCTTATTTGATAATTCTTGTATATTTTCTGTGCATATTCAGCCATTTTCGTGCTGTAAACATTGAGTTTTAACCAATGAGATGAATGCCCAGGTGGCATTAAATGTGACTCATTAATCTGATTAAGCAATCATGAGGTCTTCATGCCTCACTTTCTGTTGTCAGTGTTGTGAAAATTTGAAATGAGGTGGTGGTTAATATGAGATTAATTGATGATGCTGGAATTAATTATGAATAACTTTTAAGACCAGAGATGTGGTGATGAGCATACATATGATGTGCTTCATGTACTGATATCATTATGATAATGCAGTGCTTGTAATGCTGAGATTGGTGTTATTGATATATACCTTGTGGTATTTTGTTGGATTGTGGATGTGTTGTTAGGAGTTGTTTTGGTGTTACTCTAGCAGGTGGATAGACCCAATTACAGGGGAGACTCTGCCGAAATTTCAGAAAAAGTTGGAAGTTAGTAAAATTTGAAGGATTGAGAATTTCAAAGGAATAGATAAATATGTTATGTGCTTGAGTATATGTGTAAAAGTAAAAATCATCAATTCGGTAACCTCAGAATAATTATTAGCACGTTCAAGGACGAACGTTTGTTTAAGAAGTGAAGAATGTAACGACCCGACTTGCCGTTTTAAGAATTTAAGCCCCGTCTGGCGGCCTGAGCAGCTTCTTATTATATGTATTGACTTGCACGTTTGGTTGAATTCAGTTACCGGATGATTTGGAGTGATTTGGGACACTTGGTTCCCAAAACGGAAGCTTAAGTCTTAGGATTTTTACCATAGTTGGAACTGTGTAAAGATGACTCCGGAATGGAATTTTGATGTTGTCAATAGCTCCGTATGGGGATTTTGGACTTAGGAGTGTGTCCGGAAAATTATTAGGAGGTCCGTAGTGAAATTAGGCTTGAAATGCCAAAAGTTGAATTTTTGGGAAGTTTGACCGGGGGGTTGACTTTTTGATATCAAGGTCGGAATTCGATTCTGGAAATTGGAATAGCTTTGTTATGTCATTTATGACTTGTGTGCAAAATTTGAAGTCATTCCGGATTGATTTGATGTATTTCGGAATAAGATATAGAATTTGAAAGTTTAAAGTTCATTAGGCTTGAATTGAGGTGTGATTCGTGGTTTTAGCGTTGTTTGATGTGATTCGAGGCTTCGACTAAGTTCGTATGATGTTTTAGGACTTGTTGGTATATTTGGTTGAGGTCCCGAGGGGCTCAGGTGAGTTTCATGATGATTTCGGACCATTTCTAGGCCATCATTAATTGTTGGTTTCTGCCTACAGAGGTGTGTATCGCGATCGTGAAGAGCAAACAACAGTTTGGGGCCTTATGAATCGCGATCGTGGAAGCTCTTTCGCGATCGCATAGAACAAATCTCTGTTGCACTAACCCGAATTTGGAAGCTTATATCTCGCAATCTATAAGGAATTAGGAGATGATCCAAAAATGAAAGTTGTAGCCCTAGATGTCTAGTTTTTAGAAAAATAATCCATTCGTTATTTGGAGTTGTGTACAGACAGTTATGGTGGAGATACTATAGGCTGTCTAGGAAGTGTTTGGAAATCTCTGTTGCACAGGGCTGACTTTGGAATCTTATATCTAGAAATATATAAGTAATTGGGAGACGAGCAACAAATGCAAGTTATAGCCCTTGGTGTCTAGTTTTCTGAAAGTTAAACCATTTACAATTTGGAGTTTTGTACAAAAGGTTATGACCATTATACTAGAGGCTGTCTGGAAGAGTTGGGGAGTTTGTTCTTCGCGATCGCGATTGGTTTTCCGCGATCGCGAAGAATAATTTTGGGGATGAAAATTTTTGTGCTTCGCGATCGCGAAGAGTAAATACCTGGGCAGTAGATATATTTCGAGGTTTCAGCCATTTTTTGACATATTTGGAGCTATGGAGTTCGGATTAAATCAATTTTTGAGGAGATTTTCACCATATGGATTAGGGTAAGTGTTCTATATCGTAAAGTGTTTATATTTCACGAATCTATGATTATATTCATCATTTAGTTTGGATTTAAATGGAAAAAATCAAGATTTTTACAAAATCTTCCATAAACAAAAATTTAAGATTTGGAGGTCGAGTTGTTATTGGAATTCAATAAAACTGGTATGGTTGAACTCGTATCGGAATGGGTGTTCGGATTTCATGAAAGTTTTGTCGGGTTCTGAGGGGCGGGGCCCGCGTTGTCTTTTGTTGACTTTTTGGAATAAAATTTCAAGTTGACATATTATTATCCGGAATTATTTTCGATAAATTTTAATGAAGTTATACAATTAATTTGGATAGATTTGAGCTGTCCGGAGGCCAATTCAAGCAAGAAGGCTATTTTGGAATATCGGCCTAACTTCAAAAAGGTAAGTGTACGCGAGGTGACGAGTACGTACTCGGGCTTATAAGTTCAAAAATTCATTGAATTAAAGTCTTAGGCATTATTGTGTAGTAAATTGGGAAATGTGGAAAATTATTAAATCATCTGTTTACCATGCCTAAATTCTTATTGTTGAATTTATTTTTATATGATAATCTGATATGATTATTACTTGAAATATTTATGAAAATTCGTGAGTATTGTTGGTTTAATATTTCTTGGACAATATGAATTTTCTTATGCAAATAATTAATTTAAGCGAGCTTAAGAATAAGTGTTAATATAATTATCTAAATTTGCATTAATGAAGGCTTTGCTTTATTTTGAGTAGTTTCTACCTCTATTGATTGTTTTTGGGTGTAATATATATTGTGTGGAGCCTTAGGCTATTTGTTGTGAAATTAATTGATTTTGTTATATCTTTGGAATTTGGTTGTGGCCATTGGGCAAATTGTGAAATGAATTGATTTTATTATGTTGCCATGTTAATTTCTCGTATAAATTATTGTGTTGTGTGAGTTATTGTTTTAGGGAGATAAGGGTGGCATTTCACCGTTGATATTATGTGGGTATAAGGGTGGCATTTCACTATTGTTGTGTTTGTTGGAGTATTGTCTGGGCGGAGCGATAAGGGTGGCAATATGAGCGATAAGGGTGGCAATATTAGTGATAAGGGTGGCTATTGATATTGTCTGGGCGGAGCGATAAGGGTGGCTATAGGAGTGATAAGGGTGGCAATAGGAGCGATAAGGGTGGCTATTGTCAGGGACGATATGTGATGATGTGGGGTTGTGGTGTTGATGAATTTTATGTGATGTTGTGATTTTTCTTGTGTTTATTTTTATGCCTTGTGCAATTGGTCTTGTTGATAGTAAATTGATAACAATCTGTTTTATGTTGAAATTGAGAGCCTTTGGCTATTGCCAGACGGATTATAAAATGAAATGTGGGCACGAGGTGCCGTGAGTAAATAATGAGGATATTTGGCACGTGAATTGTCTGTGCAGTTGTGATATGAAATGTGGGCACGAGGCGTTGTGATGAAATGATAATGATAATTGGCATGTGAATTGTCCGTGCAGCTGTGATATGAAATGAGGGCACGAGGTGCCGGAAAAATATGATGATTTAATTATGGGCACGAGGTGCCGTGGAAATATGAAAATGGGTTGAGACCCGTATTTTTATGATTATGAAATGAGGTGTCACATGGTAAATTTTTAATTGAAAGAATTATATTCAAAATATTTATTTGAAAGAATTTTTACTTAGAAAGCATTATATGAAAGAATTGTATTTGAAAGATATTTATTTGAGGAAATTATATTTGAAAAGATTTATTAAAAGAATTATATTTGAAAAATGATTATTTGAGAAAATTATATTTAAAAGAGAGTTATCTGGAAGAATTATATGTGAAAGACATTTATTTGAAGGACTTTATTTAATTTGGTGTAATTGTGTTTATTAGTTGTTGAGTGAATTTAATGGTACTTGTTGTCTGGTGTGCATATAACTGGTTATTTTATCTTGCCTTATTATTATTTGTTTGCTATTATTTTGTATATTATATTGCACAGGTTATTAGACTAGTGAGTGTCTTGACTGTACCTCATCTCTACTCCATTAAGGTTAGTCTTGATACTTACTGGGTACCGACCGTGGTGTACTCATACTACACTTCTGCACATTTTTGTGTAGAGCCAGGCATTGGAGATATCGGACTTGAGCATAGTTAATGCGGGATCGTAAGGATTCAAGGTAGAGCTGCTTAGTCGTCGCAGTCCCTTGGAGTCTTTTCATTTCATTGTACTGTTAATATGTAATCAAACACTATTGTATATTCGGTCCTCGTGATCATTCCATGTATTCAGTTAGTGTTCGTGACTCAGTACTACCAGTCTTGGGAGGTTGTATATCATAATTATTTCCGCTGTTAGTTTTGATTACTTAAAAAGTAAAATGGCTTCCAAAATGTAATTGAAATCGGCTTACCTAGTCTTAGAGACTAGGTGCCATCACGACACCTATGGTGGGACTTTAGGTCGTGACAAGTTGGTATCAGAGCTCTAGGTTCATAGGTTCTACGAGTCACGAACGAGTCTTGCGGATCGGTACGGAGACGTCTGTACTTATCTTCGAGAGGCTACAGAACTGTTAGGAAATTTTCATTTCTTTCACTCCTGTCGTGTGGAATTTGTTGAATTTGGAATTTGAACCTTTGCATCTCCATTCTCTCATAGATGGTAAGGAAACGTGCCACTGGGTTAGCTGAGCAAGCATCCGCACATACTGCTAGGGCTGCAAGAGGCCGGGGCCGAGGTAGAGGTCGTGGAAGGGCACGTGTTGCGACTAGAGCACCTGTCACAACAACAGTTGAGGAGCTGCTAGTAGCTCCAGTTGGGGGACATGTACCAAAAGCACTTGTTGTTACCCCCTGACATCAGGAGACCTTAGCATAGTTCCTGAGTATGTTTGGTACATTAACTCAGGCGGGATTGATCTCTGTTGCACCAAATATTTCACAGATTGGGGGAGTAGCTTAGACTCCTACCACAACTCCAGAGCAGCAGGTTCACGTAGGTTAGGTTTCGGGTGTAGTATCGGTACAATCTATTATTCCGGTTCGTCCTGAGGTCAGGATCGAGGCATCAGAAGGCGAACAAAAGAGACTCGAAAGGTTTAAGAAATATGGTCCACCAAATTTCAGTGGCACACCTACAGAGGATGCCCAAGGATTTCTGAAAAATTATCACTGTATTCTGCACACCATGGGTATTGTGGAAGTGAGCGGAGTTTCCTTCACTACATTTCAACTATCAGGCGCAGCATATCGATGGTTGCAAATCTATGAAGAAGGTAGACCAGCCGATGCCACACCACTAACTTGGGCTCAATTTCGGAAATGTTCTTGAAAGGGTTTGTTCCCCAGACTCTCAGAGATGTGTGGCACACAGAGTTTGAACGGTTGCGTCAGGGCACTATGACAGTTTCAGAATATGCTATCAGGTTCTGTGAGTTAGCCCGTCATGCACCTATCTTAGCTCCTACAATCAGAAAATGGGTCCGCAGATTCATTGAGTGGCTCGATTATGATATTAAAATATACATGGCTCGAGAGTTGCAAATTGATGCTCCATTTCAACAAGTAGTGGAGATTGCAAGGAAGATTGAGTGTGTTTTATGCGAGAAAAGGGAGTCTAAGGAGGCCAAAATGTCTCGAAGGTCTGGAGGATTCAGTGGGTTTTACTCTTCAACTTGAACCCATTATAGTGGAGGCTCAAGCAGTCGGTCAGCTCAGTCCGCACATCATATTACTTGGAGTGCTCCAGTTTACAGTGCACCACCGACACGAGATTCTTACAATGGTTATTCCAGTTATCCAGCACATTCTCAGTACGAGTAGTCGCGACCTCAGAGTGGTTGTTATGAGTGTGGTGATACTAGACATATGATGAGAGATTATCCCAGACTTAGGAGGGGTGAATTTCATCTGAACACTCCAGCCACAAGCTTTATTCCAGTTGATACTCCACGTGCACAGTCAGCTAGAGGTGGAGGACGGGCGAGTAGTGGACGCCTAAGAGGTGGAGACCTGACCCGTTGATATAATCGCCATGATTTGACTGAGGCCAAAACACCAGATAGTGTCATTACCGGTATGATCCTGCTTTTATTATAAAAGGATATTTTCCCTTAATTTGATTTGGTTCTGAATATTGAGGTGAGTCCTCCTATTATGCTCCGCTTATGGATAAGTTTCGTAATTTTGTGACCCACTTATATGTTATCCATATTGGGAGAATTGAGGGTTATAAGTCCAAAAGTATTTTTTTAATATTCATCACAGTGGGTTTAATGTGTTTCAGAATAATTAATTCTAATATTTTTAATGAATTTTATGCTCTACCATTATGAGGGTTCATTATGTGTTGTGAAAACTATTTATGAAATATATGGAGAAGAAGAAAGAAAGGAAATTGAAAATTTTCAGTTGGCACAATGTGCAAAATACTTGTGATTTAGAGTTGAGGACGAGATCCTCGCAATTTTATATGATGTGAAATATTTAAATCGGGTTACAAGCCGCGGTGAAAGTTATATAAGGACGAGGTACTTGCAGTGAAATAATTATGAGTTTAAAATTCTCCTTGTGTGAAATATAACTTGTACAATAATATTAATAGAGAGTCATGCATGTTAGGCTTATTTGATAATTCTTATATATTTTCTATGCATATTCAGCCATTTTCGTGCTGTAAACATTGAGTTTTAACCAATGAGATTAGTGCCCAGGTGTCGTTAAATGTGACTCATTAATCTGATTAAAAATCATGTGGTCTTCATGCCTCACATTCTGTTGTCAGTGTTGTGAAAATTCGAAATGAGGTGGTGGTTAATATGAGATTAATTGATGATGCTGAAATTAATTATGAACAACTTTTAATACCAGAGATGTGGTGATGAGCATACATATGATGTGCTTCATGTACTGATATCATTATGATAATGCAGTGCTTGTAATGTTGAGATTGGTATTATTGATATATACCTTGTGGTATTCTGTTGGGTTATGCATGTGTTGTTAGGAGTTGTTTTGGTGTTACTCTGGCAGGTGGATAGGCCCAATTACAGGGGAGACTCTGCCAAAATTTCTGAAAAATTTGGGAGTTAGTAAAATTTGAAGGATTGAGAATTGCAAAGGAACAGATAAATATGTTATGTGTTTGAGGGCGAAGGATCCTAAGCGGGGAAGAATGTAACACCCCAGAAAAATTTTGAAGTATTTCAACACCATCAGGAAAGTTTATGTGTGCGTAGGCACGAGTTGCTAAAGCTAGTGGAGACTAATACCGTGCGTTGATGAAAAATCGGACTTTTTGAAATTTGTGTAAGAAATTGGTCTTAAGGTTCACAAATATGGATAAAAGAAATAATCTCAAATGAGATGGTGTTGCCAGACTTACCTCCAATGCAGTAGCATGGGACCAACCGTGAGTATATGTGTAAAAGTAAAAATCATCAATTCGGTAACCTCAGAATAATTATTAGCACATTCGAGGACGAACATTTGTTTAAGAGGTGGAGAATGTAACGACCCGACTTGTCATTTTAAGAATTTAAGCCTCGTCTGGCGGCATAAGGCCCTGAGCAGCTTCTTATTATGTGTATTGACTTGCGTGCGTGGTTGAATTCAGTTACCGGATGATTTGGAGTGATTTGGGATACTTGGTACCCAAAACGGAAGCTTAAGTATTAGGATTTTTACCGTAGTTGGAACTGTGTGAAGACGACTCCGGAATGGAATTTTGATGATGTCAATAGCTCCGTATGGTGATTTTGGACTTAGGAGTGTGTCCGGAAAATTATTTGGAGGTCCGTAGTGGAATTAGGCTTGAAATGCCGAAAGTTGAATTTTTGGGAAGTTTGACCGGGGGGTGACTTTTTGATATCGAGGTCGGAATTCGATTCTGGAAATTGGAATAGCTTCGTTATGTCATTTATGACTCGTGAGCAAAATTTGAAGTCATTCCGGAATGATTTGATATATTTCGGCACAAGATATAGAATTTGAAAGTTCAAAGTTCATTAGGCTTGAATTGAGGTGTGATTCGTGGTTTTAGCGTAGTTTGATGTGATTCGAGGCTTCGACTAAGTTCGTATGATGTTTTAGGACTTGTTGGTATATTTGGTTGAAGTTTCGAGGGGATCAGGTGAGTTTTGGGATAGTTTCGGACCATTTCTAGGCCATTTTTAATTGTTGGTTTCTACCTACAGAGGTGTGCATCGCAATCGCGAACTTTTGGTCGTGTTCACGAAGAGCAAACAACAGTTTGGGGCCTTGTGAATCGCGATAGCGGAAGCTCTTTCGCGATCACGTAGAACAAATCTTTGTTGCACTAACTCGAATTTGGAAGCTTATATCTCGCAATCTATAAGGAATTGGGAGATGATCCAAAAATGACAGTTGTAGCCCTTGATGTATAGTTTACAGAAAAGTTAACCATTCATCATTTAGAGTTGTGTACAAAAAGTTATGGTGGATACACTATAGGTTGTCTGGGAAGAGTTTGGAAATCTCTGTTGCACAGGACTGACTTTGGAAGATTATATCTAGAAATGTATATATGTAATTGGGAGATGAGCAACAAATGCAATTTATAGCCCTTGGTGTCTAGTTTTCAGAAAGTTAAACCATGTGCAATTTGGAGTTTTGTACAAAAGGTTATGACCATTATACTAGAGGCTGTCTGGAAGAGTTGGGGGAGTTTGTTCTTCGCGATTGGTTTTCCGCGATTGCGAAGAGTAATTTTGGGGCTGAATATTTTTGTGCTTCGCGATCGCGAAGAGTAAATACCTGGGTTATATTTCAAGGTTTCACCCATTTTTGACATATTTGGAGCTATGGAGCTCAAATTGAAGCGAAGTTTGAGGCAATTTTCACCATATGGATTAAGGTAAATGTTCTATATCCTAAAGTGTTTATATTTCATGAATCTATGATTATATTCATCATTTAGTTCGGATTTAAATGAAAAAAATCAAGATTTTTACAAAATCTTCCAAAAACGAAAATGTAAGATTTGGAGATCGAGTTTTTATTGGAATTCGATAAAATTGGTATGGTTGAACTCGTATCGGAATGGGTGTTCAGATTTCATGAAACTTTTTGTCGGATTTCGAGGGACGGGCCCTGCGTTGACTTTTGTTGACTTTTTGGAATAAAATTTTAAGTCGACATATTATTATCCGGAATTATTTTTGATGAATTTTAATGAAGTTATACAATTAATTTGGATAGATTTGAGCTGTCCGGAGGCCAATTCAAGCAAGAAGGCTGTTTTGGAATATCGGCCTAACTTCAAAAAGGTAAGTGTCTTGCTTAACCTCGAGTAGAGGAATTACCCCTTAGGAATTGAGTCTTATGTGCCATTTGTGAAATGTAAAAAGCCGTGTACGCGAGGTGACGAGTTCGTACTCGGGCTTATAAGTGCAAAAATTCATTAAATTAAAGTCTTAGGAATTATTGTGTAGTAAATTGGGAAATGTGGAAAATTATTAAATCATCTGTTTACCATGCCTAAATCCTTATTGTTGAATTTATTTTTATATGATAATTTGATATGATTGTTACTTAAAATATTTATGAAATTTCGTGAGTATTGTTGGTTTAATATTTCTTGGACAATATGAATTTTCTTATGCAAATAATTAATTTAAGCGAGCTTAAGAATAAGTATTAATATAATTATCTAAATTTGCATTAATGAAGGCTTTACTTTATGCTGAGTGGTTTCTACCTCTATTGATTGTTTTTGGGTGTTATATATATTGTGTGGAGCCTTAGGCTATTTGTTGTGAAATTAATTGATTTTGTTATATCTTTGGAATTTGGTTGTGGCCATTGGGCAAATTGTGATATGAATTGATTTTATTATGTTGCCATGTTAATTTCTCGTGTAAATTGTTGTGTTGTGTGAGTTATTATTTTGGGGAGATAAGGGTGGCATTTCACCGTTGATATGATGTGGGTATAAGGGTGGCATTTCACTGTTGTTGTGTTTGTTGGAGTACTGTCTGGGCGGAGCGATAAGGGTGGCAATATGAGCGATAAGGGTGGCTATTGATATTGTCTGGGCGGAGCAATATGGGTGGCTATAGGAGTGATAAGGGTGGCAATAGGAGCGATAAGGGTGGCTATTGTCAGGGACATATGTGATGATGTGGGGTTGTGGTGTTGATGAATTTTATGTGATGTTGTGATTTTTCTTGTGTTTATTTTTATGCCTTGTGCAATTGGTCTTATTGATAGTAAATTGATAACAATCTGTTTTATGTTGAAATTGAGAGCATGTGGCTATTGCCAGGCGGATTATAAAATAAAATGTGGGCATGAGGTGCCGTGAGTAAATAATGAGGTTATTTTGCACGTGAATTGTTTGTGCAGTTGTGATATGAAATGTGGGCACGAGGCGTTGTGATGAAATGATAATGATAATTGGCGCGAGAATTGTCCGTGCAGCTGTGATATGAAATGAGAGCACGAGGTGCCGGGAAAATATGATGATTTAATTATGGGCACGAGGTGCCGTAGAAATATGAAAATGGGCTGAGACCCGTGTTTAAGAAAAAAATAAAAATGGGTTGTGACCCGTATTTTTATGATTATGAAATGAGGTGTCACATGGTGACTTTTTAATTGAAAGAATTATAGTCAAAATATTTATTTGGAAGGATTTTTACTTAGAAAGCATTATATGAAAAAATTGTATTTGAAAGATATTTATTTGAGGAAATTATATTTGAAAAGATTTATTGAAAGAATTATATTTGAAAAATAATTATTTGAGAAAATTATATTTAAAAGACAGTTATCTGGAAGAATTATATGTGAAAGACATTTATTTGAAGGACTTGATTTAATTGGGTGTAATTGTGTTTATTAATTGTTGAGTGATATTAATGGTACTTGTTGTCTGTTGTGCATATAACTGGTTGTTTTTTCTTGCCTTATTATTATTTATTTTCTATTATTTTGTATATTAGATTGCACATGTTATTAGACTAGTAAGTGTCTTGACTGTTCCTCGTCTCTACTCCATTGAGGTTAGTTTTGATACTTACTGGGTACCTACAGTAGTGTACGCATACTACACTTCTGCATATTTTTGTGCAGAGCTAGGTATTGGAGATATCGAACTTGAGCAGAGTTAAAGCGGGATCGAAAGGATTCAAGGTAGAGCTGCTTGGTCATCGCAGTCCCTTGAAATCTTTTCATTTCATTGTACTGTTAATTTGTAATCAAACAGTATTGTATATTCGGTCCTCGTGATCATTCCATGTATTCAGTTAGAGTTCGTGACTCAGTACTACCAGTCTTGGGAGGTTGTATATCGTAATTATTTCTGCTGTTAGTTTTGATTACTTAAAAAAATGGCTTCAAAATGTAATTGAAATCGGCTTACCTAGTCTTAGAGACTAGGTGTCATCACGATGCCTGTGGTGGGATTTTGGATCGTGACATATACATTGATACACTTTTACTTATTATTTCAATTAGATTGTACGCAACTACGATTTATTTTAACGCACTGACCTCTATATCTAAATAAGATTCGTGATTTTAAAAATAATAAAATGAATAAGTAAGTGTTGGCTTGCCTAACGGCGACGTTGGGCGTCATTACGGCCTATAGTGGAATTTGGGTCGTGACACATAAACTCTAAAAAAGGTAGATTTCCTAATAAAGGGGAATTCTATTTTGAAACATATCCCATAATTAGCTCATATAAAATCTTCAGTTTATTAATTATTGATTATTACTATAAATACATTAGGTCACTATCTCATACACACTACATCCTCCATAAAAATAGGGACTTCAAAAAAATACGTTGCTTAATTTACGAATGAAAATTTCTCCCTTCTTTCATCCTTTCATCATCTATACAGTATTAATAATACAAATACTATATGTTACTATATAATATACAAAACATTATCTATATGGCTATTATATATAAGAATAATAATATACATTATTTATAAGAATAATAATATATAGTATATATAATACATAATAATATACAGTATGTGTGTGTATATATATATATATATATATATATATATATGTATATATGCACACAGAACAATTTTAATATAGTCTACCTTTAAGTTATAATAAGGTATATACACATAAATAAGTATTATACAATATCCTACATACAATATATAATATTGTCGGGAGAAGACAAGTTGGGTGATAAGAATAATTCCAATTCAATTGTGTTTCTAAAGAAACTAGAAGAAGTTTCAAAATTTGATGCCGGAGAGACTTGTGACATATATTATTTTGATGAGAGAGAAAATATGATAATTTTAAATTTAATGTAGTGATATGCTTTAATTGGTATAATCCCTATTTGTTAGGTTAAATAATGCGTTTTAAGAGAGATATTCGGGACAAAAAGTTATATATAATTAAAAAGGTAAGATTTTAAAATAAGTTGTATTATATGTAATTTTCAAGAAGTGGTTGTGAGTTATTTAAAGGTAATTTTTCCTTCCTATACAATATTTGAAACTTATTTACCAAAATTGTCCCAATTTTGTATATTACACACCCTAAACAAGAATTACTTACAAATTATATACAATCCACTATTACTGTCTTAAATTAGGGGATTCATTTAGACCATTTTTACTTTTTCTCTCCTCTCCTCTTTCCTATTCATTGTCGCCTCTCTCCATATACAAATCCATTATTAGTGTTATCACGACCCAAAACCCATTATAGGTCATGATGACACCCGGCGTTTAGGCAAGCCAACGGTGAACTACCAACTTAATTGTTTATTTTATTATTTTTGAAATCATGAATCTTATTAGATAGAGAGATTGATGCATCTAAAAATCATACATACGTATGATTTAAGTAAAATACAGAGTAAAAGTGTCTTAATGGTAAGCAAAATCATAAATAAATTCTAGAACACCCCAAAATTTGGTGTCACAAGTGTATGAGCATATACTAGAAAGTACAATAATAATACAACCTCTGTCTGGAATACGAGATAGATAAGATAATGTAAATAATCATGATGGAGACTCTGTATGTTGTGAATCGTAACATGGGATGCAGCTCACCGTGAAGTCACCATAATAGTTGCCCCCTTGCGCCCAAAAGACCACCAGAAATATATATACCTGCACAATAAGTGCAGAAGTGTAGCATGAGTATGTAAATCAACGTGTACCCAGTAAGTATCTAGCCTAACCCTAGAGAAGTAGTGACGAGGGATCGACATTGACACTTACTAGTGGTCCAACAAATCAAGTACAGTAGAAAGTAAACAAGTATGAGGCATGATAAATAAACAGTGTAAACAAATATAGGTGTGTGGTACGATCCTCCTCTTAACAATAAACACAAGTTCTCAAATATCGGTTACCACCTCAACCGGAGTATATATAAAATGGTCCCCACCAGATAGGTCGTCACAACTTAAATTAGAAAAACTCACGGAGATAGTGGCTTATTGTCAAATATTATGCACGATTCTGCCTAGGCGAACGGCCCGATCACATAAGAGTATTTTATGAAGTTGCCGAGGCGAACAACCCGATCCCATAGGAGAGTTTTATAGAAATGCCGAGACGAACGACCCGATCCCATAAGAATGTGATACATGATACTGCCGAGGCGTACGGCCCGATCCCATAAGAATGTGATACTGCTGAGGTGAATGGCCCGATCCCAAAAGATTATGATACTGCCGAGGCGAACGACCTGGTCCCATAAGAATATGATACTGTCGAGGTGAACGGTCCGATCCCATAAGAATATAATATTGCCGAGGCGAACGGCCCAATCCCATAAGAGTTTTGCTGAGGCATTCATCCCGATCCCATAAGAATATTTTTATAAAAATGCTGAGGTGAATGGCCTGATCCATGATTGTGGTACATGATACTGCTGAGGCGAACGGCCCGATCCCATTAGAATAAGAAGTTTTAACGGGTCCTTAACTCCACTCACGAATGTACATGTGAGTTATGAAATTTAAGGAAGCTTTTCGATGAATATGCACAGCGCGGGAAAAATTCATAAGAGAAGCATAATTTTTCTACGGCTAGTTAAGTAGCTCGTCGAATATCTAAAAAGAAAGTACGACACTCTACGCGAGTGTGGTCTCATTGTAACGACCCAATCGATCTTTTTAAGTATTACAACCCCGTTCTCCCTATTTACTGCTCAATTTATGCTTTACCGTTGTTATGTGACTTGCCGGGGTGATTGGTTCGGGTCCGGTGAGGTTTTGGAATGAATTGGAACACTTGTTCCAAGGTTTAAAGCTTAAGTTAAAATAGTGACCGGATGTCGACTTATATGTAAATGACCTCGGAATAGAGTTTTGATGATTCCAATAGCTCCGTATGGTGATTTTGGAATTAGGAGCGTGTCCGAAAAATTATTTGGAATCCCGTAGCTAAATTAGGCTTGAAATGGCTAAAATAGAAATTAAGTTTGGAAGTTTGACCGGGGAGTTGACTTTTTGATATCGGGGCCGGGATCCAATTATGAAAGAAGAGGATGCGAACGCGAAGAGGAAGGGGAGCTGGGGGAATGCCTGGCGTTAAGCCTTCGCAAACGCGGCTCGTGTCTCTCGAACAAGAAGGGAAGAGGTCGTAAGGCTTTGCGAACGCGACGAGAGGTCTCCAATACGAAGGAGAAAAGTTTGGCAGCATTTTTGTGCTTCGCGAATGCGTAGAAGGAATCGCTGGGAAAAAAGTTTAAGTTCTGAAAATGGGACTTCATCCCATTTTTTATTTTTGACGAATTGGAGATCGGGAAGAGGCGATTTTTGGGAGATTTTCAAGGAAAATAATGGGGTAAATGTTCTTAACTCAATATCGGTCAAACTACCCAAATCCATGGTTGTTTTTAATATTTAATTGGTAAATTAAGTTGGAACATTTAGAAAACGCTTTTGGTTTAATTTGAAGATTTGAGGGTCGAGTTGATGTTGGAATTTGGTAAAATTTATATGGTTGGACTCGTGGTTGAATGGGCGTTCATATGTTGTAATGTTTGTCGGGTTCCTAGATGTGGGCCCCATGGGCAATTTTTGAGTTAAATTTCGGTTTTGTTGGAAAATTAGTATTTTCATATAGAATTAATTCCAATGAGTTGTATTGACTGAATCGAATTAATTATGACTAGATTCGAGGCGTTCAGAGTCCAATTCGCGAGGTAAAGGCATAGCGGAATAAAGAATTACACGGTTTGAGGTAAGTAACACTTCTAAACTTGGTTCTGAGGGTATGAATCCCCGAATTTGGTGTTATATAAATTATTTGGAGGTGGCGTACACGGTATGTGATGAGCGTGTGGACGTGAACCATAGAACTTGTGACTTGAATAAATTCTGTGAAGTTGTAAAATTAAAGAATCAGGTTATTATTCGCATATTCTCCACGTGTTAGAAAATTGAGCTGAGACTCGTATTAAAGATCATGATTTGGCTATGTGCAGATATTTTGGGACCCACATGGGTCGTATTGCTGTTGAACTATTTGTTTGAAATATAATTTTGTACTCAGTCACATCTGTCACTTGCATATTATATCTCAGTCTCTATTGTCATTTATTGATACATCATATCATCATGTCGAGTAGTTTTTATGTCATTGAGAACCCAAGAGACTGGAGATTCAGAGTGATATTTACGTTTATTTATTTATGCCTGGATCTGGCTATATATATGGGATAGATATTCCTTGAGCATGGATCTTTCCATATATAATCATTGATATTCGGGGATGGATCTTCCCCAGACTGGATTGACCTTATACAGTACTGAGTGACTAACTGTCAGTTGATTGATATACATACATACTTGGGATGGATCTTCCCTGGGCTGGATTGACCATATACAGTACTGGGTGATTGAGTATTTTTAGATTGTAAGTACACGAAGTTTTCACTAAGGTGCATCACATACGGTATGTGTATGGGCATGTAGATACAGAGATGTCATATTCCTCATATCATGCATAGCTAATTTATTTTATTTGTACTGAGTTTAACAGTGATCTTGAAAGCATGCTTACGTTTCTGTACTGTCATTTCTATACTGGACTGTGCCTGCTGAGCTCGTCAATACTTTCAGCCCAAAGGTTAGTCTTGTTACTTATTGAGTTGGTTGTTCTCATACTACACTCTCCACCTCGTGTGCAGATCCATGTGCTTCAGGACACGGCGACTGTTAGACCTCAATGTATTACCAGTTGGAGACTATCAAGGTAGTTGTTTGGCATCCGCTAACCTTGTCTTTCTTCCTCGTAGATATTGTATTATTCTATATTTTCATACAGTGTTTTTAATCAGTCAGACTTTGTATTCATTTAGATGCTCTCAGTGACACGGGGTTTTGGGAGTGTATTTCTATGTCAGAAATTGTGAGATTTTTTATGAAATTCAATATTATGTTTTTCAAACTTAAAGAAAAATGTGGGTTATTGATGTTGTCGGCTTGCCTAATATTGAGATAGGCGCCATCACAACAGGTGTGATTTTTTGGTTGTGACAAGTTGGTATCAGAGCCTAGGTTACATAGGTCGCACAAGTCATGAGCATGTTTAGTAGAGTCGTGCGGATCGATATGGAGACGTCTGTACTTATCTTTGAGGGGCTGTCGAACCGTTAGGAAAATTTCACTTTCTTGTATTCTGTCGTGCAAATTTATTAATTCCCAAAACTAAATTTCTCTTATTCTATTCTCTCACAGATGGTGAGGACACGTACTACCGAATCGGACGGTCAGCCATCAGTGCCACCAGTTAGGGCCGTGAGAGGCCGGGGCCGTGGTAGAGGTCGAGGTGTAGCTCGTACAGCAGATGGAGCAGCACCTGTAGCACCACCAATTGCTCCAGCTTAGGAGAAAATTCCAAATATAGCTAAGCCGACAAGATCAGCTCAGGCACCAGCTGTGCCCATTGTGATTCCGAGCCTTCAGAAGGCTTTGGCCCAAATATTGACAGTTTGCACTAGACTTGCTCAGGTAGTTTTGGCTCAGGCCGCACCTGCCACTTCTCAGGCCGGGGGAGGTACTCATACCCCTGTTGCCCCTACTCCAGAGCAGGTAGTGCAGGGACTTCAGATACCGGGGGCACTACCAGCCCAGCCGGTTGTAGCTGCTTAGGCCCCTGTAGTCCCCGTTATGTAGATGATGAACAGAGGAGACTTGAAAGATTTGGGAGGCTTCGACCTCCATCATTTAGAGGTGCTGAGTCATAAGATGCTCAGTGTTTTCTTGATAAGTGACAGTGGATGCTTCAGATAGTGGGTATTCTGGAGACCAGTGGGGTCTCATTCAGTACTTTTCAGTTTTTTGGGGCTGCCTTCAGATGGTGGGAGGCTTATGAGAGGTGCAGGTCGGTCGGTGCATCACCACTCACATGGAAGGAGTTCTCTGTTCTCTTTTTGGAGAAGTTTGTGCTGCAGTCTAGCACTGAAGAGTTGCGCAGACAGTTTGAGCAGCTTCGGCAAGATGGCATGTCTGTGACCCAGTACGAGATGAGGTTTTCTGAGTTGGCTTGTCAAGAAGTTTGGTTGGTTCCCACTGATAGGGAGAGGATTAGGAGGTTCATTGATGGCCTCACGTATCATCTTTGGTTGTTTATGACTAAGGAGAGGGTATCTGGTGCCACTTTTGATGAGGTGTTTGACATTGCTCGGTAGATAAAGGTGGTCCGTAGCCAGGAGTGTGGTGAGAGGGAGGCCAAGAGGCCTTGAGGTTCAGGAGGTTATGGCGGGGTACCTTCTGTAAGGAAGTCCTACCATAATAGAGGTCTCCTTTACAGGCACGCTCAGACGGGTCGTCCAGTTCACCATGGTGCATCATCCAGCCATGGTTCATACAGTTCTCATCAAGGTCAGTTATCTCTCAGTGTCCTACTAGCCCAAAGTATGTCCCGTGCTCCTTCAGTTTAGGGTTCATTAGTACCAGGTGCTTCTAGCAGTTATTCTGGTTCTCGAGGTCTGCCTCAGAACTTACCGGCATTTTAAGAAAGAGGTTGCTTTGAGTGTGGAGACTTGGGCCACATAAAGAGATAATGCCCTCGCCTTATGGGAGGTTCAGATCAGCAGAGGAGTTAGGATAAAACTTCTGCACCAGTTGCTCCACCACCCGCCTAACCACCTTGGGGTGGGGCTCAGTCAGCTAGGAGTCGCCCAAGAGGGGGAGGCGGATCAGGTGGCGGTCAGGCTGATTCTATGCTTTTCCTGCTAGGCCAAATGATGTTGATTCAGATACAGTGATCACATATATTGTCTCAGTGTTCCATAGGGAAACTTCTATATTATTTTACCCTGGTTCTACTTATTCGTATGTATCATTGTACTTTACTCATTCTTTGGATATGCCCCGTGAGTCCTTAGTTTTACCTGTTCATGTATCTACACCGATGGGCCATACTATTATTGTGAAGTGTGTATATCGGTCATGTGTGGTAACTATTAGGGGACTGGAGACTAGAGTTGATCTCTTATTATTTAGTATGGTTGATTTCGATGTAATCTTGGGTATGTATTGGTTGTCTCCATGTCATACTATTCTGGACTGTCACGCAAAAACCATAATGTTGGCGTTGCCGGGTTTGCCGAAGGTCGAATGGAGAGGTTCTCTAGATTATGTTCCCAGTAGGGTAATTTCTTATTTGAAGGCCCAATGCATGGTTGGGTAGGGGTGTTTGTCATATTTGGCCTTTGTGAGAGATGTTGATGTAGATACTCCTACTATTGATTTAGTAATGATAGTGAGAGACTTTCTGGATGTATTTCCTGCAGATCTGTCGGGTATTCTACCCGACAGGGATATTGATTTCGGTATTGACTTAGTGTCAGGCACTCAGCCTATTTCTATTCCTCCATATCGTATGGCACCGGCTGAGTTAAAAGAATTTAAAGAGCAACTTCAGGAACTTCTTGATAGGGGATTTATTAGGCTTAGTGTGTCGTCTTGGGGTGCACCGGTTCTATTTATGAAAAAGAAAGATGGTACTATGCGGATGCCTATCGACTACATGCAGTTGAACAAAGTTACAATCAAGAATAAGTATCCACCGCATATTGATGATTTATTTGACTAGCTTCAGGGA